>NC_045964.1:73567351-73878123 GCF_010909765.2 Amblyraja radiata
AAATCAATTATTGTTATTGTCACTAATACTATGATAATGTAGTTCAATCTGAAATTATGTTGCCAAGGCAACCATGGAACTGCAACCACTATGTTCATGTGATTCAAAACTGTTCAACTTACTATGCTTATTATTTTAGTTTCAAAAGCCATAGAGATGGAAATCTAATTTTGATGTTTTCCATTTTGTTTTCTTCTAGAATGCTGAAGGTACCTTGAATGAACTGATGCCAGACATTGCAATGGGTGTGACTTCTTTGAGTAACTTGTCACTTAGGGATAGAAGATTTCCTGAGCTTGCTTTAAGTACTGATGTAAACAAAATGGCGTCAGATTCTGCTTCCTTTCCACGCCCTGCGCCGTATTTACACAGTAGACATGCACATGGCGTGAGGAGAAGACCTAGTGAGCTGAAGGCAGAATCTCGAGAAGCCTTCCAGGATTATCCTGATCTATACGACTTTTCCATTGCAGCTTGTCGGCCATGCACTCCAGGAACTAGCAGGCATACATTGGCTCCTTCACAGGGAAGATACTTTGCCCCAGATTTATATTGTCACGGTAGAACAGCAACTGGAAGCTTCAAGATGACTTCTCTTTGTAGTGATATTTCCAGTAAGCCAGTAGAATCCAGGAGAGAATATCTACTGCCTCCCAAACTTCAACAGTCTGGTCCTAGTGATCCACCATACTTTGATTTCCTGGAGCAGCCTCCTCACAGGTTGGACTTGGCACTGAAGCAGGAGTCCAGTGGGGGCTCTCTGCTTACCAGAAACAGGGGGTTAATGGAAACAGATCTGACTTATGGCCTCACAGCCAGTCGCGCTCTGAGTGTGCCCTGTAGCTCTGGCAATTGTGATGCTGGCTGCAATATAAGATCATTAGATGGTGATATGCTGGAGCCCGGGCCCAGTGTTCATCCACACAGAAGCATTCGGAATAATAGAGAAGATACGCTGAGCCGAGAAAGGAGGTCACCAAACAGACCTGATCTTCCGTACAAAAAATCAGCTCTTTAATGATGCCTGCAATCCAGTGTGCTTTTTCAACAGATGACTCCATTGTTAACTTTGCTTTCATAAATATTTTGTACATAACATTTCTACCTTGAACTGAATAATTTCTAGGTGGTTTTCTATGACTTTCGTGATAGCTTGGGAGACCAAGTCATGCACCGACCGGTATTGCCATCCTTTCTAATGTTCAAATAGTCTGCTAATCGAGTTTACCAATTGAAAAAAAATGCTTGGTCTTTTACCTCATTTTTACAGGTCTGTTTTTAAAAAAACAAAAAACTTCAGTGTCTTTGTGTATTGAATTACAATTGTGTAATATTTAATGGTGAAAGGTACTCTGATGATACCCATTGACATATTTTCTCATTTTCGAGAGAGTTTTTAGTCTTAAAAGACTGGGCAGTATTTTTAAGTATACTCAGCATTGGAATACATGTGCAAGGGAAGAATGTCTTTATTCTACTGGCCAACTGTATTCAGAGCACAGATCCTTGTCAGTCTAAAGCTGTAGTCTTAATCTTGGGACAATCAGATTGCTGTGACAATCGGTTTATAGGATTAATGTTTTAATATATCATGAGAAGCTGAATCCCAAAGGCAGAAATACTAGTAACTGGATAAAGCAGCTACACTTCCCTTTGAAGCTGCTGTCATATCATTTGCTTAATCATTGTTCAACGGTTAGATACGCAAAACTCTTTGGTCTTTTTCTTCATTATTTGGTTTGATAGCTGCTTTTCAAATTTCTGCATGGATAAATGTTTGTCTCGAAAATAATTTCCAAAGCTAAAAATATACTATATTAGCTGTGTGAGGGGAAAAACCAGAATGCAAGTTGTGTATGATTGTAAATTCTCTCTTTCCCCTTGCTGCATCTGAGTAGGTTTTGCATATTGCACATATTTAGGATATTATGACATCCTTTCTGTGAGATGTTGTTGAACTCCAACATGTGTTGCAAGTTTCATGATCAACTCCTTGGTGACAGTAAAATCCAAGATTCGCTTTCACAGGCAGACTTGCGGAGTCTGAAAGATGTTAGTCTAATCCTGGAGACAGGGTAGAACATCTCGGGGACTTGGATCATTGATTAAAGTGACTGGCTCTGTATTTTGCCAAGTATCCAGGTTCTACACTTGTTTGCGGAAACCTCTTGAAATTGCATCTGTGAGTTCTATGTTTAAGTTAGAAATTTGATCGTGGTGTTTTAAATTTTATTATTTCTGATCTACATTATGAAACTAATTTGATGTGGCTGTGCAGATTTTCTCCTTCGATCCTTCCTGTTCGGTTTCCTATTTGTGTGCAGCGGCAAGATTAGAATTGGAAGTCAGGAGAATTCAAAGCATTGTGTGCTGATTTCCAATGCAAAGTACCAGTGGCACAAAGCATTTAATTATTCACTGTTACGATGCAATCTCCTTTGTCATTTCAGGATACTAGAGTTGGTGAACTGGTACTAAATTAAAAATCTGAATGCTGAAATTAATACTCTAAAATTACACACAAACTTTAATTCTCGTCCCATGGCAATCATTGAGCTGTAGTTATTTCAATGTATGGTCTGTGGTTCATTTGGCAGTAGAGTCTGGTTCCAATTCAAGTTCAACTGCAAAGTTGATGATCTTGTCTACGGTACAAGTACGGTACGGAGGGAGTGCTACACTCGGGAGGTGCTACACTCTAGAATAAGATTAAAATGTATTTGTATGCCTTATCTTGGAGGTTTCAAGGAAATTATTGGAAATCAGCAAAACTTAAAACTTTTTTTCTATTGGTTTCTAATTAATATATAAACAGTGCTTGTTGGCTGCAACAACTTGAAGTAAATTATGAAAACTGCCTGCAAATTTGCCTGCAATGCCACAGATAACTGGACAGTCCTTTCTAACATAAATGTAAAATAAACAGCTGTAGAAACTCACCCCAGTACATGCACAGCATCCTGAAGCTGCCTGATCTAATGCTATATATTGTTCCAGACTGTGTTTGTGTATCTTTCTCTCCCACCCACACACCCCCACTCCCCATTGCATGCTGTTTAACTGCAATTACTTACCAATTTAATTTTGGTTGAATTAGAATATTGGAAACCATTTAAAGATGAGTTAAGTGCTTGGTAGCAAAAGCTTTTATAAAAACTTGCATTGCTGTTGTTTAATTCTTTAATAATTTGTTTTGGATGCTTCTGATCTAATCTGTTACTGGGATACAGTAAAGTGCCTTCCATACTAAAGGCTCAAGTATCAGTAATTTAGATCAAATGTCCTATGCAAATGTTTTCTACAAATGGCATAACCATCTTTCTCTACAGTGCTTCAATGTATATAATGTTTTTTAAAGAGATGACTATTTTTATTTTAGCATCTTAAATGAAATTATTGCTTAATGAAATGCAATTCCCTATTGAGTACTACGGCAGTTGTACAGAATCTTCATGATCTATTTTTCTACTGTTTCTGGGAGAAAAAAGCATGTAACAAATTCTAAACTGGCATATAGTTGGTGTTCTAAATAAATGGCCCATGGAATGTTTCATTTTGATTATGAAATTAATCCATATTTTTATTAAAGTGGAAACAGCACATTTCACATGGCTATCCTATTGTTTTCTTGTGGCCAATGAATGATCAGAAAAGTTATCAGGTGCATTTCATGGGTTGGTGACCATTTAGCCGTAATAGTTGTGGTGCAGACAAAATCTAGTCTGAATACAACTTAACTATTCCATCATATCTAATTTAACCCCATCTTTAATCAAGATTTTGGTCTCTTGTTTATTTACCCTTGACTCTTATCTAAACCTTGCCTTGCAACTGTAGGATCAAGATATTATTTCGTGTAGGTAGGCAGGTCATATTTATATGCTCAACATCAGATTCCTGAAATACTGTTGCAAATGTTGCCGTGTGGGTTGATTCGCAGAGAGCCATTGTGTATATAAATATTTTTCGTAATTTAAGTGCAACAACCCTTCTGCCACTTGGGAACTTATGGTCCATAGCCACTAAAATAGAGAAGTATTGGGGCCCTACATTCAGGATCATGCCATCATAGAAGCTTCTCAGCACCATCTCTAGCTCTCGAAGGCACTGCAGTTCCCATGTTAGGTACCTCAAACCCCATACAATTTATCGCAAAAAACCTGTAAATTGAAGATAACAAACTCCAGAATTTCTACCATTAACTTCCTTCAAAGCTCTGACTCAGTAGCTCACTTCCTTTTAAGAATGTACCCTCAGGTCAGGCATGTTCAAAGATTTGAATGGATGTAGTAATAATCTAGAAAGTAACTCGCACGGCAAAGTAACATGTCTTTATTGGCTTATTCTCCCCATCCCATGAACATTCAAGCATTAGTAATAGAACAGCTTAAAATTTTCAGTCAGTTTTACACAAAGTTGAAGATGCACTGAATTATTTGAACATTTATAAACCAAAAGGGGTCATAACATTTTCAGACACTTGTTACTGGTATGGATGAAACAATTCATAGAATATCATAGAAATCTCCTCTGTTTTTACTGTGGAGAAAGACATGAAACCTGGGTTAGTTGGGACTGGTACTGGAAGTGTCTTAAGGACAGTCCCATTACGGTTGAGGAAGTACTGAATGCCCCAAGGTGTATGTAGATAAATATTCTGGCCTAGTCACATTTATCCGAGGACACTGGGAAGCTAAAGAAGAAATTGCAGGTGTGAAACATCATTAGACATGGGTGAGGTGCTGGAAGACTGGGTGGGGGGGGGGGGGGGAGGAGGGTTGATGTTGTTTCTTTATTTAAGAAGGGATGCAAGGCAAAGCCTGGGACCTCTAGACCAGTAAACTAATAGCTCAGGTAGCAAGTTACTGGAGAATATTCTGATTGACAAGAGATATATGCATTTGGATAGGGGCTGATTAAAGATAGTCAACATGGTTTTGTACATGGGAGATCGTGGCTTATGAATCTAAATGGTGTGTTTTTTGAAGTAGTAACCAAAAAAGGTTGAGGGCAGAGCTGTAGACATTGCCTATATGGACTAGCAAAGCATTTGATATGGTTCAGCTGGTAGACTGCATTTGAAGGTTAGATCACATGGGATCCATGGAGAGCTAGCCAGTTGGATAGAGATTTGGCTTCATGGAAGGAAGCAGAGTATGGTGGTTTGCAGACTGGTTTCAGGTCGTGATTAGTGGTTTGACTTTGTGCTTGATGGCAACAATGTGGATGAGAATGTACAAGGCATGATTAGTAGGTTTGCAGATGCAGTGGATGGTATTGTAGATATGAAGATGGTTACCAAAATTTACAGCAGGATTTTGATCAGGGGCAAGTGGGCTGAGGAATGGTTAAGAGTTTAATGCAGGTATGTTTGAGGAGTTATATTTTGAGAAGTCAAACCAGGGCAGGACCTTCACAATGAATAGCAGGGCCCTGGGGTGTGTTGTAGAGCAGAGGGATGTAGGCATGCAGGTACATAGTTCCTTTAAAATGGCATCACAGATGGATAGGGTGGTTTTTAGTACATTGTCCTTCAGTATAGAATGTGGATGCCATGTTACAGGTGTACAAGATGTAGTGAGGCTGCATTTGGAGTATTGCGTTCAGTTGTGGGCACTCTGCTACAGGAAAGATGTTGTTAGGCTGGAAAGATTGCAGAGTCGATTTCAGGATGTTGTCAGGACCTGAGCTATAGGGGCAGGTTGGGTACTCTAGGTCTTTATTCTTTGAAGTGCTGGAAGATGAGGGGTAATCTTACAAGATGATGAGGATAGGGCACAATCTTACCAAGAGAGGGGGGGGAAAACAACCAAAGGACATAGGTTTAAGGTGAGTGGAAAGATTTAATAGGAAAATGAGGGGCAACCTTTTCAAATAACAGGTGGTGGATTTATCAACTTTGGAACAAACATGGCAGTTGGGAAGTGCAGATTGGGAATGGGCTAGCTGGGCCACAGGGCCTGTTTCCATGCTGTATAACTATGATTTAAACAATTGCTCAGGTAGTGAACCGCAGATTCAGGTTTTCTCTATTAAATGTTAGCTAGTTTCTTATCCATCTTAATATGAATCTAATTGTTTTGATTTGCAACTATAAATGCACAGTTGATGCTATTGGGTTTTGCCCTTGGTGGTGGAACAGTTTTTAAGAGGCAACTGGATGAGAAGTTTTCACCCGCAGGTATGGCTTGATATTAGATACCTACCGTACACTGCTGTTAACTAGTTTGTGGTGGTGGTGATGGATGGAGGATGAATGATAGATCCGATATCCAACTGATTTGGTTGAGATGGAATTAAAAAATGTACTGTAGTTGCTGGTTTATCCTAAATATAGACACACAATGCTGAAGTAAAGTAGCAGGCCAGGCAGCATCACGGCAGAAAATGGATAAGCCATGTTTCAGGTCCTGACTCTGAAGAAGGATCTTGACCTGAAAGGTAACCTATCCAGTTTCTCCAGAGATGCTGCCTGACCCGCTGAGTTACTCCAGCACTTTGTATATATCATTTGGTTGAGAGCCTGTCATAGTTGTTCCAAAGTTTATTTCAATCAGGAGTTCAAAGAAAATCGTGTGCATACATAGTACAAATCATTAGCTTCTTAAAGTTTCAGTTCTGAATATCAACTTTTTTTTTTTTCCCCCTACTGCAAAGAATTGATGCTATGAATTCTCTATTGCTCCTGTAGCAACTGTTTCTGCTCTAACTCTACAAGAGGCAAAAGTAAAATACACTGGGGACAGACAACCAGTTAATTTTAAAAGTGCCATTGTTACCAAACTGTTTTGCACATCTTTGACTAATATTTTTATGGGCTTTTCTGTAGCTTAACTGCAAAAGTACTGCATTCCATCGACTCTCCGCCGCTTCTTTGATTGAAGCTCTTCAAAGAATTGCTGGATATCTTCACTTGTAACCACCTGTTAAAATACAAAATCAGTTGAATCAATTATCAGAGCTATTTGAAGGTCGGGATGCCCAAAGTTTAACTTTGCTTCCCTTAAGTCACATGCACACATCCTAGGCATTGGGTAAACATGCACACATTGATGATAACCTTTGTACGAATTGTCTGGGGAAGGAAGAGGGGTGAGCATGCATCACTGTTTAGACTGTAGAGACCTATCATAGAAACAGGCTGTTCGGCCCACTGAGTCCACACCAACCAGCAATCACTCAACCACTAGCACTATCCTACACACTAGGGTCAATTTACAGAAGCCAATGAACCTACAAACTTGTGCGTCTTTAGAGTGTGGGAGGAAACTGGACCAACTGGAGAAAACCCAGTCACACGGAGAATGTATAAATCTCTGTACAGTCAACGCCCATAGTCACGATTCAACCAGGTCTCTGGCTCTGAGGCAGCAACTACTGCTGCGCCCACTCACCTACTGGAAAAAAATATTTGCCAACAAAATGTTCTTTAGTGAAACTGAATTCCTGCAGTTTTGAACGTAGAAAGAGCATATGGTAAAATAGTGAACGTCTTTCAAGTTCATTCTCTCTCGGATGCTACTTGATAGAAATGACAATGTCACGACATTGGGTCACTGATACTGTCTTTTCAGCAAATGGCAATTACACAGTTACAATTAAGAAGTTCAGGGCCCACATTGCCAATTGTGCAGCACCATGTGGTATTGTTTAGAGATCAAATAATTGGTTTAAAAAAAAACAAACCTTTGTTCCAAAGTAGAATTTGCTTCCACTTCGATCTGAGCTAGTTTTGAAAAATATCTAATGAGGGATAAGACGGTTAGCCCTCACTCTCAGTTAATTAGATAGCTTTACTATATGGTTCTAGGTAATGGGAGCATATTGGCTGAAAGATATTAAAATTGTGCAAATATGCACAAATTAAAAATATTTAGACATGCCAGAGATTAGCAATGCACATGGTAATAAATATGCACAAAGATAGTTCGCTGCAATGCCATTTTTAATTTTAGCACCACTTTCAACTGTTGCACGCAAAACTTGGAAAATGCACCAAAGCTTTAAGATGCAACAAACTACAGTTGTGAAAATAAATAATTAGGCCAGCTGGGAGCCTATGGGTCAATGGTATAATGTTCTCACAGGGCAAAAACTTGTGAGAGTAACAACAAATGCAGAGGTGGTTGATAAACTAAAGCTTGGAGGAACAGACAGTGGGAGAAGCCAGCCCTTTATCCATGCACTGTGGATAGTGTGATTGGATTCATGTGGTCTTTGACCAGCACTCAAACGAGCTTTTCACTGTACCTCAGTACACATGACAATAAACTAAACTTTATGTAGGTCAAGCTGAAAAGAACAAACAATGTTAATTACAGGCAACGGTGAGCCAATAGCACATAAAGGTTTCAGTAGCAGATGCTGTGAATTATTATAGAAGAGGTCTTTCCAATTGGAGACAAAAAGGTTCATAGGAGCAGAATTAGGCAATTCGGCCGCTGGCGTCTACTCTGCCATTCAATCATGGCTGATCTGTCTTTCCCTCTCACCCCCATTCTCCTGCCTATTCCCACCCCATAACCCTTGACACCCTTGCTAATCAAGAATCTGTCAATCTCCACCTTAAAAATACCCAAGGAGTTGGCCTCCAAAGATGTCTGTGGACAAAGGTCAAAGCTCAAGGAAAACAGTTCAGACCAGCAAGGGTGAATTTGAGGGTTCAGGTAATGTGGTTTACCTGCATCCAACGAAGAATTTGCACCTCATCTTGGGTTATTAATGCACACTATATATTGGAGGTTGCAGTGTACAAGTGGGAAAATAGCTCCTTTGCTGAAGAATTAGTCAAAAGGCAGGAAAGGGCCAAATACCGAGATGCTAGTAAGAGCAATTTGTGTTCTGCTACCACTGAATGAGGAAGAGGAGAACCATCCAGATTTCCCACAGTACTGAAAAGCTGAAGGCGGAAGGGAATGGCACTTTGGAGATGGGAAAGATTGCCAATGACCATGGGGAAGGAATAATAGTGAATGGTGTAAAAGCCAAGCGCAAGCTTTGGGTTCAAAAACTGGCAGCAACTGAAGTACTTTTAACCTTCCATATCTCAAACAACAATTAGGCTAATCTTGCCCCAACCTACCACATAGAAAGTGCTGCACTGGACCAGGCCCTTTGGCCCATCACATAGCGATGTTACAAAACTTACCTTCAGCGGCGCTGCAGTTCTGCCACTGGCCGTGTGCTCGATTTTGGCACCTTTGAGGGAGGGGGGGGGGGGGGGGTGGGGGATTAAAATGCCGTTTTCTCCTGCTTATCGGAGGCGGCTTTCCTCGGGCTGCTAAGCTGCTGAAGAACAATCAATCGGACTTCCATTTCCGATTTTTTAATTTATTTAATCGCGAGACAATTCAATAATTACATTAAAATAAAAAGCAACTTCTAACGCCCTCAATGCCTACAACGGGACGGATCGCATGAAGGGGACAAAACATAATGCAAGTCGTTTATTTTACATATAAACTTGTTTCTCGGGATGGCTTTAATCAAATTTTCATTTGCAAAAATGTGATTTGGGCCCCATACAAACCGGCAGTGTTTTTCCTGCCGATATGGGGTTCAAATTCACCGCAAATGCAACCTTCCAATCAATCGCGTTCCAGAAAAACCCACTCGCAAGATGATTTAAATGCTCTTTTTTTGGGACAATCATGTCACAAGAGCATCTAAATCGTCTATATTTTGTGTTATTGTCTATCCATAGTCAATATTTTTATACTAAATATCAGTTTTAGTCCCATGTATTGTTTAAAAAAATAATAATTTAAATTATATTGATTGGATGTTTCTAGATTAATTTATGGGAATTAAACATTAAATTCCTTCCATCTGGCATATAAATTCATGACAGTGAGATTTAAAAATCATGTTATATTGTGAATTCTTGTGTGAATGGGATCAGTTTGTTATTTGGATACTTAGGCTATTTAAAAAAAATATCCTTTTCTTAAGAAATGGAATCTACAGGACACTGTTAATGGGAAAGTGGTGGGCAGAAAGGCTTTGAAGAGCAAAACCTTGTAGATTACAATGCCAAAATTGAAAAGTTGATGAAATTCAAGGTGTACAGAGTTACTTATTGGTTACAATCTGGGGAGTATGATGATGCTACTGATTATGATATACCAATGTACCAGCTAGCAACTGATCTTCTCCATAAAGACTTGGTCTATTGCTAGAAATTGTAATTTATTTGCCCATCTGTTACGGATTTACAGCATATAATACAATAATATTAAAGTTCTGATCTTGAGAATATCAAATTTTGGAATTTTCAAGGCAGTCTGGGTGGTTATTACTATTTCTGTCACAACGGTCAACTTTGTAATTAGCTACAATTAGGTAACTAACTAATTACAGGTGCACAACCTTTTATCCGGAGTTCTGGAAACCGAAAAGCTCCGAAAACCGGACATTTTTTCCAGGATGTCGTCTGCACACCAAAGCTCGCGTTTGGCGCCAAACTTGACCCGAAACGACCCACGGTCAACCCAGGTCTGTACTACTGTAGCGGCTGCCTCCTCCCCGGAGACCGGGGAGACACTTAAACATCTGTAAATCATTGCTTAAATGTTAGTCAGTTAGTTTGGAGGGCTTTTATGTGAAGGGGGGGGGGGGGGGGGTGAAGGGGGAAACTTTAATTCTTAGTCCCCTACCTGGTCGGAGAGGCGGGGAGTGGGCAATGCCTTACCGGGTCTCCGTGCAGTAAGCTCCGGAGCGCTGTGGCCGCCGACTCCCAACATCGCGGAGCTGGGGCTGCGGGCGGGCGGCGCCGGTTGTAGCTCCGACCCCGGCAACTCTACCCCTGGCTGCACGGCGCTCCAAATCCAGCGCGGCCCGCAGCCGGACGCCCGCAGCCCCAGCTCCGCGATGTTGTGTATCGGCGGCCACAGCGCTCTGGGGCTTACCGCACGGCGACCCGGTAAGGCATTGCCCGCTCCCCGCTGGTATCCCAGCGCTGCGACGCCGCCGACTCCCAACATCGCGGCGCAGGGGCTGCGGGCGTCCGGCCGCGGGCGGCGCTGGATTTGGAGCGCCAGGGGTAGAGTTGCCGGGGTCGGAGCTCCAACCGGCGCCGCCCGTGGCCGGACGCCCGCAGCCCCCAGCTCCGCGATGTTGGGAGTCGGCGGCCACAGCGCTCCGGAGCTTACTGCACGGCGACCCGGTAAGGCATTGCCCGCTCCCCGCCTCTCCGACCAGGTAGGGGACTAAGAATTAAAGTTTCCCCATTCACCCCCCCCACCACATAAAATCCCATCAAACTAACTGACTAACATTTAAGCAATGATTTACAATGATTCCCCGGTCTCCGGGCAGGAGGCGGCCGCTCCAGACTTTTCAAGCCGCCCGCGCTACTTACCTAATCTACGCTAAAAATCTTCCATTCGGAAATCCGAAAAATTCCGAAATCCGAGAAGTGTCTGGTCCCAAGGCTTTCGGATAAAAGGTTGTGCACCTGTATATGCTTTAATTTCAGGTCATCCAAGTAAGATGTTTCATATTTATTTCAGAATGCTTCAATCTATAATAACTGAAAATTTCATTCAGTTCTCTTGATTTAAAAAAAAGTTATGGGCTTTTAAATGTTCTCGATCACAGCTTTAGTGTTAAGTCAATGGAAAAGCAATAGGGAACAAGATGCTAATTTCCGAGTATGAAAATGGCCATAACTTTTTTAATACTGAAGATATGAAAGTGAATTAGGTGTCAAATTAAACTTCTTTTTATGCTTTATCTGATGGGATAAATTGCATTCTTGATTTTTTAAATCTCAAAATCTTGTAACATTGCTACATCACATCTGTGCCAAACATGTTGCCAAGTTACATTAATCCCTTATTTCAAATGAAGGACAAATCCAGAAAATGCAGCAACCACCTGTTTCTTTATCCAAAATCTTTAAGAAGAAATGCCTCAATTCCAATTTAGTAGATACATTATGGAAACCGGCTCACTGAGTCCACACTGGCCATCGATCACCCACTCCTACAAGTTCTGCATTATCCCACCTTGGCACCAACTCCCAGCACATTAGGGGCAATTTACAGGAGGCCAATTAACCTGCACGTCTATGAAATGTGGAAGGAAACCCACACAGTGACATGGAGAACACACACAGACAGCACTCGAGGTCAGGATCAAACCTGAGTCTCTTGCCCCGTGAGGCAGTGACTCTACCAGGGGCACCATTGGGCTGCCCCCCTTAATACAGGGAGCAATCTAAACCAATCATAAACTTTCTCCAGTTTGAATTTAAGTTTGTAGGCAGGATCAGAAAACAGGGCTGACTGCCCATTCATGCACCCCAGGGTAACATACTGCAGGAAACCAGTGCATCTATTATGGCCCCAATTATAGATCAAAACTTGACAACAAATTCTACCAAATCTATTTTGCCTAATTCCATCCTCAAATTCTGTAAACATGCAATGCAAGCCCATCCTTACCTTTCCTTCATCTGCAAATCTCTTCAGGTAATCTTTCAGTTCAGACTTCAAATCATTGTATTCTGTGGACAGAAATACATTTTCATTAAACCACTCCCTCGCCATACTGTGTGAATTGCCCAATTTGATGTTTTTACCCCCATACGGAGTAATGTTTATTGCTGCAAGCAATCAGAGAAACCTCAGGTTGAACAAACCGATGTCCTGGTATTATTTTTCACAAGCTTATTTGTTTGAATCCATTATTTATGGCATTTTAGTTTGGGCCTGTATCTCATTGCCCAATGTGACAGTCAGTGTTTGAGTCAAATTACCCCTCAGCTTCCTATTAAATCTTTCCCCTCTCACCTAAATATCCCGCTAGTTTTGATTTCCCTACTCTGGGTATTCGTCCTATTAATTACCCCTCATGATTTTAGACACCTCTCTATTAAATTCACCATTCCTTAGCCTCATATCCCCCCCAAGGTATAAAAGTCCCAACTTGCCCAACCACTCACTGTTGCTTAGGCCAAGTCCTGGCAACATCCTCAAATCTTCTTTGCACTCTTTCCAGCTTAATGAATTATTCAGCCAAACCACACTTTAGTCTCACATATTTCAGATACTGAAACGTGCAATTTGCAACACATAACATAAAATAACTCCAGCTGAAACTGATCAAATGTGCGATTTAATCTTTCAGAAGACCAGTATACTACATTGAGGATTGGAGTTTAAAACATCATTACATAGCAAGTGCAAGACTGCAATAGGTGAACTAGACAGCTGTCCGAAGAAGCGTTTTAGAAAATATTGAATTACATGCAAAAAGTTACCATAAATGAGTTCCACTTGCTGGATTCTGTTCATGTTGCTCAGGGCAGTCATCAATGGATCACATCTCTCACTATCAGTCTCTTCGTCACTTTTACCTTTATTTTCGTAGGCCAGTACTGTATCAAACTCGTCCAACAGAAAGGAGATTTCTAGTTCTTTATACAGGTTCTGAAAAGCAGCAATACATTTTCCTCGGAGGTGAATACAAAGTGACGAGTTCATCAAAAATTTCCGGGCATCGTCCCTTTACTCAAAATCTTTATGAACCGTCAAAAAATTATTAAAGGAATACAAGATTGCAGAAATGAGCACAAATGTTAAATAAAACTCAGCTGGATTTGGAATACACTGACAGAGGTCGATTGTATCACAATTTAAATGACATTTGTCACTTACTCTCTCGAGTCAATGCAACAACTTAACAAGAATCCATACGTTTTTAAAATCGTTTTTTTAAATTTGAATGTGGGTAATACTATCAAATTTCTCCCGTGGCAACACTTGCAACCTATAGGATAAACTATACCCTGTGAGCCTCTGGTAGAACATCAGCTGTTTGCATTTTTAAGTTCATTATTCATTGGTTTGATTAGTCAGATTTCTGACTCTTTAGACAAAAGGTGCAGGAGTAGGCCATTCGGCCCTTCAAGCCAGCACCACCATTCAATGTGATTATGGCTGATCATCCACAATCAGAACCCCGTTCCTGCCTTTTCCCCATATCCCCTGACTCCGCTATCTTCAAGAGCCCTATCTAGCTCTCTCTTGAACGTATCCAGAGAACTGGCCTCCACCGCCCTCTGGGGCAGAAAATTCCAGACTCACAACTCTGTGTGAAAAAGTGTTTCCTCATCCTTGTTCTTACCCCTTATTCTTAAACTGTGGCCCCTGGTTCTGGACTCCACCAACATCGGGAACACGTTTCCTGCCTCTAGCGTGTCCAAACCTTTAATAATCTTAAGTTTCAATAAGAACTCCTCTCATCCTTCTAACCTCCAGAGTATACAAGCCCAGCCGCTCCATTCTCTCAGCATATGACAGTCCCGCCATCCCGGATCTTTTTAGACACACAGCAACAAAACAGGCCCTTCGGCTCAACTTGCCCACGTCGGCCAATTGAATGAATGAATGAATATGTTTATTGGCCAAGTATTCACATACAAGGAATTTGCCTTGGTGCTCTTTCTCTGACCCATATCCCCTCTAAATATTTCCCATCTATGTACCCATTCAATGCCTTTTAAATGTCGCTATTAGGTTTCTGGAGAAAATTTTCCAGGCTGGAAGAGTAGAACAAAAATGTTGCAAATATTGATCAGGCTATATACAGGAGAAATACAGGTCATTGGCATGTAATTATCTTCAAGTCCCAAAGGGAGAATGGCAGTCTGAAGAAGGGTCCTGACCCAAACCATACCCTATCCATGTTCTCCAGGGATGCTGCCTGACCTACTGTTACTTCAGCACCGTATTAAAAAAAAATAAAAAATCAGCATCAGTAGCTCCTGGTTTCTAAAAGATATTTAATTGAGTTATTTATTCCTAGCTTTTAAAATAGATTCTTTACTCCTTTTGCCCCAAATTTTACCTTTAAACCTAACAGGGCAACACGGTGGGGCAGCGGCAGAGTTGTTGCCTTACAGTGCCGGAGACCCCGGTTCGTTCCCGACTACGGGTGCTGTCTGTATGGAGTTTGGTACGTTCTCCCCTTGATCACGTGGGTTTTCTCCGAGATCTTCGGTTTCCTCCCACACTCCAAAGAAGTACAGGTATGAAGGTAAATTGGCTTGGTAAATGTAAAAATTGTTCCTAGTGTATGTAGGATAGTGTTAATGTGCGGGGATCACTGGTCGGAGCGGACTCGGTGGGCCGAAGGGCCTGTTTCCGTGCTGCATCTCTAAACTAAACGGCCAGGAAGCCAATGTTGAAAATGGGGATGTTAAGCCAAGAGTGGAGTCAAACATACCATGCAGGATGGGCAGGTACACAGCCTGTTGCGCCAGTTACGAGGCCAGTAGGTGGCACATTCTCTCTGGATGCTTCCTGTCTTCTTCAGCTGCTGTAGTTTGCACCCAGCATTCTTTGCAGCATCCTCCTCCACACTGCAACTCGCTTCATCGCCATTGGCTGCCTGAGAGAGGAGTGAAACGTTAAAATCTAGGTCAAACACACAGAATACAAGCAACACAAATTGCAACTTTCAGAGTTAATACAAATTGAATATTATAGTTGACAAGACTATAGTGACCTTCGTGGGTTTTCTCCGGGTGCTCCGGCTTCCTCCCACACTGCAAAGACGTGCAGGTTTGCAAGTTAATTGGCTTGGTAAAATTGTCCCTAGTGTGTGTAGGATAGTGTTAGTGTACAGGGATCGCTGGTCGGCGTGAACTCGGTGCGCCAAAGGGTCTGTTTCCGCGCTGTACCTCTAAACTAGGAAAGTTAAAACAAGAGACTGCAGGTGCTGGATCTGGAGCAAAGACACAAACTGCTGGAGGAACTCAGGGGGTCAGGGTTAAATCTTACTATCCATGCCACAAAACTTGCAACAAATTCACAGGTCATTGGGATAGGTATTGAACATGGATTGGAAGACCCACTTACCCTGTAGTACAAATACACATCCTTTGCAAGGCTTTACTGCAATGATTAAAGTCACTGATACGTCCGAAATTATGAACTTAAATAGATGATGATTTGGGGGGGGGGGGAAACAAAGAGTATGTGAACAGATGCTGAAATTGGGCCGGTGCAGGAAAATGGCACCAATTTTTGGGTGACTGCTGCCCCGTATAATAATCTTGTGCAGCTGAAACAAAAGGGGAAAAGCTAGCAGTATTTCTGCAAGTGTATTATTCACATTCATAGATCAGAGTACTGATTTGCTTACATATTTCAATACATATAGAAGCCAAGTAGAATCAGACCTTGGTTTTGTGGTGGTGCTATTCAAAACAATGTTGCTCAACATTAAATTACTGTGAAAAGACAAAGTACTTGTGCTATAACACCAGGATAAGCGCTGAACCAAGAAGACCAAGCCCAATGCCAAAGTAGTATCAAAACTGCTTATGCAAACTTACGCTATAGGACAATAACCAACTCCATATTAAAACAAAATAGAGTTAAAGCACAATAAAAAAAATAAAACTGTTGGCGTGGAAGAGACTTAAGGGCCTGTCCCACTTGGCCATGTTTTCGGCGATTGCCGGCGTCATATAAGTGACGCCAAAAGATTTTGAACATTTCAAAATCCAGTGGCGACAAAAAAATGTCACACTACTTGAAAAAACACCGTGCATCATACGTCATCACGCAGTGTCACCACCGTGTCATACATCATCACGCCACAAATCTTTCAGTGACCTGATACGTCAGTCAATGATGCCGACAGTCGCTGAATAAAATCGCCAAGTGGAACAGGCCCTTTAAAGCCTCTTCTTCCGCTCTGATGCAGTGTCCATCAAATATCCAATATCAAGACCCTCCAACGGGAAAAATATTTTAAAGTTAATTCATTCACAGAATGTCACGACTCTACCTCAAAGACACCTTTAACATAACCTAAAATTTGAAAGATATTTGTTTTATTAAAGTTCCTCACACCCCCACTTCCCGATGATTACAACAAAATGTCTTCGCTACTGGCCTTGCTAAAGTTGCTAAAAGCTGGACACAATATTCCGACTGGCAACTTGTTGAGGAGGACATGAAATGGGGCCATTACAGAGTTATCACATACGCTGTGGTACAAGTCCATGATCAAGAGATGGTATCAACCAGCAGGTGGCAGTATGGAGCATTTCACTACCATCCATGTTCTAAGCAAGAACATATGGGAGAAATTATAAAGATTAAATCAAGACATGGAAAATATTCAATTAACCCAAAGCTTGTAAATGTTAGCAAATGTAAAGGTCACCTCAGATTTCTCAGCCTTGCAGCTTGTGGAGGGTTCACTGTGCTTGGAGCCGGTTTCTTCATTCTTCATTGCACGACCCTTGGGTTTTTGGTTTTGTGAATCTCCGTTTTCCTGCACTGTACAGACATCAACATTGTCATCCTCCATCTTGGGCGATAGTCCACTGTTATCAGCATCTGTTGCCTTGTTAACTGGAGGGAGTGTATAAAAATTAAATTGTTAGTTTCTCTTTCCCTGTTACTACGATGGCAGTGATTAGCACAGATATCCCATTTAGTACAGGCCTCATCCAATTCAATTAATTCCTTACGAAATAAGGTTAACAATATGCCACGGCCTCAACTTTCCTACCCCCGTTTCAGTTGAATAATGCCAAGTCGTCAAGAACTGTGTGCCTTTGATCACCCAGGGCCTCTTCCCAAATTCAATCGGGACATTCTGCTCCCATGATGAGGCGTTCCACACCGGGGCATCTGAAATGTCCTCATTCTTCAGGGAACGGGGGTTCCCCTCCTCCACCATACATGAGGCTTGCACCAGGGCCTCTTCCCAAATTCAATCAGGACAGACATACAAAGGCAAAACCGTTATACAAAGGCAAAACCGTTATAATGGGTGACTTCAATCTATATATAGATTGGGTGAATCAAATTGGCAGGGGTGCTGAGGAAGAGGATTTTTTGGAATGTATGAGGGATAGTTATCTAAATCAACATGTAGAGGAACCAACGAGAGAGCAGGCTATTTTAGACTGGGTATTGAGTAATGAGGAAGGGTTAGTTAGCAGTCTTGTTGTACGTGCCCCCTTGGGCAAGAGTGACCATAATATGGTTGAGTTCTTCATTAGGATGGAGAGTGACATTGTTAATTCAGAAACAATGGTTCTGAACTTAAAGAAAGGTAACTTTGAGGGTATGAGACGTGAATTGGCCAAGATTGACTGGCAATTAATTCTAAAAGGGTTGACGGTGGATATGCAATGGAAGACATTTAAAGACTGCATGGATGAACTACAAAAATTGTTCATCCCAGTTTGGCAAAAGAATAAATCAGGGAAGGTAGTGCATCCGTGGATAACAAGGGAAATCAGGGATAGTATCAAAGCGAAGGATGATGCGTACAAATTAGCCAGAAAAAGCAGCATACCGGAGGACTGGGAGAAATTCAGAGACCAGCAGAGGAGGACAAAGGGCTTAATTAGGAAAGGAAAAATAGATTATGAAAGAAAACTGGCAGGGAACATAAAAACTGACTGCAAAAGTTTTTATAGATATGTGAAAAGAAAGAGATTAGTTAAAACAAATGTAGGTCCCTTGCAGTCAGAAACGGGTGAGTTGATCATGGGGAACAAGGATATGGCGGACCAATTGAATAACTACTTTGGTTCCGTCTTCACTAAGGAAGACATAAATAATCTGCCGGAAATAGCAGGGGACCGCGGGTCAAAGGAGTTGGAGGAATTGAGTGAAATCCGGGTTAGCCGGGAAATGGTGTTGGGTAAATTAAATGGATTAAAGGCCGATAAATCCCCAGGGCCAGATAGGCTGCATCCCAGAGTACTTAAGGAAGTAGCTCCAGAAATAGTGGATGCATTAGTAATAATCTTTCAAAACTCTTTAGATTCTGGAGTAGTTCCTGAGGATTGGCGGGTAGCAAACGTAACCCCACTTTTTAAGAAGGGAGGGAGAGAGAAAACGGGGAATTACAGACCAGTTAGTCTAACATCGGTAGTGGGGAAACTGCTAGAGTCAGTTATTAAAGATGGGATAGCAGCACATTTGGAAAGTGGTGAAATCATTGGACAAAGTCAGCATGGATTTACAAAAGGTAAATCATGTCTGACGAATCTTATAGAATTTTTCGAGGATGTAACTAGTAGCGTGGATAGGGGAGAACCAGTGGATGTGGTGTATCTGGACTTCCAGAAGGCTTTCGACAAGGTCCCACATAAGAGATTAGTTTACAAACTTAAAGCACACGGCATTGGGGGTTCAGTATTGATGTGGATAGAGAACTGGCTGGCAAACAGGAAGCAAAGAGTAGGAGTAAACGGGTCCTTTTCACAATGGCGGGCAGTGACTAGTGGGGTACCGCAAGGCTCAGTGCTGGGACCCCAGCTATTTACAATATATATTAATGATCTGGATGAGGGAATTGAAGGCAATATCTCCAAGTTTGCGGATGACACGAAGCTGGGGGGCAGTGTTAGCTGTGAGGAGGATGCTAGGAGACTGCAAGGTGACTTGGATAGGCTGGGTGAGTGGGCAAATGTTTGGCAGATGCAGTATAATGTGGATAAATGTGAGGTTATCCATTTTGGTGGCAAAAACAGGAAAGCAGACTATTATCTAAATGGTGGCCGACTAGGAAAAGGGGAGATGCAGCGAGACCTGGGTGTCATGGTACACCAGTCATTGAAAGTGGGCATGCAGGTGCAGCAGGCAGTGAAGAAAGCGAATGGTATGTTAGCTTTCATAGCAAAAGGATTTGAGTATAGGAGCAGGGAGGTTCTACTGCAGTTGTACAGGGTCTTGGTGAGACCACACCTGGAGTATTGCGTACAGTTTTGGTCTCCAAATCTGAGGAAGGACATTATTGCCATAGAGGGAGTGCAGAGAAGGTTCACCAGACTGATTCCTGGGATGTCAGGACTGTCTTATGAAGAAAGACTGGATAGACTTGGTTTATACTCTCTAGAATTTAGGAGATTGAGAGGGGATCTTATAGAAACTTACAAAATTCTTAAGGGGTTGGACAGGCTAGATGCAGGAAGATTGCTCCCGATGTTGGGGAAGTCCAGGACAAGGGGTCACAGCTTAAGGATAAGGGGGAAATCCTTTAAAACCGAGATGAGAAGAACTTTTTTCACACAGAGAGTGGTGAATCTCTGGAACTCCCTGCCACAGAGGGTAGTCGAGGCCAGTTCATTGGCTATATTTAAGAGGGAGTTAGATGTGGCCCTTGTGGCTAAGGGGATCAGAGGGTATGGAGAGAAGGCAGGTACGGGATACTGAGTTGGATGATCAGCCATGATCATATTGAATGGCGGTGCAGGCTCGAAGGGCCGAATGGCCTACTCCTGCACCTAATTTCTATGTTTCTATGTTTCTATACTTGCCACATCATCCAAGTAAACAGCTGGTTTTTCACCAAAACACCGTGGACTTTGAACCCAAGCCAAATACATCTATCAATGGTCACGCAAAACCAAGGACCAGTCTCACCATGGTTACTCCCTCCTCCCCTGTCCCAGCAGGCAAGAGGTACAGAAGTTTGAAACACACAGCTCCAGATTCAGGGACAGTTTCTTCCCAACTGTTAACAGGCAACTGAACCATCCTCTCGTCATCTAGAGTGCGGTCCTGACCTCCAATCTACCTCTTTTGAGACCTTTGAACTATCTTTAATGTTTTATGTTATATCTTGCACTGAATGTTGTGCCCTTTGTCCTTTATCTGTACACTTGGACAGCTTGATTATATCCACAAATAGTCTTTTCTCTGACTGGATAGCGCACAAACTAAATCTTTTCACTGCACCCGACAATAAACTAAACTAAGCATTGATACAGGTGAAGAAGACCTGTATAAATGGGATAAATGGATCCTATATCCCATTAATCACACATCATATAGTCAACCCCACAAACAATAACTGCTCACAGCATTATGATCATGAGCCAACTAGGATTCTGGTAAATACAGAGCACAGGTTGTCGACAGGTGCCAAGGAAAATCTGCAGACTGCCCAAGGGTTGTTATTTATTGATTATATTGTATTACTCAGTTGTCGTTTTATAGGATTTAGCATTCCCAAAAGATTAAAAAATAGTTTAACTTGGAGAATCGGCTCAAACTAAGCCTCTTAGTGGATAATCTCGAGCAGGTGACATGGAGTATACATTTGCCTTTCAATGATCCAAAGCCAAACTCACTCACAAAATGTAGGGCACAAGGCTGGAAAAGTCTGAAGAAGGGTTCCAACCCAAAATGTCACCTATTCCTTTTCTCCGCAGATGCTGTCTGACCCGCTGAGTTACTCCAGCATTTTGGGACTATCTTTGGCTGGAAAAAGGAAAGTTATGAAACTCAGGTTTATGACAGGGATAGAAAAAGGAATGAGGTCCTGCAGAATGAATATAAGTTGGGCTGTAAACTCTGGATTACTTCCAGTGCCACGTGCCAGTAAGACTAGGAAGATGAATGCGTGCCTGAGGAGTCGGTGTAGGTGGTAAGGGTCCCCTTTTTGGATAATTGGGATATTTGGGATAATTGGGATCAAAAGTAGCCAGTCTGAAGACGGGCCATGACCCAAAACGTCACCCATTCCATCTATTCAGAGATACTGCCTGTCCCGCTGAGTTGCTCCAGCATTTTTGTGTCTATTTGTACAGGTGGATCAAGCTGCACCTGAACTGAAGGGAGCCCCACTATCCTGGCAGGGAGATCTGCTCGAGCAGTCCTACATCGAAGCAGTATCAATTTCACCTTTTGCTCAGGACCATAGGTTCTTCTGCCTCCCAACTATCTAGGTTCACAGAATTCAACGTCGCTCTGGATACATTTCCTATTACTATATTACACCGTTCTCTTTCTCATTATTCAATTGTGAAGGGTGCACGTTCATCTCAGATGTCCACTCACCCAGTTATTGTTACAACTTGTTACACATTACGTAGAAGTGTGAGGCAGGAATCGGCGGATTGCCAAGTGATCACACCATATTATTCTCAATCAGATTATCATGCTGAACCTTATCACTCCAGAGCATTTGCATAAATAACTATGGCTAGTCATAGTCATACAACGAGAAAACCAGTCGATTAGCCCAACATGCCCACACCGACCAACATGTCCCATCTACACTGGTCCCACCTGCCAGCATTTGACCCATAACCTTCTAAACCTATCCATGTACCTGTTTAAATGTTTTTTTAATGTTTGCTAATCTAATAATTAAGAAGGATAGCCTGGGAAATTGTCCACTGAAAAAAGTCAGAATAAGGATCATGGAAGAGTAGCAGAAGGAATTGATCAAGTACAATAATGAGAGGTCACATATACAAAGCACTTCTCCATTGCTGGCTAACTTCTACAGGCAATCAGAATTGTTGAAGTTAGTCAGGTAATTTTGTATCATCCACTCAGATGCTCTCACGAGGGAATAACTTGTAATTTCAATCTGCGAGTTCGTCACAACTAACTTACTGTCATGTAATTTTTTGTTAAACTGCACGACATCTTTTTTGCTCCCAATAACATCTGGGAAGATGTTGAGCTCAAAACAAATCTAAACAAGCAGGGGATGTGAAGATGGGTCACATAATCTTCATCAGATGCTGATGACTGAATCACACAGGTGGGCTTGATGGGCAGGGAGAAGACAGCATTGTAAGGGGAAACATGTAGATACATGATTGCATGGATAATAGTCACATGCCATGTTAGAAAATAGAGTACTGACTAGATATTACAGAAGTTGACCACAGATCAGTTCTCCAGCCTCAGACACATCATATCTGTGGAAGGATGTGCTGGCATTTGAGAGGGTCCAGAGGAGGTTTACAAGGATGATCCCAGGAATGATTGGGTTAACATATGATGAGCGTTTGAAGGCACTGGGCCTGTACTCACTGGAGTTTCGAAGGATGAGGGGGAACCTCAATGAAACCTACAGAAAACTGAAAGGCCTGGATAGAATGAATATGGAGAGGATGTTTCCACTAATGGGAGAGTCCAGGACCAGAGAATTTGCCTCAGAATAAGAGGATGTACATTTACATAGAAGAGAATGAATTTCTTTAGTCAGAGTGTGGCAAATGTGTGGAATTCATTGCCACAGACAGCTATGGATGCCAAGTCAATGGATATTTAAGATAGATTGAGAATCTTGATTAGTACAGGTGTCTGAGGTTATGGGGTAAAGACAGGAGGATGGGGTTGAGGGGGAAAGATAGATCAGCCATGATTGAATGGCGGAGTAGACTTGATGTGCTGAGTGGCCTAATTCGGCTCCTAGAAAAGACCAACCAGTTGACATTCTGCTTATTCAGATTCAGATTCAGAAAACTTTATTGTCTGTCGTAACAGAAAATCTTCTTTGACGTGGCTCAACATAAAACCAGGACAATGTACTGATAAGCAGTCATACAACACAGATTTCTGCGAGCACACACAGTGTGTATAGATCTTAAAAGCAAGTATAAAGATTAAAAACTGTAAATATAGACAAGATAAAAGTTGTGGATACGTGTAAAGTGACAGTACGTCAGGGTTAATTTGTCCCTTGTTCATTTTTTATTTAAACTGTTTATGGCAATGGGTATGAATGAGTTTTTGTGGATGTTTTTCTTGGATAGGGGGACTTTATATCGGCAGCCTGATGGCAGAAGTTGGAAGGACTTGTGCAGGGGGTGGGTGGGATCCTGTGTAATGAGGTTGGCTTTCCTTTTAACTGCCTGGGTGTGGAGTACTGATAATTGATTTTGAGTTTGGCCAGTTATTTTGCTTGCTTGATTAATGATCCGGGAAAGCTTTGATTTGTCTTTGACAGAGGTGAGGGTGAACCAGGATGTGATGTTAAAGGTGAGTACAGATTCTATAAGTGATTTATAGACAGCTGTTAAAATGTCCTGTCTGACATCAAAGCTCCTGAGTTTCCTCAGCAGGAACAGGCGTTGCTGTGCCTTCTTGTACACAGAGTCTGTGTGCTGGGAGAAGGACAGGCGGGTGTCAATCTCTGTGCCCAGGTATCTAAAGGCCTCTACCTGCTCAACTGTATGCCCATTCAGCCTCAGAGGTTCAAAGAGAGGTTGGGGGGGAAGATGTTCGCCTCCCCCCACAACACAGCTCCTTGGTCTTGGAGATGTTAAGCTCCAGAGAGCTCTCTTTGATCCACAGCATCAGGGTGTTGACCTGCTGATAGTAGGCAGCCAGAGAAGTGTGATCCTTGATGTGGGCCACCAGGGCCATATCGTCTGCATACTTAAAAAGGGGAATGTCACTGTTATTGTTTGTTATGTTGTTTGTGTAGATGGAAAATAAAATTGGTCATAAAACACAACCCTGGGGGACACCAGTGTTTAAAATCATGTTCTTGGATTTAAAACCATTTACCACCACATGCTGAGGCCGGTCCTGCAGGAAGTCTTTTATCCACAGGATAAGTGATGGGTTGACTTGTAGATTCAGAAGGTGGTTGCAGAGGGTGACCGTGTTGACTGTGTTAAATGCGGAAGACAAGTCCATAAATAAAATCCGTGTGTGGGGGTGTGGGGAGTCCAGCTGTCTGCTAACTGTGTCCAGGAGAGTCAAACAGGCATCCTCCACCCCACGCCTTGCCTTATAGGCAAACTGGAGTGGGTCAAGCCTGTCCACCACCATAGCAGTGAGGTGATCACTTACCACCCTCTCCATACACTTGGAAAGAATGGATGTGAGTGCCACCGGTCTGAAGTCCTTCATCTCCCTGGCGTTAGATTTCTTCGGCACCGGTATAAGTGTGGACTCCTTCCACATCCGTGGGACACAGCTGGAGTCAAGGAAATGCTGGAATAGCTGAGTGATGACATCACCCAGCTGAACTGATCCACCAAGGGATTCCAGGTGGATCACAAGGTCACTGTTAGTTGTCGTGTTCTGGATTACGGACAGGAAACATGGTAAGCATCACTGAGCTGCCTATCCTGCAGCTCCTGGGTATCAGATGGTCAAATCATCTCCACATATCTTATTAGACATTTTATTTGGTGGCACAGAGGTAGAGTTGCCACCGTACAGCCCTTGCAGCGCCGGAGACCCGGGTTCGATCCCGACTACGGGTGCTGTCAGTACAGAGTTTGTACCTTCTCCCCGTGGGTTTTCGCCGAGATCTTCGGATTCCTCCCACACTCCAAAGACGTATCTTGGCTTGGTATAAGTGCAAATTGTCCCTAGTGTGCGGAGATTGCTGGTCGGTGCGGATTTGTTTCCGCGCTGCACTAAACTTGGGACCCAGTGACCAGAATGATTTTTCAAATCATTCACTTTCTCCCCCCACCACCACCACCACAATCCCAACTGGTTTTGCCATGAAGAGCTCAGTGGGGATACCAAGAGTAGCAAGTGGTGCGTTGTACGTTAGCCCATAGTCGAAGGCTCATCGGTCAGTGGGACGGGGACCGTGAACCAACCCAAAGGCTGGGCGGGACTGGGAGGGAGCTGGAGACGTCGGGCGCGAGGACCAAGGGCCAATCGGTGGTGAATCGGGGTAATACCTCCAACGCTTTCGAGGTCGGCTGCAGGAGATGACCCCAGGGCACAATGATGGCCGGGCGAGGAGAGGGACATCAGTTCGTAGGAATTGCTCGAGTACGTCGAGCGCACGGGCCGTCGGACTTTGCAAATGGCGCTGTTTAGGCTCCTCCCACATGCGCGCATTATATGCAAAAATAATTTTGCCGTGCAGTTGCACACGTGACAAATAAAGCGCCATTGAACAATCAACACTTCAGGGGATCCAGCACGATGAAGCTTCAGAGAAACGTCAGCTCTGACCAAGTAGTCACGAAGCTCAGATAAGGACAAACTGCTGGAGCAACTCAGCGGGTCAGGAAGTATCTCTGGGGAAAAGGAATAGGTGACGTTTCTGGTCGAGACCCTTAATCAGACAGTCATGAACCTCAGCTTGGGGGTAGGGGGGGGGGGGGGGTGGGGGGAAGAAACCCAACCATGATACACAGCCCTCAGCATCCATAAGGACTCATCACACCCCTGCCACGGTCTGTTTCAACTACTTCCCTCCGGCAGACGTTACAAGGCCTTCTACGCCCGAACCTCTAGACTCAGGAACAGTTTTATCCCAAGAGCTATAGCGGCTCTGAACCGGCCCTAATGAGTGCCCCCCCACCCACCCCCTTTGGACAGTCTCCCTCAGATGGTCACGTCACGACAGTCTCCCTCAGATGGTCACGTCAATCAATTCAGCTTGCTTATTTATGTATTGTATTTATTTATCTTTCTTGTACATCAGTGGAGCTGCACACTAAATCTCGTTGCACTGACGTGCAATGACAATAAAAGATATATTATTATTATTATTATTATTATACTTCCTACCTGACCAGTGTGTTGCGTAGGTCCACAGAAAGGAGCATCTCTTCATACAGCTCTGACATGCCATTTCCTGATACTCTACGTTGTCAGGGAGAACAGCACCGAGATGCTGAAAAAAACCCAAACAATGGACATCAATTAATTAGCTGTCAATGTTGCAATCACAGCAGGAATGAATGTGTAGAGAGGAACTGTGGAATGCTGGTTGAAACTGAAGACAGACACAAACAACTGGAGTAATACAGCAGGTCAGGCACCATCTCTGAAGAAAATGACAAGGTGACATTTCGGGTCGAGACCTTTCTTCAGACGAGTATGAAGAAGGGTCTTGACCCGAAACGTCACCTATTCTTTTTCTCCAGAGATGCTGCCTGACCCGCTGAGTTACTCCAGCTGTTTGTGTCTGACAGCAGGAATGCATTATAATAAACCATCAGAATGGTGCAGAAACTGTCCAGATAGTATAATAATGTTTTATTTTTAAACTTACATTCCAGTGTACTCTCAATCCCTCAAGCCCAAACCCACAGATATTGAGGCACCTGGCAGAATATCACCAAGACTGTGATAATAAATGCATCATTGATACACATAAGCACAGAAAAACTCTTAATCCAGTACACCCAGGATCTGTTGTTCTGGCACCACTACAGTTATTGCCTTCAAGATATACAACCCATCAAATAAATAGTCTGAAGAAGGGTCCCGACCCAAAACGGCAACCATCCTCTTTCACCAGAGATGCTGGCGAACCCCCAGCACTTTGTGTCTATCTTTGGTATAAACTAGCAACTGCAGTTCTTTTTTTTCCTAAATAAATAGTTAAGCTCTTTTGTCTGTGGAATGAGCTGCTAATGGAGCACAGTCTAGATCGACTTGTACAGATCGATCCCGACTATGGTTGCTGTCTGTAGGGAGTTAATGCATCCCTTGTGACCACACTCATAGAAACATAGAAAATAGGTGCAGGAGTAGGCCATTCGGCCCTTCGACCCTGCACCACCATTCAATATGATCATGGCTGATCACTCCTCTCACATTACAAAGATGTACAGGTTTGTAGGTTAATTGCCTTCTGTAAATTGTCCCTAGTGTGAAACTAGTATATGGGTGATCGCTGCTCAGCATGGATCCGGTGGGCCGAAGGGCCTGTTTCCACCAAAGATAGACACAAAAAGCTGGAGTAACTCAGTGGGGCAGGCAGTATCTCTATCTCGAGAAGGAATGGGTGACGTTTCAGGTCGAGACCTTTCTTTAAACGCTGCATGTTTAAAACTAAAATTAAGATTGTAATAATCAGCCAGTTGTCACTACTGACAGTATGCTATATATGTTATAAAGGCATGCATATTAAATCTCAAAATCATAGGTTCATTAATTATAAGAGCAGAACTAGGCCATTCGGCCCATCAAATCTACTCCGCCATTCAATCACGGCTGATCTATCTTATTCCAGGTGATGCAAGTGTCGAAACAGAATGTAGAATCTGTGCTATTAGATATTTAAAGCAAACACTAGACTACAGAGAAAAGTCATAAAATTGTTAAGATGATTACAAAATGTTAAGATTAATAGAACCTAACGTTACAAAAACTCCCACTATAAGCAAACAGATGTCTCACCCTTCCATGGAACCAGTCTTCACACACCACACACTGAATCATTTCATCCGGGGTCTAAGAAACAAGAAGACAGGGTTTCGGTGAGGCAATTGCTGCAGAGCCCAGCAAGGTAATGCTGCAAGTTCTAGCCAAGGTCTTCATATCTCACCTCATCTTCAGGGTCTGGATAAGGTCTCTTGCAGGTGCAGTACAGCCCAAAGAAGTTGTCATTATATTTATTGGTACAATTTGTTTTTTCTTTCTCCTGGTTAAAGAAAAAGCAAAAACCAGAGATGAGTTTCAGAAAATCCTATTGAACATTGAACGTCTACCATTGAACAGCCTAATACAGACAATAATTAAAGGACTTTTATATTGAATTAATGGTGACCATCCTGTTTAAAGAGTAAAGTAGGGAGAGGTAGATGGAGTCGGCATGAAAATTGAAAAAATGTTAAATTCCATGTGAAATTTCTGGAAAATGAAAGAGAAACATCAGCACTGGAGTCAATGGTGATCAGTCACCAATTTTGTCTCCACAGTTCTAGAGACTACAGGCCTGGATCTGTGAATGAATGAAAACACAATGGCAACATTCTGGACCCTGGCAAGTTACAAAAGCCCTCAACACAAAATCTCAGACAAAGAGTCAAACATTTAAAAACCAATCACTCGGTTTCTACAAGTTTAATTTAGTTGAGAGATACAGTGGGGAAACAGGCCCTTCTGCCCACTGGTTCTATCCTACACACCAGGGACAATTACCCTACACACCTGCACGTCTTTGGAATGCAGGAGGAAACCGGAGCACCCGGGGAAAACCCACATGGTCACAGGGAGAATTTACAAACTCTGTGCAGACAGCACCAGTAGTCAGGATCGAACCAGGGTCTCTGGCGTCACAAGGCAGCAACTCTACCGCTGCACCACCATGCTGCCCATTTCCCAGAACTGTATTATCTATCATATTGTATTATCTATCATACAACCACCTTCACCCATTCATCTTCCTCTATTCTTCCACAACTCATTCACTTCACATTCCACCATAATAATTTATTCTCTGTCACCTTCACTCTGGTTTCTCTCCTTTCCTCATTTCATCGGTGGACTATTACCTCAGTAATCCACTTCTTCATTCCCTTACCATTATTATTGCCGCTCTTTGTATTGTATTGTATTGTATTCAAATTTATTGTCATTGTCTCAGTTAGAGACAACGAAATGAATTTCCTTACAGGCAGTATCATAAAAATAAATAAATAAATAATAATTAATAATAAAACATATTAAAAATAAAATAGAATTATTTAAAAATTCTTCCCATTACTTGTTCACCTTTCCCTCACCCACCCTGCCTTTCCTCAGAATTAAGACATCCATAAAAAGTGCAAGGAGCCTCTGGGCCTTTGACAGAGGTGAAAGAATTCTCATATACAACAGCTTCAATGCTAGCAACTCAGTTAAGAAATGTTTTTAAATATAATCAGCACAGGGTAAACTTAAATGGAAACTTACTGAGAAAAACTTGCATTGCAGATCACTAAACTTACTGTTCCCACAGTCGCAGCGGAAATTTCTAGAACAAAGCAGAAGGTTAATGAGTAGATCACCTTCATTGTTTATTAGTGACAGAAATCATCATCCTCAATTCAAGGTTACGATCGGACAACATCTCTCCTCGGGCTGTCGTTGCAATGCTATTTTTATGCCGATGAGAGATATAGTTAGATCGTAAGCAAGAGTTGAGTTTTATATTATGCACTATCTAGATGTGACAGGACTTCACCAAAGATCATTGCTGTATGTTGCTTAAAATAAAATAATAACCATGCCTGCTAAAAGCGGGCAAGCATTTAGTTTAGTTCAGAGATACACAGAGCGGAAACTGGCCCTTCTGCCCATCGAGTCCACACCGACCAGCGATCCCCCCACACCAACACTATCCTTCAAACATTAAGGACATTTTTGTTTAAATGCTTGTACCAAGCCAATTAACGTACAAACCTGTATGTCTTTGGAGTGTGGGAGGAAACCGGAGCTTCCCGGAGAAAGCCCACGCAGGTCACCGGGGGAACGTAGAACGCATGTGCCCCAGCATCTTGGTGTAGTTAATTTGTTCGGATTACTTTCTCTGGCAGACTGCAGGGGTACGTGCTGAGGGACTCACTGAAGCTTGGAGCAGCCAACACCAAAGCTCTGTGGGGGAGGGCCACAGCCTAGGGGCCTTCTGTTCCATGGCATTGGGTGGGAAGGTCTGGTAGAGACACCCCTTAAACAAGGGAAGGGATATCACCCCCAGGAGCCACAGGAGTAGCAAAGGTGCTGAGTTGAAGTATAGTTTGCCAACATTACCGAATATAACACTAATAAATGTACAGGTGCTAAGAATGCCAAAAGAGTTTCCACACTGTTCCTGTTTTGTATATATATTTTTAAATTCAGAATAAAGTTTATTTTTTGGAATTTTACCAAAATAAAAATCATACCTTTTTGTATACAATTCAAAGAGCTCATGGCCTTCATGGCACTTGTAGCTGCAAGCCAAGCAGATGCCCGCAGGCTGCCCGCCCTTTGGCGTACAGGTGTTGCAAGCATACAACGCCTGCCTCTTCACGTAGCCCTGCACAAGGACAAATGGGACAGTCATTTCAGAAAGACAGATAAGAAGTGATATCACCCTCGCTCAGGAGCAGCGATAGGTGGTTAATGCATCAATTACCGCAGGGAGTCCTCAAGAGGCAGACAGTGTGACTAAACAAACCTCAGGAGGAGTTAGTGGAGAGAAACCATATAACCATATAACAATTACAGCACGGAAACAGGCCATCTCGACCCTTCTAGTCCGCGCCGAACACGTATTCTCCCCTAGTCCCATATACCTGCGCTCAGACCATAACCCTCCATTCCTTTCCCGTCCATATAACTATCCAATTTATTTTTAAATGATAAAAACGAACCTGCCTCCACCACCTTCACTGGAAGCTCATTCCACACAGCCACCACTCTCTGAGTAAAGAAGTTCCCCCTCATGTTACCCCTAAACTTATGTCCCTTAATTCTCAAGTCATGTCCCCTTGTTTGAATCTTCCCTACTCTCAGTGGGAAAAGCTTATCCACGTCAACTCTGTCTATCCCTCTCATCATTTTAAAGACCTCTATCAAGTCCCCCCTTAACCTTCTGCGCTCCAAAGAATAAAGCCCTAACTTGTTCAACCTTTCTCTGTAACTTAGTTGCTGAAACCCAGGCAACATTCTAGTAAATCTCCTCTGTACGCTCTCTATTTTGTTGACATCCTTCCTATAATTAGGCGACCAAAATTGTGCCCCATACTCCAGAATTGGCCTCACCAATGCCTTGTACAATTTTAACATTACATCCCAACTTCTATACTCAATGCTCTGATTTATAAAGGCCAGCACACCAAAAGCTTTCTTTACCACCCTATCTACATGAGATTCCACTTTCAGGGAACTGTGCACAGTTATTCCCAGATCCCTCTGTTCACCTGCATTCTTCAATTCCCTACCATTTACCATGTACGTCCTATTTTGATTTGTCCTGCCAAGATGTAGCACCTCACACTTATCAGCATTAAACTCCATCTGCCATCTTTCAGTCCACTCTTCCAACTGGCATAAATCTCTCCGTAGACTTTGAAAATCTGCTTCATTATCCACAACCCCACCTATCTTAGTATCATCTGCATACTTACTAATCCAATTTACCACACCATCATCCAGATCATTGATGTACATGACAAACAACAGTGGACCCAACACAGATCCCTGTGGCACCCCACTAGTCACTGGCCTCCAACCTGACAAACAACCATCCACCATTACTCTCTGGCATCTCCCATTCAGCCACGGTTGAATCCATCTTGCTACTCCACCATTAATACCCAACCATTGAACCTTCTTAACCAACCTTCCATGAGGAACCTTGTCAAAGGCCTTACTGAAGTCCATATATACAACATCCACTGCTTTACCCTCATCAATTTCCCAAGTAACCTCTTCAAAAAATTCAAGAAGATTAGTCAAACATGACCTTACAGGCACAAATCCATGTTGACTGTTCCTAATCAGACCCTGTTTATCCAGATGCTTATATATATTATCTCTAAGTATCCTTTCCATTAATTTGCCCACCACTGACGTCAAACTAACAGGTCTATAATTGCTAGGTTTACTCTTAGAACCCTTTTTAAACAATGGAACAACATGCGCAGTACGCCAATCCTCCGGCACTATTCCCGTTTCTAATGACATTTGAAATATTTCTGTCATAGCCCCTGCTATTTCTACACTAACTTCCCTCAATGTCCTAGGGAATATCCTGTCCGGACCTGGAGACTTATCCACTTTTATATTTCTCAAAAGTGTCAGTACTTCCTCTTCTTTGAATCTCATAGTTTCCATAGCTACTTTACTTGTTTCCCTTACCTCACATAATTCAATATCCTTCTCCTTGGTGAATACCGAAGAAAATAAATTGTTCAATATCTCCCCCATCTCTTTTGGCTCTGCAGATAGCTGTCCACTCTGACTCTCTAATGGACCAATTTTATCCCTCGTTATCCTTTTGCTATTAATATAGCTGTAGAAACCCTTTGGATTTACTTTCACCTTACTTGCCAAAGCAACCTCATATCTTCTTTTAGCTTTTCTAATTTCTTTCTTAAGATTCTTTTTACATTCTTTATACTCCTCAAGCACCTCATTTACTTCATGCTGCCTATAATTATTGTAGATCTCCCTCTTTTTCCGAACCAAGTATCCAATTTCCCTTGAAAACCATGGCTCTTTCCAATTTTTACTATTTCCTTTCAACCGAACAGGGACATAAAGATTCTGTACTCTTAAAATTTCACCTTTAAATGTACTCCATTTCTCTTCCACATCTTTCCCATAAAACAAACTGTCCCAATTCACTCCTTTTAAATCCTTTCGCATCTCCTCAAAGTTAGCCTTTCTCCAATCAAAAATCTCAACCCTAGGTCCAGTTCTGACCCTCTCCATAATTATATTGAAACTAATGGTATTGTGATCACTGGTCCCGAACTGTTCCCCAACGCATACCTCTGCCACCTGACCCATCTCATTTCCTAACAGGAGGTCCAGCACCGCCCCTTCTCTAGTAGGTACTTCTATGTATTGCTGCAAAAAACTATCCTGCACACATTTTACAAACTCCAACCCATCCAGCCCATTTACAGAATGTGTTTCCCAGTCTATGTGTGGAAAATTGAAATCTCCCACAATCACTACCTTGTGCTTACTACTAATATCTGCAATCTCCTTACATATTTGCTCTTCCAATTCTCGCTCCCCATTTGGCGGTCTATAATACACCCCTATAAGTGTTGCTACCCCTTTCCCATTTCTCAGTTCCACCCAAATAGCCTCCCTAGACGAGCCCTCTAATCTATCCTGCCAAAGCACTTGGTGCATTGTGAAGGGCCTTTATCTCTAAACTAGAACACTGCTAAGATCATGGATGGCTCAATGAGAGTTTGATTTCCACCACCACAGCACGAGACACCTTTTGGTACTATGGCTGGGAGAGAGACAAAAAGGATCAAATGAGTTTCAGGAAAGTTAAGGCAAGAATTTGGGAACTATCAGCACAATCAAGGATCTAGTACAGGAAGTAGCGAGGTTTTGATCCAACAGAAAGGGATTATTTTCCAACAGAAAAGTTTTAGGCTGGCAGAAGACGTAAAAAAACATAACATTACATAAACAAGCTACTTCAGTATATTTAGCAACCCATGAATTACACAAATGTAACTCTACTCCCCAGCAGCAATGCAAAAGGGCCTGTGGGTGTTTCAGTAATAATTTGTTTATCATCTACATCGAACGCTGTGGTCAAAAAGGCTTTTGGCACATTGGCCTTCATCAGTCAGAGTATTGCGTATAGAAGTTGGGAGGTCATGTTGCAGTTGTATAAGACGTTGGTGAGACCACATTTAGGATATTGTGTTCAGTTCTTGGCACCATGTTATAGGAAAGATATTGTCAAGCGTGAAAGGGTTCAAAGAAGACTTATGAGATTGGTGCCAGGACCAGAGGGTGTGAGCGAAAGGGAGAGGTTGAGTAGGCTGGGTCCCTGGTTCAAACAAGAGACTGCAGAAAGCAGCAAGACGCTCAGTCCTAAATGTTCAATGTGCAGAGAGTGAGTGGGTGGCTGGACTCTGGGCCCACAGTGTTGAGGACGATAGGGGAGCTTCTGTTGCTGGTATCTCCGTTACTTCCTCTAGCCCCGTCTCTGTTGCTGTGTCTACTTTCTCTATCTCTGCCTCTACCCCTGCACCAACCCTGCCAGTGTTGCTGTCTCTCTCTATCCCCCTGCCAGTGTTGCTGTCTCTCTCTATCCCCCTGCCAGTGTTGCTGTCTCTCTCCCTCCCTCCCCCCCCTCCTCTCTGCCAGTGTTGCTGTTTCACTCTCTCTCTCTCTCTCTCTCTCTCTCCTGCCAGTGTTGTTGTTTCTCTCTCTCTCCTGCCAGTGTTGTTGTTTCTCTCTCTCTCTCTCTCTCTCTCTCTCCTGCCAGTGTTGTTGTTGTTTCTCTCTCTCTATTCCCTTGCCAGTGTTGCTCTGTCTCTCTCCTTCCTCCTCTCTGCCAGTGTTGCTCTCTCTCTCTATCCCCCTGCCAGTGTTGTTGTCAGGGGCCATGCATCAGCGCCATGTATCAACGTTCCGCAAACAGAACCCCACGACAGTTCGCCGGCCAATCGCAGCAGCTGCAACACATTACGTAAAAATGGCGCCAGAGCGTCGCGGGAAAGTGGCCGGGGAGAGGGAGAGGGAGAGGAACCCCCAGAGGAGCCCCATCCCCCCGGCCAGAGGAGCCCCATCCCCCCGGCCAGAGGAACCCCATCCCCGGCCAGAGGAGCCCCCATCCCCGGCCAGAGGAGCCCCATCCCCGGCCAGAGGAGCCCCCATCCCCGGCCAGAGGAGCCCCATCCCCGGCCAGAGGAGCCCCATCCCCGGGGACAACACACCGCCTGCAAATAAATAAAACCTCGCGGCTTACATGCAAAACAATCTCCCCTCCCCACATACATAAACATTTCACCCCCAGCCAGAAAGCAGAGGCCACGGCAATCCACCGTCAGCTGCTTCTGTTGGACGCGCCTCTTTGTTTATTATTATAACGAACATATCGCATTGAGACGTTTGTCCAGCATGAAATTAATCCATGCAATTGAACCGCTCCAGTTGGTGTTGGGGGGGGGGGGATACAAGCCGATGCACAATTGATCGCTACAAGGTTGTGTTATGTTGGACCGAGCCCGGTTCATCCCCGCCCCTGGATCCGATTGCTTTAAAACCACGCAATGAATATATAGACAGGACCGTATAGACAGACACAGATAGACAGACTGACTGGACCCACACACTGACCCCTACACAGATAGACACACTAGACCCACACACTGACTCCTACACGTATAGACACACTAGACCCACACACTGACTCCTACACGTATAGACACACTAGACCCACACACTGACTCCTACACGTATAGACACACTAGACCCACACACTAGACCCACACTGACCCCTACACGTATAGACACACTAGACCCACACTGACCCCTACACAGATAGACACACTGGACCCACACTGACTCCTACACGTATAGACACACTAGACCCACACTGACCCCTACACAGACAGACACACTAGACCCACACACATATAGACACACTAGACCCACACTGACCCCTACACAGATAGACACACTGGACCCACACTGACTCCTACACGTATAGACACACTAGACCCACACTGACTACTACACAGACCCACACTGACTCCTACACGTATAGACACACTGGACCCACACTGACCCCTACACAGACAGACACACTAGACCCACACACATATAGACACACTAGACCCACACTGACCCCTACACAGACAAGACACACTGGACCCACACTGACCCCTACACAGATAGACACACTGGACCCACACTGACCCCTACACAGATAGACACACTAGACCCACACTGACCCCTACACAGACAGACACACTAGACCCACACACTGACCCCTACACGTATAGACACACTAGACCCACACACTGGACCCACACACTGACCCCTACACGTATAGACACACTGGACTCGCCTCCGAGTAAGAGCATTTATCGGAGTCGCTGCCACCCAACACCGCACAGGCTTCACTCTCCAACAATTCATTCTCTTCCAGAACCTCAGCCAAGGACACGATGGGATCGTCCGCCAGCGGCCGCTTCTGCTTGTCTTCGTTTGCCGCCATCTCCAACTATGTAAAGACTTCCGGGTTGTGGCCTATTTAATGCTGTAGTTCCCCCTCCCCCCACTCCCCACCCACCAGACTAACTGTATGTGTGTGTGTGTATGCAAAGCCTTGCGTTGGGGGCAACATGCAACTTTTGGCCAGGCCTGTGTTTTTAATTGTTACGTGAATTTAAACCGGGCTGCAGTTTAAAGAGGCGCCTGGGTCAAAGTGCGGAGGTGATAGGGAGCAAGGGTGGTGGTAGTGGGGCAAGGTCGTGGGGGGTGGGTGGTGGTGGTGGTGGTGGTGGGGCAAGGTCGTGGCCAAAGCGGGGCTGGGATGGCGGAGTGTGAAGTATGGGGGGAGCTGACGGACAGGAGCGGTGAGAGCCGCCGTTTCTCCGCCCCGGCCCGATGCAACATACGAGGCATTCTCCGCGGCGTCCGCCACCTCCAGGAACAGCTGGGTGGCGCCTTGAACGAAATGGTCCTGCAGGAAAAACAGAAGCAGCAACTGGACGTGGAGAGAGCGGCCTCTGGCTCTGGTGGGTCTGGAGCTCGGAACCCAGCTTGTCTATGTATCTATGTGTGTGTCTGTGTATCTATGTGTATGTGTCTGTGTATCTATGTGTGTGTCTGTGTATCTATGTGTGTGTCTATGTATGTGTCTGTGTATCTATGTGTGTGTGTGTGTGTGTCTATGTATGTGTCTATGTGTGTGTGTCTATGTGTGTGTGTGTGTATGTATGTGTCTGTGTGTCTATGTGTGTGTCTGTGTGTCTATGTATGTGTCTGTGTATCTATGTGTGTGTGTCTATGTATGTGTCTGTGTGTCTATGTATGTGTCTGTGTCTATGTATGTGTGTGTCTTTGTATGTGTCTGTGTGTATCTATCTATGTATGTGTCTGTGTATGTATGTGTGTGTCTTTGTATGTGTCTGTGTATCTATGTGTGTGTGTGTATCTATGTATGTGTCTGTGTATCTATGTGTCTGTGTATCTATGTATGTGTCTGTATCTATGTATGTGTGTGTGTATCTATGTGTGTGTGTGTATCTATGTATGTGTCTGTGTATCTATGTATGTGTGTGTATCTATGTATGTCTGTGTATCTATGTATGTCTGTGTATCTATGTATGTCTGTGTATCTATGTATCCGCGCAAAGCGGGCTGTTAGTTATATGATCAGTAGATTATGTTTGCGAATGCTCAGATTAGGGTAAGGACATGAGCACTACGGTTTGTTTTTACCCGTTTAAGTATTGAACACATTGCTTACTATTCAGTACCTCTTCTCTCTTAAAATGTCATGGATTCATACAGTATAGAAACGGGCCCTTCGGCCAACATGTACCATCTCCATTAGACCCGCCTGTCTGCGTTTGACCCACATCCCTTTAAACCCTCCTCTCATTCTGCTCCCCTATATTGCTTTGGTTCCCTTTCCATCATCCTTGTATTCTTCCCTTTAAAAAAAAAAAAAGAGTAATAATTTTTATAATACTTTAAGTCTTCCAATTTGTTTTGTTCTCATTACTATACTTACCAAACCCCCTGTGATGTGTTTATAAACTTAAACGCTTGTAATGTGGGTGAATATTTTTCACCATAGAAAAATATTCCAGACAAGCTCCTGTTGAAATTGGTTTGAATGATAAATTGTGAGCAGGATTTCAGGATAACACGCTGTGTATTCTTCAGAAATAAGTTTCAGCTTCTCAATGCCATATTTAATGCCTCTGGGTAAGCTTCCTTATTATTGCATTGCGGTAACAAAGTAGATACTGACTAACGGCACAAGCTTTTGACCATGGGTCAAAAGTTCTATCAACTAAGACCAGGCATACACTCTGTTTCTCTAGTATAGATCCCTCCAACTTTACCCCAACTATAATCTATCTTCTAAAAATTCAAACCAAATAGTTGTCCTTTTTGTTACAGTTCAGAATTGAGAATGTGTATTTTTTTTTAAGTTGTTCTCATGAAGTGAATTGGTGGAAAGGGGAATAGACCAAACGCAATCTGAACACAATACTCCAAATGTGGTCTCACCAATGTAACACAGCATCTGATCCGTGAGGGACACCACTAATTACAGGCCTCCAGTCTGAAAAACAACCTTCCACCATCTGAAGAAGGGTCTCGACCCGAAACGTTGCCTATTTCCTTCGCTCCATAGATGCTGCCTCACCCGCTGAGTTTCTCCAGCATTTTTGTCTACCTTCCACCATCACCCTCTGTTTAATTCCATGAAGCCAATTCTCTATCCATTCAGCTGTCTCTCCTTGGATCCCATGCAATCTAACCTTCCAGAGCAGCCTGCCATGTGGAACCTTCTCAAATGTCCTGTTGAAGTCTGTTTGGACAACATTTATGACCTTGCCCTCATCATTCCTTTTTGTTACTTCTTCAAGATCAGATTTTTAAGACATGATCTCCCACGTACAAAACCACACCGACTATCCCTAATTAGCCCCTGTCTATCCATAGACATCTTATCCCTCAGAATCCTCTCCAATAACTTGCCTATCACGGCTCACTTGTGTAGCCCAACAGCTTACTGGTTCCCAGGATTTTCCTTGCAGCCCTTCTTGAATGGAGGCACAGCAACTCAGCGAGCCTGTGATAATATCTGGCAAGCAATCTATTTACAAAAGCAAGTTACTGTGAATACTGCAAATCTAAAGTAAAAAGAGAAAATGCTGGAAATACCCGAGTATGAACAGATATTGCCAGGTGCTGAATATCTCCAGCAAGTTCAGTGTATAAACTAACTTTAGATATTGTGATAAATGCTTTTAAAGCATTTTGATGCTGTCCTCTGTATATTAGTTTTGAATTTTACATGAACCAGTCAAAATAATTGATCAGGACAACTGTTGTACTTGTCAGCCCCTTCCCAACCGCCCCCCATCCAGTCCTCTGTTATCGGTCCCCTCATCTGCTTTTGTACAACACTATCCAGTTCCTACTTCTTGGTGTGAAGGTACAGTCTCCTTATCCCAAGTTGCCTCACATCATTGCTTTCCGGATTCTGTTTTTGTACCCTGTAGCCTTGTCAAAGGCAAAAAATCAAACTTGGATCTCTTCATCCCTCTATCCCTGTTTCTGCTTACTCCTTCTGATCAAAAGAATCTCTGCCATCCTGTCGAAATATCACCCCAATGTAGTTTAAATCAAATTTGACCTGCTCTCTTTTGTTAAAGTGGTCTTGAATAAGAATTGCGCATTAATTAAATGGACAGCAAAAGATAATTTTTAATGAAACTTGTACGCCTTGCAATTTTATGAAACAGTACATTTTTTTAGAAATACGGTACAGATGTGGAGGGGGGTAATAGTAGGCAGGCAGGACTCGGTCAGGTTCTAACAAAGTGCGATAGAATCTACTATCTAAGCATACTTTCAAAATAGCTGAATAATTATGTGATCAGAGTCGGTTGGATTTGCATTGCTATTGGAAATATTAATTTAGATTTTGGTGGAAGCGATGTGTATATTAATCTAGTAACTCCGGAGCCGATATTGTTACACTATCATTTATGAAGGGCAGCTTAACCTCTAGCCATGTAAAATAGCATGCAAATGTTATGCAAAAAAGGTCTGTTCAGACGAATCCCAGTTTACAATTGAGAAGGTTTTTGACTCGAAGCATAATTGATTCCTTTTCTCCAGAGATGTTGCCGGACCTGTTGAGTTACTCTACCATTCTGTGTCTATCCCCAGTTTACAATTGTTGCCGTTTAATCTCGTAGATCGCTTGCTGCCTTCTCCATCCTCAGCCAGTAAGATTAGAACTCCCAACACATTTTGAGTGCAAGAAAATTCCTAAACTCTTTTAGTTCTACCTTAAATGTTACACCCCCCCCCCCCCCCCCCCCCCCCCCCCCCTGCATGGGAAAATAGTCACTTTCTATTCCCTCTGTTTAAACCTCTGATGCTACGTCCTGTGAAAATCTCCCGTCAGCTTTCTCTGAAGGGAATTTCAAGATATTCGCTCAGGATAGAAACCTTTCTTCACTTTGTGTCACAGAGGGTTGAAGGTTGTTTTGTTTTCTATTTTCAAGGCATTATTTTATTTAGAAATCTTGAAGGTCATCCTTGAAGAGCTGAGAAATGGATAACATCTTTATGTTGCAGTACAATAGAAATAATCAAAAATGCTGGAAATCAGAAATGAAAACCGAAAATGCAGGAAATGGTTCAGCTGACCAGCCTGCATTTATTGATGGTGTTTTTCCTGCTACTTTTCCTCTTTATTGGCCTGGAATTATTCCCCCCCAAAATTTCACTGCTTCCGAGTCATTCCTTTTTCTCCCTTCTCCCATTGAGCAGAAGATACGGAAGACAGAACGTTTTGCACCACCAGACTCGGACACAGCTTCTTCCCCTGTGTTTTCAGACTTCCACAAGCTAGGGTACTGTCCAATTCACTTTGCGGACATTGATGATGGAGCTGGTGCACTACAATGCTGAGATGTTTTACTACACTCTGCATCTTCCCCTGTGCTTTCCCTATTGTAATTGAGTTTGACTTGATTGTATTTATATATCCGTAATATCTAATTGGATAGCATGCAAAACAAAGCTTTTCACTGTACCTCGGTATACGTGACAATACAAAACCTAAACCTAAAATAGGCTCTTCCTCAATCCACCCACATGTGCTGAAGGTAGTAATGATGATGAAATTCACCAGTACCTGCCTTGTGAGAGGTGACTTGAAATTTGGAGAGTGGGCCATGTTTTCCAGAGTCACCCTGTGAACATTCATTGTTGTAAGCCAGTGTGGACGGTTGTGTAGAGGACCTTGGTCTTGGGGATATTGCATGTAAGAGTCATTTATTCTTGTATACTTTGAGGAACAAGTCAATAGTGTCCTGGAACTCGGCGTAATATAGTAACAGGAATGAGAAAATCAACTCCCTTTGTTATTATTTAATTTGGAATAAAGTTCTTGACTGTTTGATCGTGTACTTCATGCAAGATTCCATGCAGTGTTTACTGTGTGTAGGTGCCGTCTAATGAATAATACAGTTTGGGATTTATCAGAAGAAGGGTTTCGGCCCGAAATGTTGTCTATTTCCTTCGCTCCATAGGTGCTGCCTCACCCGCTGAGTTTCTCCAGCATATTTGTCTACCTTGGGATTTATAAGGTTTTTTTTCCCCTTGACCAGTGGCAGTGAATGAATGCCCTAATGCAAATGGAGATGGTTTGGTTGGAGGTAATAATTTAAGATCGCGATGACTATCTTTGTTAATTCAGAAATGTATCTGGAAATATGGTGGTGCAGCAGGTAGAGTTGATGCCTTGCAACGCCAGAGACCCAGGTTCAATCCTGACTGGGTGCTGTCTGTACGGAGTTTGTACATTCTCCCCGTGAGCGAGTGGGTTTTCGCAGGTACCCCGATTCCCTCCTCTACTCCATTGTAAATTGGCCTTGGTGTGTAGGGATAGTGTTAGTGTTTGGGGACGACATTGACTCAATGGACCAACGGGCCTGTTTTCACACTGCCTCTGCACTAAACTAAATCACCAATATGTGAATAATGGTGTTGTCCATTAGCTGTGGCATCTGAATTGAAGGGAAGCAGATTGCCATTTATCAGTGAGAAGTAAAATGGAGTTGATGCTGGTCCTCCAACCCCCACCCAACTCTGCATCTGATGTTACAGCTCCACATTGCATCTCATATGTCTATGGCCTTTTTTTCTTTTCCACCCTTGGCTTTTTGTTTTATGCTGCTTGCTTGACTGGATAGGATTCATTCTCGGCTTCAACAACAAAAAAGCTTTGAATTTATTTTTCATCGATGGGAAAAATCCTCAGGGCTGGCTCAGCGGAGGACCGTGAGTAAGATGGCCAAAAATCACAGCAATACAGGGTAGCGTTTTTTCTAAAATCACTATACAGCGCAGACAGGAAGTGGCCAAGATGAGACTTTTAATTATATAAATATAATTATATAAATATAATTGAAAAGGAAGTCATAAGTTGTCAATGCCAAAAGTTGCACATTAATTAATTCAACAAATTAGAAAATGAGATCGAAAAAGGGGGTGGGGTGTCGAATGGGCTAGTGGAGGATGGAGTTAAAGGGAAAGGGTTTCTTAAATGTGTGAGCGTAGAGACAGAGGGGTGTAAAATGAGGGTAGAAGCAATAGGTAGCAAGGTGAAAAGTAAAAGTGGCAGGCCGGAACATCCAGGGCAAAAATCAAAAAGGGCCACTTTTCAACAAAATTGTATAAGGGGTAAGAGTGTTGTAAAAACAAGCCTGAAGGCTTTGTGTTTCAATGCAAGGAGCATTCGTAATAAGGTGGATGAGTTGAATGTGCAGATAGCTATTAATGACTGTGATATAGTTGGGATCACGGAGACATGGCTCCAGGGTGACCAAGGCTGGGAGCTGAACATCCAGGGATATTCAATATTCAGGAGGGATAGAGAGAAAGGAAAAGGAGGTGGGGTAGCGTTGCTGATTAGAGAGGAGATTAACGCAATGGAAAGGAAGGACATTAGTTTGCAGGATGTGGAATCGGTATGGGTAGAGCTGCGAAACACTAAGGGGCAGAAAACGCTGGTGGGTGTTGTGTACAGGCCACCTAACAGTAGTAGTGAAGTTGGAGATGGTATCAAACAGGAAATTAGAAATGCGTGCGACAAAGGCAAAACCGTTATAATGGGTGACTTCAATCTACATATAGATTGGGTGAATCAAATTGGCAGGGGTGCTGAGGAAGAGGATTTTTTGGAATGTATGCGGGATAGTTATCTAAATCAACATGTAGAGGAACCAACGAGAGAGCAGGCTATTTTAGACTGGGTATTGAGTAATGAGGAAGGGTTAGTTAGCAGTCTTGTTGTACGTGCCCCCTTGGGCAAGAGTGACCATAATATGGTTGAGTTCTTCATTAGGATGGAGAGTGACATTGTTAATTCAGAAACAATGGTTCTGAACTTAAAGAAAGGTAACTTTGAGGGTATGAGACGTGAATTGGCCAAGATTGACTGGCAATTAATTCTAAAAGGGTTGACGGTGGATATGCAATGGAAGACATTTAAAGACTGCATGGATGAACTACAAAAATTGTTCATCCCAGTTTGGCAAAAGAATAAATCAGGGAAGGTAGTGCATCCGTGGATAACAAGGGAAATCAGGGATAGTATCAAAGCGAAGGATGATGCGTACAAATTAGCCAGAAAAAGCAGCATACCGGAGGACTGGGAGAAATTCAGAGACCAGCAGAGGAGGACAAAGGGCTTAATTAGGAAAGGAAAAATAGATTATGAAATGAAAACTGGCAGGGAACATAAAAACTGACTGCAAAAGTTTTTATAGATATGTGAAAAGAAAGAGATTAGTTAAAACAAATGTAGGTCCCTTGCAGTCAGAAACAGGTGAGTTGATCATGGGGAACAAGGATATGGCGGACCAATTGAATAACTACTTTGGTTCCGTCTTCACTAAGGAAGACATAAATAATCTGCCGGAAATAGCAGGGGACCGCGGGTCAAAGGAGTTGGAGGAATTGAGTGAAATCCAGGTTAGCCGGGAAGTGGTGTTGGGTAAATTAAATGGATTAAAGGCCGATAAATCCCCAGGGCCAGATAGGCTGCATCCCAGAGTACTTAAGGAAGTAGCTCCAGAAATAGTGGATGCATTAGTAATAATCTTTCAAAACTCTTTAGATTCTGGAGTAGTTCCTGAGGATTGGCGGGTAGCAAACGTAACCCCACTTTTTAAGAAGGGAGGGAGAGAGAAAACGGGGAATTACAGACCAGTTAGTCTAACATCGGTAGTGGGGAAACTGCTAGAGTCGGTTATTAAAGATGGGATAGCAGCACATTTGGAAAGTGGTGAAATCATTGGACAAAGTCAGCATGGATTTACAAAAGGTAAATCATGTCTGACGAATCTTATAGAATTTTTCGAGGATGTAACTAGTAGCGTGGATAGGGGAGAACCAGTGGATGTGGTGTATCTGGACTTCCAGAAGGCTTTCGACAAGGTCCCACATAAGAGATTAGTTTACAAACTTAAAGCACACGGCATTGGGGGTTCAGTATTGATGTGGATAGAGAACTGGCTGGCAAACAGGAAGCAAAGAGTAGGAGTAAACGGGTCCTTTTCACAATGGCAGGCAGTGACTAGTGGGGTACCGCAAGGCTCAGTGCTGGGACCCCAGCTATTTACAATATATATTAATGATCTGGATGAGGGAATTGAAGGCAATATCTCCAAGTTTGCGGATGACACTAAGCTGGGGGGCAGTGTTAGCTGTGAGGAGGATGCTAGGAGACTGCAAGGTGACTTGGATAGGCTGGGTGAGTGGGCAAATGTTTGGCAGATGCAGTATAATGTGGATAAATGTGAGGTTCTCCATTTTGGTGGCAAAAACAGGAAAGCAGACTATTATCTAAATGGTGGCCGACTAGGAAAAGGGGAGATGCAGCGAGACCTGGGTGTCATGGTACACCAGTCATTGAAAGTGGGCATGCAGGTGCAGCAGGCAGTGAAGAAAGCGAATGGTATGTTAGCTTTCATAGCAAAAGGATTTGAGTACAGGAGCAGGGAGGTTCTACTGCAGTTGTACAGGGTCTTGGTGAGACCACACCTGGAGTATTGCGTACAGTTTTGGTCTCCAAATCTGAGGAAGGACATTATTGCCATAGAGGGAGTGCAGAGAAGGTTCACCAGACTGATTCCTGGGATGTCAGGACTGTCTTATGAAGAAAGACTGGATAGACTTGGTTTATACTCTCTAGAATTTAGGAGATTGAGAGGGGATCGTATAGAAACTTACAAAATTCTTAAGGGGTTGGACAGGCTAGATGCAGGAAGATTGCTCCCGATGTTGGGGAAGTCCAGGACAAGGGGTCACAGCTTAAGGATAAGGGGGAAATCCTTTAAAACCGAGATGAGAAGAACTTTTTTCACACAGAGAGTGGTGAATCTCTGGAACTCCCTGCCACAGAGGGTAGTCGAGGCCAGTTCATTGGCTATATTTAAGAGGGAGTTAGATGTGGCCCTTGTGGCTAAGGGGATCAGAGGGTATGGAGAGAAGGCAGGTACGGGATACTGAGTTGGATGATCAGCCATGATCATATTGAATGGCGGTGCAGGCTCGAAGGGCCGAATGGCCTACTCCTGCACCTAATTTCTATGTCTATGTTTCTATGTAAGTAAGCTCCATCTAGTGTGCCAATGCCAATATTACACCATGGGGAGCCTAAGTGCTTAAGATATATGTATATATGACGTGAATATGACTAATAATATGTAATTATGTATCATTATATAAATAATATCTATATTACTAAAAGTCTGATCTTGACCGCTTTTGGCCCACTGTGCTGCGATTTCCGAGAAAACGCCACCACCTACGGCCGTCATTTTTGGCCACCTCGCTCAGAGCCCCCCTCTGCCTTCCGGGACCAGAGGATTTTTCCCATCGATGAAAAATCAGAGAGATATTTTTTTTTAAATCCCCATTTTCTCTGCTGCCCCCGCTGGCGGCAAGGGGGAGGGACTATAAAACCCGGAAGTGTCGTGCCTCACTCAGTCTCTGCCAGACCCAGGAAGCGAGAGGGTCACGGCTCTCTGAGCTGTGAATAGCACTGAACGCACGTCTACTCCACGGTGAGCCCCCTCAATGTGGCTGCTGCCAAATTGTTTGCCTTTTTATTTTAAGTTTGTGTTCACAAATGAATTTTGGTTGTCAGGTGGCTGCTGCCCAATTGTTTGCCTCTCCTTTTTAAAAAAGTTTGTGTTCACAAAATGAATTTTGGTTGTCAGGTGGCTGCAGCCAAATTGTTTGCCTTGGCTTGGCTTTTAAAATCGGTTGGCTGCCAGCCCAAGAATCCATTCGGCCCACATGTCTATACTAGCCCTCTGGAAACCAGTACCTTCAGCCCGCAACACCCAAACTAGCGCAACAGAAAGCTCCCCACCCACTGGCGAGCAATATTGGAATTGGTGGAGAGGTGGAATATTGTGTTGGTGACCAGCCCTCCCGTGTGATGCTGGGACCCAACGGGTCCCACTTAGTCTAGTAATAAATATAATTGTGAGGTTTTTTTTGAATGAGACTGCCGCAGAGATCCTCTTGAACCAGCCTAATTAATAGGTCAGAGCAGTTCCTCCGGGTTCCCCCATTTACTGAACCCCACTGACTGCCAGTGTGCAGAGTGGGGGTCACGGCCATAGTGGGACTGGGGCAGTGCCAGGCTGGGGGGGAAGGCTAAGGCATCTTCCACTGACAGGAAAATGCTTAACCCAAACCCTAACTCGCCCCCTTCCAGAGCTGCCCACAGCTGGAGCTGGAGCCGCTTTGGGACCAGCTGCGGGCTCCGAACATGTGGCCCCGCAGCGCGTCCACCTCGGCCAGCATGCCCTTCTGGATCATCGTGGTGATGATGGTGGGGAGCAGCACTGCTCTGCATGCCGCCTTCAGCACCCCGATAGTGCCGGCTCCGTCAGTCCGCCCGCTCGCTGCAACACCGGACTACCGACAGCCCGACCGATCACTCGTAGCACCCACCGGCCGTCCGATCACACGTAGCACCCATCGACGTAGTGACCACTCTCACAGCCCACCGGCGGCCCGACCCAACTCTCACCACCCACCTGCAGCCCGACCGATCCTCCACAGCATCCATCAGCCTACCGACAAGCCCGACCGACAGACTGACCGACTGACCCTAACCCTAACCCTACATTTGTTATTTATCATTTTTATTTAACAGTTCACATCATAACTTTATAAAGATAAATCAATTGAAAAACAAAATTGATCAGCAAGGTTAGCATTACCTTTATTCCTTGTTATTGTTTTGATGTAATGAGGAGGCAGCCATGATCCCAGGGTCCTCGCTGCCCAACGACCATAAAACAAAGCGCGGGATTGGTCAATTTGCATCCGACCTCAATGTCAAACGTGCATTGATTGGACAATTACTACTCGGTAAATTGGACGTTTTTCTCATATTTATTAAAAATGTGCAGGTTTTGGTCTTGACGAGTTTCAAGTACGATTTATATAATATTTTTACACAATATGTTAAAAATTCAGGTAGTTCCGTGAGTTGGATCACGAACGAACAAAAAAGCTCCTCGGCCCACAGCCTCCACCAAGCTTTCCTGTTGGTTCTGACTTTTTATTAAATGAAAAACATTCCAGCACCTGCAGTACTTTGTCATTTATCTGCAGTGAAAATGTTCTCGTATTTTGGAATGCAATGATGAATACTGTCTTAACTGTCATAAACTAAACATACTTTTCCTGAATCAGATCAAGAAGAAGATGAAGATGATGATGATGATGAAGACAGTAAAGACAAACCAGCTGATCAAGTTGATGGCGGTACACCTCCAACAAAACGTACCAGGATACAATCCTGACACTGTGCAAGATTATTGTGCAAAATACTGCCTTTTTAAGACTATCGCCATATTCATGCATTTACAAGGCTACTCGACAACTCCTACAGCCTTAAGGATTTAAAAATTTTAATCTGTTAAAAACATGATTTAACTTTTTTTACTATTTAAGTCAGAAATTAAATAAATTATCTGATGCATTTGCTTTTATTTTATCTGGTGGTGATGGTTGTGAAGGTTTAAGGGTTAGGATTAGGGTTTATTATTGATATGTTTACTGAGGTACATTGAAAAGTTCTGTTTTGCATGCTATCCAATTAACAGATAAAACTACATTAATACAATCAAGCCAAATTAGGGTACAATAGGTAGAGTGAAGGGAAAGATTCAGAGTGCATTTTTTAAGACTTTAATAAGAACAATCAGAGGACTTTTCCCAATGTGGAAATTGTGTCCAAAATAGATGTAAAAACGAAATGCTGAAATCATTCACATGCGTCAGGCAGCATCTGCGGAAAGAGAAACAGAGATAAGGTTTTAAGTCAGACACACTTTGTCAGAAATGGTTGTCTGACCCTAAACCTTAAGTTAGTTTATTTTTCCTTAGATGCTGCCTGAGTGTGAATGTTTTCAGCATTTTCATTTTTTAAGGTTTCTAGAATCTGCAGGGTTTTTATGTTCAAATGAGATGTTTACAGGAATGCTGACTTGGAGTCATTGAGTTTGACAGCACAGAAACAGATCCATTCACCCAATGTTTCCATGCCAGCCAAGGTACTTATCTTGAGTTGGTCACATTTGGATGTGTTTGGTCCATGTCACTCTAAATCTTTCTTGTCCAGGCAGGCAGTTTATGGGAACTCTATGATGTTTACATGTTCTGTGTATTTCTCAAAACCCAACTCTTTGTAGCAGTAAGTACATTTCTCGTAAGCTGTTTATAGCTTGAAAGATGCTAACCGGAAATTAGGCACCCAGCCACAATATAAAAGACAACTCTTGACTATTTAAATTAGATTTTATGCCTAAACAATTCCACAGCTGTGATTCTAGCTGACGTAAAAAGGTAAACATTGGGAATTGGGCCAAAGAGAAATCAGAAAATGTTGTTATTGAGGAAAGGGTTGACTTTGATTTTTTTTTTTTAATCCCAAGAAAAAGTAATTTAAAAGACCAAATTACCAAATCACAAGTTTTATTAGTTCCTGTGGCTGAGTTTCCTTAAACTATTTAAGTTTTACAATGGCGTACACACACAAATATGACAGCCAACCATGTCATCTCTGGGTGCCCGCTCTACCACCCACCAAATGGAGCTCAGGGCCTGGCAGACATTGACGCAGGGACAACCTGGCTGCTCAACACCCGGCTTCATATCTAACTATTCCTTTGTTTTATGTTTTGTTCGTAAGAAGACAAATATGCCTGGCTTTGACTTGGCAGCAATGAGAACTCTTTGCATCTGCTCATCTTAAATCAAAACTCAATTAACTAAAGTAGTGAACAGATATTGTTTAAAATGCATAGCATTTTATTGTGCACATTATTGATTTTTTTCTAAAAAGGTAAAAAAATGTCCACCAATTATTTATGGCTCTTACGATGCAAGTAACCATAACATTAAGTGTTTCTATTGCATGTTCAGAAATCTTGTTTCTCAAAAATCAATTTTCCTCAAAATCTTAATGCAGTTTGTGCTGGTGCTTACGTGCTGTGTTTATCACCAGTTTGTGGATTCCCTGTTAGAACTAAACGTTTCAAAAGGAACTGCAAATGCTGGTTTACACCGAAGATAGACACAAAAATGCTGGAGTAACTCAGCGGGTCAGGCAGTATCTCTGGAGAAAAGGAATAGGTGACGCTTCAGGTCGAGACCCTTCTTCTGACATTTTGTGTCTATCTCTGTTAGAACTAATGCAGATTCATATATCCATAGTACAGCACAGGAGCAAGCTTGTGATATCTGCACCAAACGTGATGCCTACTTAAACTGATCCTTCATGTGCTCCATATCCTTCATTCCCCGTAATTCAGGTGTATTGCCCCACACATCACCTTTAATCTTTCTTCCTCTGCCCTCAAGGCCATGCCCTCTAGTGTTTGACATTTCTACCCTGGGGAAAATAAAGTTCTGGCTGCCTACCCTATCTGTGACTCTTATTTTTATAAACTTCAATCAGGTCTTTCCTCAGCCTTTGATACTGCAAAGAAAACAATCCAAGTTTGTTCAACCTCCCCTTGTAGTTAATAGCCTCTAATCCAAGCAGCATAAGTAAACCTCTCCATTGTTACCAAATAAACCGCTTCAGCATCTACATCCGTCCTGTAACGGGGCAACTTGAACTGCACACAATACTCCCAATACTGACTATTACCCTCTAATTCAGGCAACAGCCTGGTAAATCTCTTCTGTACTTTCTCCTAATACTCAGTATGCACACAATTATGGAATAAACACCAATAACAGTTTTAAATGAATCAAATTTAATCACAGGTTTTCCAATTAACTCATTGTAGAGCAAAACAAATTAATTTGATTGTTTCATTAATGCAGGGGGAAACATAACCCTGCAGATTTTTTCATCCAGTTGTTGAAATCAACAAGTAATTAGGATTAATTCATGTAACATTGGATATTCTAAACCAGTTTAATATCAAAAAATACTCAATACCGGACAAGGCTTTATTAGCATAGTTTAGAAATGTAGACACAGTAGCAAATCCAGCACCATTTTTCTTACACAAGTTACAATACAATTAAAAGGCAAATGCATTATGCTCAATGGCTAGACTTTAAACTCAGTCACATAGTACTGAAAGCCTAAATAGCTTTCTTTTTCTATCGAATTGACAAACCATCACAGCTGTCTTATTGGCACCATATTACAGTTGATGGCAGACCATTATAAACCTGGCTAGAAATGTTGCACCTGGCCACATAGGTGAACAAACAATGTCACCTGCATGATCCAGCATTTACTTTCCAAATGAAAGGATGAATGAATGGATTCAGACACCAGGAGGAGGTTAGATAGAGGAAGACATGAACCATCTCAAAAGCCCCTAAATCTCACAAATGCTTTATATGCAGTAAATTTATTGTCAATTTTGTCATGGTAATTTTCTATCAAAATAATTTATTCACACAATACGTGGCGACATTATAGAAACATGAAGGTATTTCCAACACTATGAATTGGTTTCACGGCAGACTGTTTACAACAGTATTTGATGCGATGTAACAAATGCTACAACAGAATGTAGTTCTCAACTTCTCTTGCTGGGCACCAGGAGGAACTAATAAATACTCCCAAAGTATACTCACACAAATCCTACTGCTGTAGAAATAGAGCATGTTCTGAACCATTAACTTGTTGCTGACCATTCATTTTATACATTCACAGTGCACAATTTGTGGCAGATATCTTCACCCCACTCAGCAATCAAGGTGCCTCAGAAGTGAGATTAAATGCTAAGCACTAACTTGATCTTAAAAGATACTGACATTTCCAGGAAGTAATAATGACATAATATTGTCATGCTCATGTAAGAACTCTCTGATTGTAGCTTGAAGATTAAAGTGCCTTCATTAAAAAAATTAATTATTTGCATTATATTTTGTATAAAAGTGTTACAAAGGTGTACTGTCTATCTGTATGTTCTTAGCAGTAGAGTTCACTTTCATTGCACTTTGTGTAACACTGTTGCCTGGTCACATTTTTGCAAACTTTAAAGTCCTAATTTGTCCATCATTTCAATTGATATTTTTGATCAAGATGATTACTGCTTCTATAATCCCCCGCATCCACCCACACACCCTCCACGAGATGCCAGCGTGAATACACATTTCAGAAATACTCATTGGTATTTTCCTTTTAAAACGCAGCAATGAAACTCCCTGAATTACAGGATCTTCATATTGAACTAAGAGTCACACTAGTTTGTTTAAATAACTTGGACCTGTGGCAGTGTGAGCTTGGTCAATTGTTACGCTCAGTACCTTGAAGAAGCTTTACGGAAAATCTGATTCCTTCCAAATATTTACTTAAACAAAATAAAACATACCTTCTCTCAGTTTATCCAAAGTACCTTTTGTTATTATGCACAACTATTAATTAACTTGAGAGTATTTGAATTCCAAACATGTGATATGGACATGTTTTGTTGTCTTGTGGACAATTGTGAATACACATCATGATACTTTTTTCAAAAGAAACCTAAAACCAGTTAACAACATTTATAACTGCATGGCCATATTGAAAATTCATTAAATAACATAAGAATGTGCAATTTAACCCTGGTCAAATATTATGTTCATAAACAGTCTAATTCAGACATTTTGTCATAAATGATTAACAAATAATAATCTAGGGTGTAAAAACATTTACTGCAGTTAAGAGATTAAAATAGCAGTTATAAATTAAGATATATTTAATGCATGTCAGCATGAGGTACATTGTTTCTCACCACCAAATTGGGATAAAATACCCAAGAATCCCCATTGAAAAGAACCATTTCTACGTTGAATAGGATAAATGGAGTGATTCCCAATAACTGTTGTTGGCAGGTTTAACAAAACTCTAACCAAGGCATTTTACCCAATTGTCTGATTGTCCAGTTCTAAATAAAATTCCATTTATTTTTTTTAAATGAATACAGATGGAGATTGCATTACAGATTACAAATTAAGCATCCAGGCCTTGAATCTTGATTTAGGATTAATTTATTGTGAACCAAAGAGTGTTTTATTCACGTATCAATTATTTTCAATCTGTTGATTTGGTTGGAGGCTTTGACAAACGCTTGATGCCGATTGCAGATAACGGCCATATAGATCGGGAATATACAGTAGCCGACTGTCTTGGGATTAGCTCTTGTACATGAATACAGAAATAAGAAGATTTGCAGGTATGGAATCAGGAATAGAATAGCCCACAACCAGAATGGGAGTGAAAACAGGCGTGCAGTCACTATCTGGGTCCAAGAGGTTCCACTGTCCAGGTTCTCCGATTTCCGTTGTATATGCTCCAAAGCCAGTTGGTTGTAAGTTTCATTTATTTCAAAGACATAATAAAAGGCTGCAGCACTTGCTAGCAGATAGAATCCTACACCAAGCCATCCCATTCTCTGACGAAAGTTCATCATTCTCCATAATCTTCTTTCTCTGCAAAATAAACAAGAAAAACAGGTCAAAGATGTGTTCAATTAACAAGAAAATTAACTATTTTATCTCAACTGAAAAACACGAGATTTCCCCAATCCTGCTACTGGAAACCATCCTTCTGTAAAACCCAGCATGATCATGATTTTTCTTTTCAAAGTAAAGGAACTTATAAATGCAGAGGGCAGTCAGCCACAGAAAATGGACGATGGGTTAATATGTTATAAAGGCCCACATCAAAAACATTCACCAAACCTGCTTGTTTATATTTTGCTATGCTGCTCGAGCTCCATAATTATCAGCTGTTCTTTAGCCACTATGGTCTCCACTGCACTACCACCCCAAGGGCACTCTCTCTTCATTGCTTCTTTCCTCTCTTCAAAAGCCACAAATATGCTTCAATAATGCCCTTGGCAGCTGTCTGTACGGAGCTTGTACGTTCTCTCTGTGACCGTGTGGGTTTTCGCCGGGAGCTCTGGTTTCCTCCCACACTACAAAGAAGTACAGGTTTGTAGGTTAATTTGCTTCTGTAAATTGTCCCTGGTGTGCAAGTGTATGGGGTGATCGCTGGTTGGCGCAGACTCAGTGGGCTGATGGGCCTCTTTCCATGCTCTATCTTAGAAGTCTAAATCGGTTCTTCAACATCCGAAAAAACATTCAGTTTATCGTGCACAAGGAAAGATACGAGAAACAACTCGCTGTTTCATGACATGATCATATTGAATGGCGGTGCAGGCTCGAAGGGCCGAATGGCCTACTCCTGCACCTAATTTCTATGTTTCTATGACTTGGAATGCAGTGTTTTCAGTTATTTTGATCAAATTATAATGGCCATGAATCCATATAATCAAAGTATTAGTTGAAATAGAAGGGAATATATATAATCCAGGTATTAATTGAGATAGTTGCATTACTTTAAAATTTTAACTTCATTATAACATTGAAATCCAATTGATCGATGGTTCAAGATAAACCATGCTGTAAATATAGTTAAAATGTAAAACGTGGCATTTTAAGGACACATTTCAAAACTGGCAATTTAAGTAATTCTATGTACTCTTGCTTTTCAAAACAATTATCCCAGCCAAACAATCTTGGCCCAACTATGAAAACCATTCTTCAGGGTATCAAGCGTTTCAATAATTTTGCCTAAAGATTAACATTCAATCTGTCCAAAACAATGAACATGTTTGATCTACAATTACAATTAATCAACTCCAACTACTTTGCAAAAAACAGAATGCTGGAGGAACAGTGGATCAGGCAGCATCTGTGGAGGGAGGTGGATAGGGGATATTTCAAGTCAGGACCCTTCTTCAGACTCAGCAGTCTGAAAAATGTCCTCTGTCCACATGCTGTCTTCTGTCCATTACCGTCTACAGCTGCTGCCCGTCCCCCTGAGTTCCCGCACAAGAGATTAGCGTGCAAAATTCCCACACGAGATTAGTCAAGAATGTTTTATGGTCATGTATCCCAGATAGAACAATAAAATTCTTACATGCTGCAACAGAATGTGTAAACATAGTACACTGTAAACAATATGATAAACCAGAGAAAAAAAAGGAGTGGGTATATATACACACATACCCACTAGTACACACACACATATATATGCATATCCATATATACACACACACACACTATACATATATATATACACACGCACACAAAAAACAAACAATAGTAGTGTAATAATAATAATAATAATAGTCTATTGAAGTTCAGAGCTTATTTGAGGTTGTAGCTTTAATAGCCTGATGGCTGTAGGGAAGAAGCTGTTCCTGAACCTGGACATTAGTTTTCAAGCTCCTGTACCTTCTTCCCGATGGCAGGGGCGAAATGAATGTGTGGCCAGGATGGTGTGGGACTGATGATGCTTGCTGCCTTTTTCAGGCAGCGACTTCCGATAAATCCCTTCGCTGGTGGGGAGGTCAGAGCCGATGATTAGAACATGGTATTGGGGATAGGGCATTGACATGGATGGAGAACTGGTTGGCAGACAGGAAGCAAAGAGTAGAAATTAACGGGTCATTTTCAGAATGGCAGGCAGTGACTAGTGGGGTGCCGCAAGGCTCGGTGCTGGGACCCCAGTTATTTACAATATATATGGTAATGATTTAGACGAGGGAATTAAATGTGACATCTCCAAGTTTGCGGATGACACAACGCTGAGTGGCAGTGTGAGCTGCGATGAGGATGCTATGAGACTGCAGGATGAGTTTGACACGTTGGGTGAGTGGGCAGATGCATGGCAGATGCAGTCTAATGTGGATAAATGTGAGGTTATCCACTTTGGTGGCAAGAACAGGAAGGCAGATTATTATCTGAATGGTGTCAGATTAGGAAAAGGGGAGGTGCAACGAGACCTGGGTGTGCAGCAAGCACACCCAGGTCTTGTTGCACCTCCCTTTTTCAGTCACTGAAAGTAAGCATGCAGGTACAGCAGACAGTGAAGAAAGCGAATGGCATGTTGACCTTCATTGCGAGAGGATTTGAGTTCAGGAGCAAGGAGGTCCTACTGCAGTTTGCTGGTGAGACCGCACCTGGAGTATTGTGTGCAATTTTGGTCTCCTAATTTGAGGAAGGACATTATTGCTATTGTGGGAGTGCAGCGTAAATTCACCTAGGTTAATTCCCGGGATGGCGGGACTGATGAAAGAATGGATCGACTAGGCTTGTATTCACTGGAATTTAGAAGGATGAGAGGAAATCTTATAGAAACATATAAAATTCTTAATGGATTGGACAGGCTAGATGCAGGAGAAATAAGGGGTAAGTCATTTAGGACTGAGATGGGGAAAAACCTTTTCACCCAGAGAGTTGTGAATCTGTGGAATTCTCTGCCGCAGAAGGCAGTGGAGGCCAATTCACTGGATGTTTTCAAGAGAGGGTTGGATTTTGCTCTTAGGACTAAAGGAATTAAGGGATATGGGGAAAAGGCAGGAAAGGGGTACTGGATTTTAGATGATTAGCCATGATCATATTGAATGGCGGTGCTGGCTCAAAAGGTCGACTGGCCTACTCCTGCACCTATTTTTCTATGTTCCTATGTTTTTTGGCGCAAGATTCCAGCATCTGCGGTCTCTTGTGTCTCAGCATTCCCTTGTTTTGCAAGTTAAAGCTTTGTGTTTTGAATAAAGTTGCATGTGCCTCAAATGTTAAAATATAACCACAGAATAATAAATCGCCACATCATCTCAGGAGGGCTAGATACAGGCAAACTGTTTTAAGTAGAATAAATCTGACACTATAGCTGCCGTGGTTCCTTGATACAATATCTAATATCAAAAAGATCAAATCAAATTTAAATCAATACAATATCAAAAATATGACCTATTGATCTAATTTGAGGTTTAGATCAATGTTCACCAAGGATATAAGAATAGATAAACATAAAATGCTGGAGTAACTCAGCGGGACAGGCAGCATCTACGGAGAGAAGGAATGGAGCAAAAATGGTCCACATTAACGGCAGCATTAACTCGGAGATCAAACAACCGATTACCAGCTGATGTGGAGGGAGAGGAACTGAAGCCGTTGGGCTCCATGGGAAGGGAGCTCATTCACAGCTAAAGGGGTCTGCATTCAAGTGGAGCCATGACCAGTTGCTCATTCAAACATTGGCCACGTTGGGTTGCTCATTCAAACATCGGCCACGTTGGGTGGCCCACGCACAAAAGCCGGGCATTCAGCAGGGAAATAATCCTCTACTCGCTGGAGTTTAGAAGGGTGAGTCGTCAAGTCAAATCACATTTATTTATATAGCACATTTAAAAAACAACTGTCGTTGGACAAAGTGCTTTATATTTGTTATAAGAATAGCACAACAAAACAGACTACATACATATATACATGTAGCCCTCACTCAGAGGACATCAGGAAAGGTTTGGGAATATAGATACGTATTTAGTCTTGACTTAAAAGAGTCGATGGAGGGGGCCCCTGAGCTTATGCCTAGACCGTGGGATATTCAGCAACCCCAAGTCGGCTGATCTGAGGGGCCTGGAGGTGGAGTGGTGGGTGAGAAGACTTTTTATGTAGGTGGGGGTAAGCCCATTGAGAGCTTTGTAGACATGGAGGAGTAATTTGAAGTTTATACGGAACCTGGAGGGGGGACCTGATTGAAACTTTCCACATAGTGAAAAGCCTGGATAGAGTACATGGGGGGGGGGGGGGGGGGGGGGAGGTGTTTCCACGATTGGGAGAGTCTAGGACCAAAGGTCATAGCCTCAAAATCCGTGGAATTCACTGCACAGAAGGCTGTGGAGGCCAAGTCAATGGATATTTCTAAGGCAGAGATAGATAGATTCATGTGTCCCTGATAGGAATGAAATTCTTGCATTGCTGCAGTACAACATAATATGTTGGCATAAATACAGATCAGATCAGTGTGACCATATACCATAGAATATATACACACACACACATAAATAAACAGATAAAGTGCAATAGGCTGTTATAGTTCAGAGTTTGTTTGAAGTTGTGATTAATGCTAGTGTTTGGGGTTATGGGGGGAAGGCAGGAGAATGGGGTTAGGAGGGAGATATAGATCAGACATGATTGAATGACAGAGTAGACTTGATGGGCCGAATGGCCTATTTCTGCTCCTGTCACTCATGAAGTAATGAAATACCACCATCTGAGTCGTGTACCGTGTCAGCGCTTTGATCCGATGCAGCTGAGTCAGGGAACCGTGTCCTGGGCCCCGGCCCGCACCCCCAGTCCCGCACCCCCAGTCCCGCACCCCCAGCCCCGGCCCCGGCCCGCACCCCCAGCCCCAGCCCCGGCCCCGGCCCCGCACCCCCAGCCCCGTACCCCCACCCCCAGTCCCGCACCCCCGGCCCCGGCCCGCACCCCCAGTCCCGCACCCCCAGCCCGGGCCCGTAACCAGAGTCCCGGCCCCAGTCCCGCACCCACAGTCCCGCACCCCCAGCCCCGGCCCGGGCCCGTAACCAGAGTCCCGGCGCGTACACCGGGCCCAGGCCGAGCCCCGGGATGTCCTTGTCCGCATGTGGCCCCGTGGCCCGCACTCACTCACTCACTCACTCACCGGATAGGAGAAGGTGCGGAGGCCGGGCCGGGCCGGGCAGGGGCGGCGGGAGAGGGAGGGAGGGACGAGGCGGTGGGTTTAATCCATCCTCCTGCTCGGGCCGGGCCGGGCCGGACAGCTCAGCTCAGCTCAGCTCCCTCCTCTCCGCAGCGCTGGCGGCCGCCTGACGACTCACCCACAGATCCGCTTCCGTATTGTGCCGAACTGTATCCGGGATGTTGCTGGGGAGACGGCGCCGCACAGGGAGCAGCAGGGCTGTAGGCCTTGCATTGGCTGCAGCCTCTTGTAGTAGTGGCTGCACCACACACTTGCAGCAGTCGATGCAGCCTCTTGCAGTAGTGGCTGCACCACACACTTGCAGCAGTCGATGCACTACACTCTTGTAGCAGTCGATGCACAACACTCTTGTAGCAGTCGATGCACAACACTCTTGTAGCAGTCGCTGCACTATACACTTGCAGCAGTCGATGTAGTAGTGGCTGCACTACACACTTGCAGCAGTGGCTGCACTACACACTTGCAGCAGTCGATGCACTACACACTTGCAGCAGTCGATGCACTACACACTTGCAGCAGTGGCTGCACTACACACTTGCAGCAGTCGATGCAGCCTCTTGTAGTAGTGGCTGCACTATACACTTGCAGCAGTCGATGCAGCAGTGGCTACACTACACCCTTGCAGCAGTGGCTACACTACACCCTTGCAGCAGTGGCTACACCACACCCTTGTAGAAGTCGATACAGCCTCTTGCTGCATTGACTGCACACTCTAGCAGCCACACTCTAGCACACTTTCTTGCTGCAGTAGCTATAAACTCTTGCAGCAGTGATTGCAGCCTCTTTCAATGGCTGCAGGCTCTTGCAGAAGTGGCTGCTCCTCTTGCAGCAGTGGCAACTTCCCTTGCAGCGGTGGCTGAACACTTGCTGCAGTGGTTCCACACTCTTACGGTGGGCTGCAGCGTTTTGCAGTGAGCTGTTGTGTCTTGCATTGGGCTGCACACTCTTGCAGCAGCTGCACACTCACAGACCTTGCACATCTCCGGCCCTCAAACCTGCACAAGAAACCTACAATTTCTCACTTTCTGTCAGAATAATGACTCTTCCTTTATTTCCTTTCTTTCTTAAGAACTGTTTTATCCAGCATGAATTTTCAGTCTTGTCAACACTATTTTCTCATCAATACTTCTGTACTACTGCTTGTATTTTTTCTCAGTTAACTCAATTGAAGAAAAAACATAGAATACATTCTTCTTTAATAAAACATCACTTAATCCTTTTCAAGTGCCTCAATCCACTGGTAACCAATGAATGACCTCAGGTGCAAGAGTTGAAAGGAAAATCCACCTTCCAAATTATCATCTATTGTGGCAATGTACCTCCAATGATGCTACTTTAAGTAGTACTTTTTATATATCTATATTACTAAAAGTCTGATCTTGACCACTTCCTGTTCTGTATATTGATTTTAGAAAAAACGCTGCCACTTATGGCTGTGATTTTTGGCCATCTTACTCAGAGTCCCCCTCTGCTGGGCAGGAAAGAGGGTTTTTCCCATCGATGAAAAATAAAAGAGTTATTAGTGTTTAAAAAAATGTTGAGATTCTCTCTCCTGAAGGCCACGCCCCTTCCGGAGGGACTATAAAACACAGAAGTGTTGAGCGCATCAGTCAGTCTCTGCAAGATGGGGGAAGCGAGAGGGTCATGTCTCTCAGTCTGAGCTGTGAATAACACTGAACACATGTCTACTAAACTGTGAGTGGTTTTACTGACCTGTCAGTGCCCTTAATGTGGTTTGAAAATATAGTTTTGAAATGCTAAAGCTGTGTTGCCTTTGGTTTGGAAATGCTAAAGCTGTGTTGCCTTTGGTTTGGAAATGCTAAAGCTGTGTTGCCTTTGGTTTGGAAATGCTACAGCTGTGTTGCCTAATTAAAGTTGCCTTGCCTTCTATATAATTAAAAGTCTAATCTTGACCATTTCCTGTTTGTGCTTTATATTGATCTTTGAAAAAACGAGACTATGTACGGCTGTGACTTTCTGCCATCTTACTCGGAGTCCCCCTCCGCCAATTAGGTGCCGAGGATTTTTCCTATCAATGAAAAATAAAAGAGTTATTAGTGTTTAAAAAATGTTGAGATTCTCTCTCCTGTCATTCATGCCATGGACGCCACGCCCCTTCTGGTGGGAGGGGAGGGGGACACTATAAAATCCAGAAGTGTGGGCGTGGCTCATTCTCTGTAAGATGGAGGAGGGAGAGGTCACTTGCTGTCTTTAGTGGCCTTGCACCCTGCTTGAAATGGTATGAAACTGCACTTGAATTTGGTGGTCTTGCACCCTGCTTAAAATGGAATTTCAAGGAATAGCCGTGAGTCAACTGCCAGCCCACCAGCCATGAGTGAGTGAGCTGCCAGCACAACAGGCTTGAGTGACTGAGCTGCCAGCCCAAGAATCCATTCGGCCCACAATGTCCATACTAGCCCTCTGGAAACCAGTCCCTTCAGCCCATATCACCCATACTAGTGCACCAGAAAGCCCCTCCCCCCCCACTGGCCACCAATATTGGAATTGGTGGAGAGGTGGAATATTTTGTTGGGGGACCAGCCCTCCCGTGTGAACATGGGACCCAACGGGTCCCACTTAGTCTAGTCCACATTACAAACACTGCAATCACAAAACATTTCAAGGCTTTTCTCAGAAGAGAAACTGAGAGATGTCCAAATCCACAGCAAAAATAAACATGTTTTCATGAATCTTTTAAAAGTGGGGGCAGCATCAAGTATGACAGTTAAGTGTAAGGCTGCAAAGGCAAGATATTACCATCGTTTTTCCACAGCTTTCCCGCATATGATACCAGTACAGGCACAATTCCTGACTTTTACTTGGAGAACCAGGAGTTCCATGTAAGGGTGTCTATCGGTGTCAACTGTTCTAGATTATTGCCACAACTCTGTTTCCCCTAAATGGTAAGCTTCTCACGCACTCACGTTAAATTCCAGTTAAAAATCTCAAAAATATTCCATTTCAATATTAAAATGATTGCCTTCCATAAATGATCCGAGACCTTAAACACACGCATATATGGGTACATTTGCAGCAGGATTGACTGTGGTGGGTGTTACAGACCCTAAGCCATTATTATTTCAACCTTACGTGAAGTGCGTGCTTTCTCTACCTTCTCCACATGTCACACTTCCTATTTTATACGATCCGGTTGTAGGCTGTGTAGGAAGGAACGGCAGATGTTGGGGTGGGGAAGATAGATACAACAAGCTGGAGTAACTCAGCGGGACAGTCAGCATCTCTGGAGAGAAGGAATGGGTGACGTTTCGGGTCGAGAGACCCTGTTCTTTAAGGTTTAGGCTTTTCAGTTTCTATCCCGGAATGAGTGGCCATTTTCATGGGTGTATTTAAACGATTTATCCTCAGGTATCGTCAACCCCACTCTGATCAACCTGGGGAAGTTGAATGTGGTCTGGGATTTACTAACGTCAACAGCTACGCAAAGGTCGCTGTCCAAGAAATACTCCACCAAATCCATTCTTGTAGGATACGCGCTCGAGAAACGTCATCCGTGGGGTGGAAAAAAGACAGCGGTGGCTCTCTGTAAGTCCATAAGCATTCCCATGTTTGCCTTTGTGATAACTATTCGGAACTTTTGGAATTATGTAACAGTTGGATAGTTAGATTAAAATGTGCATTTATTTGAAACAAATAACGACCGCAAGAGGTCCCAAAAGTCTCTGCAGCCAATGAAGTCTATCTGAAGTGTTGTAACGCTGGAAGATCTGCACGGGCAGATTACTCCCAATACTCCCGAGGATCGTGTTGTCGGCTTCGTTCATCCTCCGATGACTTGAGAAATGAGACACTGAAGCTAACTAAGAAGAGAGCAAAGATTACCAAACGTAATTGGTTTAATTTTCTATTTACACAGAAAACAACCTCGAATTTCGGGTCGCGCAGTAAATAGTTTTGACAGCATTGTGGAGGAGTTCTTAAGGAAATGTCACTTTTTTTTTAATGCCATCGGTAACATTGACGTATGCTCGTCGGATTTTGAGGGCAAGATATTTATTCTTTAATTATCTAATCACGGTATTTTAAAGATTTAAAAGCGTTGATGTATATTTGAGTCTAAGCCAGACTCCTCAAAGCACACCTCAATACATTTTGCACTGCAAATGATATTATTTTTTACAAGCACGATAGTTTTACTCTGAGGTGCTAGGTTCGAATTCAATACACAATGGTTAATGAAAAGGAGATTTTGTGATCACAAAACAATGTTTATAGTCTCGGTCTCAATGGTTTGTTTTTTTAACTCTCAGAGTTTAATTGTGCACGCACTACTGATGTGTAGGAAACTGCAATCAATTTGCACACAGCAAACGTGGCGATGTTGACTGAGAGATAAACGCTTCTCGCCAGTTTAAGGAAAACAAGGGAATCTAAAAGATGAAGGCACCGTATTCGTCTAAATGGCACAATTCAACTATTGATTCCAAATTCAATAACATTTCATTCTTTATGTGCTTCTTCTGACTGTCTTGATAAATAGTCTTCTGCATCCCTCCGAAACTGATTGATACTATTCAGGTTTGATCGTTCTCATTTCAAATGTTCAACATCATTTTGTGTGAAAATGTTATAGGTAAGATGTGGTAGGTAGCACAGTGGTTGCGTTACTGGATGGGAGCCAGAGATCTGAACCATAGATCCAGGGATATGACTTGGACCCTCGCCGTGACCGCTGGAGAATTCGAACTTACTGTAAGAACTTAAAATTAACCTGGAGTTAAACCTAGCCTTCACTCTGGGTTGTTATAAAGAGCCATTTGGTTTACTAATCTCTCCAGATGGGGCAAATCTATCGCCTGAATCTATGACTCCAGATCAACCAAGGTGGTCGATTCTTAAACGCGTCCTCAGTTTAGGGCCTATAAGGGTTAAGGAACACGTACTGGCATTTTAGTTGCAGTAAATTAATATTTTAAATAATTTGTTCCAGTGAGATAAAGTCAGAGTCATACAGAGTGGAGACAAGCCCTTCGGCCCAACCTGTCCACACCTACCAACGTGCCCAATCTATACTCGCCTACCCGCCCGCCCGCGTTTGGCCCACATCCCTCTAAAACGATCCTATCCATGTACCTGTCTAAATGTTTCTTAAATTTTCTTCAACTACCTCCTCCGGCAGCTCGTTCTACACACAGACCACCCTTTGTGTAAAATAGTTGGCCCTCGGGTTCCTATTAAATTACCCCCCATCACTGTAAACCACCAGTCCAGAACCCCCAAATTGTCATCCTAAGAAACCTAATTGGAAATATCCAATTGCTCGATTGATATATACTCAATTTAAACGATAAGGCGCAAGATGATGGAATTAATAGATTTTCTCTGTGTAATGTGGATGATCCCGTTCATAAACCGAGGTTAAATAGCGTTGATGAGCACACTCTTTCAAATAAGCTAGAGGCCGCTTCTGTAATTCAGCAGCAAAGACCTTGCTTGAGTAACTCAGCGGGCCAGCGGGAGCATTTGCCAAGGGAAATGGGCATGTGACGTTCTGGGTCGGTTCCCTTCTTCAGATAACAGGCAGGTAAAGGCGCCAAATAGATTGTGATTATATTATTGAATGTGCCAGATTTTAATTTTCATTGGAATCTAATTTGTGGTCCGTCTCCAAACACGTTATCACTATATTAATACCGAGCTGGGCTAGGAATTTATGGCGAAAAACGAAGCTCGACCATAAACTTATTCTGAAAAATACATTCAGAATTCCTGAAATCGACCCCAGGCATACACATCTTACTAACCAACATCGATAACACCCTTAGATTAAGAAAATGATCAGACAACATTGCTTGGAAGTATGTTTTCTAGGTTACAATCGTGAGTACAGATTTTTGTTTAAAAAGGATTTTATTTTTACGCGTCAAATATGTTCAGTTCATGGTAAAGCGGTTTCAGATGTATTTCAACGCTGCGTTCTGCCGCGCAACCGTTGAATGAGCAAGATCGCCTCCTCCGCAATAGGATCTTTGCTCAGGAGCGCCACCTTCCCGGGCTCACTGTCCCTGAAAGCAGAACTTAGTCCATGACTGCGTCACCCTAGAGCCAGAACCTTTCTCTTGCCGCTCAAATCTTCTTTTATCTCCACTCTTTAAAATAGGGAAATCTTCCACTTGCGGGTTTTCTCAGTCAACCTGCACAATTTACAAACGCTGCAACCACCCGCCGCCCATTTCACGTTCTCTGCGTGCCAGAGGCTTGGATTCAAAACCGTTGATCTTGCTCCCTCTCCAGCCCCAGTTAGAGTCGCAAGTGTCTCCAAACTGAGTTCTAGTTAGAAGTTAGATACGTGTGTGGCATCTTGCCAGAAATGCTATAACTCTTCAACCGATTTTGCCAGAGCTACCATGCGTTTCCAACACGTTGAGTTTGTCTGATGTAACAGGTATTGCATGTAAGGTAACGACACACATCCCATACATACTTTGGCACACCTCAATTAAAAAATACTTTGTTTTAAATATCTGACACCTAATCGAATAGATAACTTCTTTAAACAAGAAAAGATAACTCTAAATACAGTTCATTGGGCCAGATTGTTTTTCTAAGTCGAGGACGAGAGGTCCCGTAAACTGTTAATATATTTGACATCGAACATAGATCACTATAGCACAGGAACATAGAAACATAGAAAAATATGTGCAGGAGTAGGCCATTCGGCCCTTTGAGCCAGCACCGCCATTCAACATCATAATGACTGATCTAAAATCAGTACCCCGTACCTGCTTTTTCTCCATACCCCGTGACTCCCTTAGCCGTAAGAGCTAAATCAGGCCCTTCGGCCCACTATGTCTGGGCTGAACATGATGCCAAGCTAAACCAATCTTATCTACCTGCACATGATCCATGCTTCTTCAATCCCTGCACATTCATATGCCCATGTAAAAAGCCTCTCAAACGCCATCACGCCTAGCACCCACAACCTTCTGTGTAAAAACCCCAACTAGAGAGCGGTCCTGATCTTCTATCTACCTCATTGGGAATCTTTGAGCTCCCTTTAAACGGACTTCATTGGAATTTATCTTGCACTAAACCCTTCACCTTTATCATGTATCTGTACACCGTACATGGCTTGATTGTAATCATGTCTAGTATTCTCGCTGACTGGACAGGCAACAACAAGCATTTTCATTCGACCTCGGTAGAAGTGATAGTAGTAATAATAATAAATAATACATAATAAAACAATAAGTTATCCAAATGACAATATTTTCTGAATAATTCCAGTTGTTCTTTCCAAGGATAAATGCTGGATATGTTATATATCTCGGTGCATCAGATTGCCGTCAGAAGCACATATATATTTTTGATAAATTCATAATGATTTGAATATTCCAGAATAAATAATTGCATAATCTAAAACATGAAGGCTATAACATAACCTGTAATTTTTACACTTGAGATAGTAAAATAATTGCAGTGCTGCAGATATTGTGTTAAAAGTGGAGTGCATCGTGTTAATTGCATGTTTTTCTCATTTGGGGTGGTTAGTGGACCGCAGCCAGACAGGACACCTTTAAGGGGCGGGGGGAGATGTTGGTGTTGGGCAGCAGCAGCAGCTCGGAGCGCCCCCTGTCGCAGCTGCCGTTATTTATTTCCCTCTCACCATTGCCGAGCGTGAGCTGGTGATCTCAATGAACTGAGTGGGGCTTTCTTTAGTGAAGGAGGGAGGTGGTGGGGGGAAGAGAGTGCACACAGAACCCTGATAATCTGGCAGGCAGCGGGTGAAGAAAGCGCCGGGTTGTGCCTGGCTCCGCTTGCCTCTCCTGTGTGCTCGGCCGTGTAGTCGGCTGGATGTCCGCGTTACGCTGAAGGCAGCCCGCGGTGTGTGGGCCGGGCCGGACCGGACCGGGACTCAGTGCACGGAATTAAGCGGAACGGAGAAGCGCCTGATCCAGAGCTCTGGCGCCGATAGCAGCTCATACTCCCGGGTTTGCGATGAGCCGGCAGTCGGCATCGACCTAGGTCCTTATACTTCGCGTCTTGCTCTCTTTAAAAAAAAAAAAAAAAATATGCTTTATTTTGTACCGTTTCCGGGATTAGTTGGCGCGTATTGGAAAGAAAATGTAAATGCAGGAAAAAAAAAAACCCCCACATTTAACTGGGGCTCTGAGAAAGTCGCTCTTGATCAACGGAGGATGTGAATGTAATGTTGTTTTTTATGGGAAGGGTTAATACTTTGTGGCTGCGCGGTTAAATTTACCAATTGGCTTATTCAACTTCTCCCATCTCCCTTTCCACTCCCCTTTCCCTCCTGTAAAACCATTCATTTGCAGGTTTGATAACCTACACACAGTTTGAGTTTCATTTCCGCACTTGTTCGCCTTGAAGATGCAGACCTGGCTTAAAGGCAAGCGGGTCGGATACTGGCTGAGCGAGAAGAAGATCAAAAAGCTGAATTTCCAGGCCTTCGCAGACCTTTGCAGGTAAACGTTAAATCTCTCTTCCCCCCTCCTTAACCCTTTATTTAAAAATGTAATGAAGCGGCTGGCGCAGGGCTGAGGGCTGGCAAGCAGGAAATAACGCCTCGCTGATGTAAGGCAACACTGTGAACTCCCATGTGCAAGCCCTGCTCGACACAGCGAGCCCAGCCTACAAGAGAAGGGAGGGGGGAGGAGAGAGAGTCAGTAATAATCATTGATCTGTAGTGCAGCGACAACGCTCATTGCGCGGGTTGAGGGTTGGGTTTGTCGCCGGCTAAATCCTCTATACCAACATACAAGAACGGAGGCAGTGGAGCAAAAGACCACGCTGCCCTTTCTCAAAACCAATCCAGGATATTACCTCCCCACATATCTCTCTCTCTCTCTCTCTCTCGCCTCCATGCCCTCCCCTAGTGTTTTGAAAATCGTTGTGAAAGTGGAAGGTTGCTTTCTAGTGGAAGTTTTGTTTTAGAACGTGGTTCTGGACATATAACTAAATGCACGAGGTTGGGGTGGGTGAAAAGCGATTGCTTGCAGCAGAGCCGATGGCCGAGTACTCGATGATACACTTTCCCTTCCTTCACTGTGAGCTTTGAGGATGGAGTTAACAGAGGCGTAGCGATCTCCATGTTGGTTAAACCATGTAGCATCGCTGCTTTGGAATCCAAATCTGGAGTCAGTATTCGTGCTCTGCCTGTCATATATAGTCAACCTGCTGAGTGTATGTAATACTACAACAACACATTCTCTTGTAAATGCCCCTGATTTAACACATAATTGGACTCTGATCTTTATGCTTCCACTATGATGTGCTGTAAGCCCCATTTATCAGGATTGTCAATAATCCTATCAATAATAATATGGACTAGATTGGACCAGTTTACAACCTCTGACGCAGACCTTTGGTAGATGACTTAGTCTGAAGTTGAAGTTGGCAGGCTTTCAAAATTGATCTTGTCAATGTGGTTTGAATTTTATTGGTTGTATGTTTTGCGTGAACTGTCCAGGATATGTGAAAATCCATCAAGACCTGGTATTACCCAAAGCTAGCTTGCAATTTGGCATTTTTGAGCTCTTGGTAAAATCCTAACAGGAGCATTATCAGACTTGTGAAAGGAATTTAACTTCATTTTCTGGTGTATTTTAAATGGGACATGATTAAGATATAATGAACTGAAAATGCTGGAAGCAATCTGTGCATCAGGCAGCATCTGTGGAATGGGAAAAGGACTTAAAGTATTTTGGTCAAAGACACGTCATCTGATCTAAAATGCTAAGCCTGTTTCTCCGTCCACACACACTCTCTGACCTGCTGAGTCTTGCCAGCATTTTCTGATTTTATTTCAGTATTTCAACGTCTGCAGTTTGACGTTCATTGAAGTGTGGGACAATTGGACATTGGGCTGTGTGGCACCCTATTTCTTTGCTACCAGCACAGTACACAGTGAGGTCTTGGAGCACTTGAAGTCATTTTTTTTCTTCAATATTATCCCTAAAAGCTATTTTAGTTGGCAACTTTAAGATTCATTTTGCTGGAAATACTTAAGCAGGTCGGGTAGCTTATGTGGAAAGAAAAGGCAACTTTTATCTTTCTGATTTAAACATTGTCCTTCTGGAAAAAAATGGTTCTTTATCCCTCTTCCCAGGTGCTGCCTGCATTGGGTATTTGCAATATATCCTAACTTAGATTCATTTAGCATGGAAACAGGCCTTTCAGTCCAACTTGCCCAAACTGACCAGCATGTTCCATCTACACTAGTCCCACCTGCTTGCTTCTAAATCATCCTATCCATGTACCTGTCTCAATGTTCCTTAAACATTGCGTTAGTACCTGCCTCAACTACTTCCTCCGGCAGCTTGTTTAATACACCTACCATCCTTGGTGTAAAAAGTTATCCCTCAGTTACCTATTAAATCTTTCCCCCATCACCTTAAACCTATGCCCTCTGCTTCTCGAACTCTCAAACTGATATTTCTAGCTTTTACAGTAATTTACTTTTGGAAGTTATTAGTTCCTAGCATCAGTAAAATGAATGTTAACTGTGTTTTAATTTGACAACATAAAAAGTTGAAATGCACAGACGCTGACTTGGAGAGGATCTCATTCTGGGAGTTGATAACATAGTCATATCTCTGGAAGTTGATTTCAGGGGGGCTTATAAAGCAAAGTGTTGGAGGAGCTCAACAGGTCAAGCGACGTCTGTGGAGCAAATGGGCAGATGACATTTCATTATCAGAGCGACGGAGAAGTGGTGGGGTGGGAGAAAAAGCAGGAAAAGAGAAGTGGGAGTGGGGCAAAGTCTGGCAAGTGATAGATGGATACCATACGACAGATGCTGCCTGACCTGCTGAGTTCCTCCAGCACTTATTTTTACACTCACATTCCAGCATCTGCAGGCTCCTGTGATCCCATCTGGATGGGATAAATGTGCATTAGTCACTGTCATGATGGCTTCCATTAAAGAAAGAGAGGCTTCCTGTAGCATTTTCATGCTTCATTGTTTTGACATCCCAGGGTGTTTTGCTGAAAATGAACAATAATTGTGCTTTGCACTCCACGGTAAACAAACACATCTGCTGTAATTCATTTTCAACCATATTATGAAATTTGATCTAAAATTCAATGAACACCATGGTCCTTTTAATGATGAAAGGAGCCAAGATAATTCATTTTACTGCTCTGAATAAGAACATTGTGGTCCCTTGATCAGGGTCTAAGATTTCTCAGCAGGGGGACGTTCAACATATCTAAATCCAATGAAGCTTGGTTTATTAGAATGTTACGTAATGAATATTTATGTAATCTTCAAAGCCTTCCAGGATTTATTCTGGTAAAATAACATATGCTGGTCGCATGGATCGGTTGCAGGTTTACGAGGCATTGTGGTGTGTAGTACTTGAGGTCTAAATCTCTGTGGACTAGATGATAACTTAGTGCATTTTCTCGTGAGGGACAAATTAGTTTTACCTCCAAACCCACATCAACGTCGTATGATGAAGGGTCTGACGGGAAGAAGGGTCATACTGTATGAAGCGTCTGAAGATGGGTCTCTGCCTGAAATGTCACCAATTCCTTCTCTCCAGATATGCTGCTGCCTGTCCTGCTGAGTTGCTCCAACTTTTTGTGTCAATCTTCGGTTTGAACCAGCGTCTGCAGTTCCTTCCTACTCGTATGAATATGTGAGCCCCCTAATCCCCACACTCTGAAAGCTCAAATCCTATCCTGCTCCTCCACCTTTTTCTTCATGATACTCCAAAAAAACTTCCCTCCGAGTAAGGTTTTGATCACTTATCCGAAAGTGGCCCCTCATGCTAACTGTCTGATTCATGGGGCCATGACTGATAGATTTATTGATTTTATTTTATTTCCTTTCTTATTCTCCAGTATCAGTGATTTATCGGTCTTGGTCTTGAATTAATCAATTACTTGAGCATTCACAATCCCTTGAGCTAGAGAATTCACATTAGTCACAACCCTATTTGTAAAGAACTTTTTCCTCATATCGGTCCCGAGTAGCTGGTTTCTTATCCTATAACTTTGCCCCCTGGTTCTTGACTTTGTGCCTCGAGTAAATGGCCTCTCGCTTTCCAATTTGTCAATCCCACTAGGAAACGTATGCCTTAATGTGATCGCCTCCCTCCCAAACTCCACTGAGGACGGGGCAAATAGATCTTGAATGTTTTGCTGTTGTTCAAGGAAGTTGTTTGCATACCTGATCTTGTAAATTGAGGATCCAGTGATTTCAACTGAGGGAACTGGTTGGGTGGCTTTTGAAGCAGGCTGCTGATACAGCCCAAGGATTTGTATGGCATTATTATCAGTCTGCTGGGCAGCCATGATCCTTGTGCTTCAGAAGGATAGAAAATGTATAACTGGCATCACACAACACTGGAAAAGTACCATCAAATATGGCCTCAAAGTCCTACAAATCCATGGATAGTCAGGTGAGCCTATGCCTCTATCCTTACCCAGGTAATTATTGAGGATTACATGAATGGACAGTCTCTAAGTGTTGAGCAGGAGTGGCTTTCTCTCCAGTTCTACAGCTATTGAGGTGTCTGTGTAAATAAAGCCCCTGTCCCACTTAGGAAACCTGAACGGAAACCTCTGGAGACCTTGCGCCCCACCCAAGGTTTCCGTGAGGTTCCCGGAGGTTTTTGTCACTTTCCCTAATGGTCGAAAGTGGTTTCCGCATAGTCGAGCTTCTTCGATGTTCTTACAATATAGGTTATATATAATACAATATAGACCTCGTATAGGTCTCCTTTTCCCCCAGCAGGGGACCCACAGTTTCCTTCAGCTCATTAAACAGCTCTGGTGTGATTCGTAGAAAGTTTTTAAATTAAATGCAGACAAATCCTCCTCTTGCAGCACATTCATCAGGCTATCATACTGTCCAAGCATCAATCTTCTTTGCAAGAAGGGCTTCACCCACTGACACCTCTTCTTCTGCTTCCTCTTCACCCTTGTGCTTTCCCTTCTGCTGACAGCAGTAGATGTACTTTGAGTAACATCCACCTAACTTGTTCCTTCCCTGCTCTCATGGTTCAGAATGATTTAAAAAAAACAAAAACCTATGAGGTTTTTATTGTAAGAAAAAAACCCTTTTCTCTGCTAAAAGATCTGTGCAACTATGATTGAGCACGTCCTGGAGTGACAGAGGTCACATGCTTATGTTAATATTAACCTTTTTTTCACCCAGTTTTATTCCACTATGGAGGTCTTACCTTCCACTACCTGCAACCTCCGGTGACCTCCTTCAACTAGCATCGCAACCGTCTCCAGAGGTTTCCGTTCAGGTTTCCTAGGTGGGACAGGGGCATCACTCTGTGGGATCCACTTTGGCACAGATGGAATAGGACCCCTGTGCTATCCCATCTTTGGCACAGATATTGTCATGTTGCAGTTGTATAAGACGTTGGTGAGGCCTCATATAGAGTATCGTGTCCAGTTATGTGCACCATGTTATAGGAGGGATGTCCAGCTGGAGCGGGTGTGGAGAAGATTTACGAGGATGTTGCCAGGACTCGAGGGCCTAAGCTATAGGGAGAGGTTGAGCAGGCTCGGATTCTATTCCTTGGAGTGCAGTAGGATGAGGGGTAATATTATAGAGGTGTACATGAGAGTAATAATTCAGGTAGGCACACAGTCTCATGCTCAGAGTAGGGGAATTGAGGACATGGGTTTAAGGTGAGGGATTGGGGGGGGGGAGAGATTTATTAGGAATCTGAGGGGTAACTTTTTCACTCAAAGGATGATGGGTATATGGAACAGAGGAGGTAGTTGATGCAGGTATTATCGCAACATTTAAGAAACATTTAGACAGGTACATGGGTAGGAGAGGTTTAGAGTGATATGGGCCAAACACAGGCAGGTAGTAGGACTTGTGTAGATGGGACATGTTGGCCACTGTGGGCAACTTGGGCTGAAGGGCCTGTTTCCATGCTGTAAGACTCTATGATGGGATAGCACAGATGGGATAGGTGGTACCATATGGGATGAGCAGTTGAGTACCTTGTGATGTGGAGTCCTCCAGCCCTTGTTTTGCTCAGCCTCTGTATCTTCCCATTGTAGAGACTCTCAGCACACAGTGGAATCCAGGACATATCTCCATTATGGGCTGGGTTTTCCACTAGTCACTGAAGATGTTAGATTCTTTTGCTCTGTGGAATTTTGAGGATGTTCTTGAAGCATTTTCTCTGTCCCCTGCAAAACCTTGTGCTGTGATGAACATAGACTTAGAATAGAGCAGCACAGGAGCGGGCCATTCGGCCCACAATATTTGTGCTGAATATGATGAAGTAGTTGATGTAAGTGCAACAACATTTTAAAGACATTTGGAGAGATACATGAATTGGAAAGATTTGGAAGGATATAGGCCGCAGTCAGGCAAATGGGGCGAGCTTGGATGATCCAGCGTGGTCGCTATGGATAAATAGAAACATAGAAAATGGGTGCAGGAGTAGAGGCCATTCAGCCCTTCGAGCCTGCACCGCCATTCAATATGATCATGGCTGATCATCCAACTCAGTATCCTGTACCTGCCTTCTCTCAAGACCCCCTGATCCCTTTAGCCACAAGGGCCACATCTAACTCCCTCTTAAATATAGCCAATGAACTGACCTCAACTACGTTCTGTGGCAGAGAGTTCCACAGATTCACCACTCTCTGTGTGAAAAATGTTTTTCTCATCTCGGTCCTAAAAGATTTCCCCCTTATCCTTAAACTGTGACCCCTTGTTCTGGACTTCCCCAACATCGGGAACAATCTTCTATGCTGTATAACTCTGTCCTTCGCGTGATGATGGGGAGGGGGAGGGGGAAACCAGAATATCCAGAGGAAACCCATAATTGCCACAAGGAGAATGTACAGACTTGGGAACTGGTGTCATTGAAGCTTGAAGCAGTAGCTTTGATAACTGTGCTGCCATTTGCGGGAGGCATTGAACAAACCATGGCAATGGAACTCCTTGCGAATGACTAGTTGGTGTTGACTGTGCAGCATTATCAGGTTTTTTAAATGTTTAAAATATTTAAATGTGCACTGTATTTGACAAGCAAATACGTTTTTGCATCACTTGACACGACTGAACAATGCAATGGAATTGCTACTAATTAATTTCAATTTAATTTTTAATGACTTTCAGTTGGATGAAATTAATACGTAGCAGGTGAATGGACCACTGTACAAAGTAACATCCTGCCATGTACTTGCATTTATTGCTAATGTGCGATCTGTGATAGAGAATGGAATATTGATAAGGACAGAAGTGATGTAAAAACCCTACTGTGAGTGGCTTTGTATTTATTTTTTGGATACTTGGAATATGGACAAACGCAAATGAACAAAATTGGTTATAAATGAGAATGGCTCTTTGTGGAATATATTGGTGCTTGCATCATTTTATTGCATGTGCACTCATGCCAGATTCTGAGAGAACCTGCCTGATAAGGCCTTGGATTATGATACAGACTCTTGTATTTAAAATTGCTCTGGGACATGTTAGTAACTTCAAAGAAAACTGGTAGTTCCCTGCTGGACACATTTCTCTAATGCTTCTTTGAAAGCAGTAATTCAGGAAGGGTTGCAACATTGCCGGCCCTGGCAATTTGAGTGGCAGTGTTGTGCCTAGGCTCTGTGTATTAGCAGCATATTTAACAGATCCTGTTCACTTTCACCAAGGGCAGGCACAGAAATTGCTCTCAAAACATGGGGGGGACATGTCCCCCCCCCCCCCCCCCCCCCCGGGATTTCCACTCCTGAGAGGGCACCATGACAGTTGCCATGCATTGCGGAACTCATTGATTTATCTTTCTATTCCATTACCTGGGCGAACAGATGTCCCCTCAAGGCCCTACCAAAGAGCAAATGGCACACCCTAAGTCACTAGACAGCATTTCTTTGCAGGAGGTAGACACAAAACGCTGGAGTAACTCAGCGGGACAGGCAGCATTTCTGGAGAGAAGGAATGGGTGTCGTTTTGGGTTGAGACCCTTCTTCACCCATTCCTGAGTTACTCCAGCTTTGTGTCTATCTTCGGTTTACCTCAGCTCAGTCCGCAATAACCTACCTGAACTCCCGGTGGCTCAGCACTTCAACTCCCCCTCCCATTCCCAATCCGACCTCTCTGTCCTGGGTCTCCTCCATTGCCAGAGTGAGCAACACCGGAAATTGGAGGAACAGCACCTCATATTCCGCCTGGGTTGCTTGCGTCCGGATGGCATGAACGTTGAATTCTCCCAGTTTTGCTAGCCCTTGCTGTCTCCTCCCCTTCCTTAACCCTCGAGCTGTCTCCTCCCATCCCCCCGCCCTCGGGCTCCTCCTCCTCCTCCCTTTTTCCTTCCTTCTCCCCCCCCACCCCCCATCAGTCTGAAGAAGGGTTTCGGCCCGAAACGTCGCCTATTTCCTTCGCTCCATAGATGCTGCTGCACCCGCTGAGTTTCTCCAGCATTTTTGTGTACCTTCAATCTTCCAGCATCTGCAGTTCCTTCTTGAACACAGTAGCACCTCCCTGTTGGTGAGGCTAGTAAGTGAAGTACATACAGACAAAATTCAATGAGTCCAGAGTAGTGTGGACAATAACAAATGAGACCTTTTGTATTCGAGTGGAAACCTTTTATTTATTGTGCTGAAATAGTGGCCCTTTTTTTTTTTTTTTTTCTCTCCCACCTCCATCAGACTTTTGGCATGGGAAGCCATAATTCCTAATGGTATAGCAACTATTGATGACTGATCCCAAAACAGAAAATGCTCAACAAGTCACCAGCATCTGTGGGGAATATTGAAAGTAGGCATGCAGATGCAGCAGGCAGTGAAGAAAGCAAATGGTATGTTAGCTTTCATTGCAAAAAAGGATTTGAGTATAGGAGCAGGGTTCTACTGCAGTTGTACAGGGTCTTGGTGAGACCACACCTGGAGTATTGCGTACAGTTTTGGTCTCCAAATCTGAGGAAGGACATTATTGCCATAGAGGGAGTGCAGAGAAGGTTCACCAGACTGATTCCTGGGATGTCAGGACTGTCTTATGAAGAAAGACTGGATAGACTTGGTTTATACTCTCTAGAATTTAGGAGATTGAGAGGGGATCTTATAGAAACTTACAAAATTCTTAAGGGGTTGGACAGGCTAGATGCAGGAAGATTGTTCCCGATGTTGGGGAAGTCCAGGACAAGGGGTCACATCTTAAGGATAAGGGGGAAATCCTTTAAAACCGAGATGAGAAAAACTTTTTTCACACAGAGTGGTGAATCTCTGAAACTCTCTGCCACAGAGGGTAGTTGAGGCCAGTTCATTGGCTATATTTAAGAGGGAGTTAGATGTGGCCCTTGTGGGGAACAGAGGGTATGGAGAGAAGGCAGGTACGGGATACTGAGTTGGATGATCAGCCATGATCATATTGAATGGTGGTGCAGGCTCGAAGGGCCGAATGGCCTACTCCTGCACCTAATTTCTATGTTTCTATGAATGGTGATGATCTTTCATCAGTGTATAGGAAAAGTTGGAGATGGAATGGACAATGAATCATGCTGGGTAATGGAAGGGAGTACAAAACAGAAAGAGGCATGAGATGTGTAACTCCGTACCTTTTATGTGATGTGATTTTGGGAGATTGGACTTTGACCATGGAATTGATGTGCTACATTACTGAGATCTACATTCTCCACTCTGTATCTTCAACTTTGCTATCTATCTATTGTACTTGTGTTTGACTTGATTGTATTTATGTGTAGTATTGTCTGATTTTAGTTTACTTTAGAGATACAGCGCGGAAACGGGCCCTTCGGCACACCGAGCCTGTGCCGACCAGTGATCCCTGCACGCCAACACCATCCTACACACACTAGGGACAAATTAAACATTTCCCAAGCCAATTAGCCTACAAACCTGTGTATGTCTTTGGAGTGTGGGAGGAAATTGGAACACTGGGAGAAAACCCACGCAGCTCATGGAGAGAATGTACAAACTCCATACAGACAGCATCTGTAATCGGGTTCAAATCCAGGTCTTTTGGCGCTGTAAGGCAGCAATTCTACTGCTGTGCCACCATGCCACCCCTCTCTTTGGATAGCGTATAAAAGAAAGCATTTCACCATACCTCAGTACGTGACAACAATAAACCTTAAGTGAGAATGGTTTAAGAGCTAAATAGGTAATGCACTTCAATGACCACCAGCTACGAGAAACGTAACTTATTCAGAAGCTGCAGCAAAGAAGCCTGTATGTGCGGTCCAATGTTAATAGCTGGGATCAGGGTGGGGTGTGGTTGATTTGCAAACCAGAAACTGCTGCCTGATGATTGTAAAGCCAGGTTTAAGATGTGGGCAGAGGAGGGGGAGGTCATTGTGGCAGAGGGCAGGAAAGGACCATAGATAGGGAAGCCTGTGATGGGATGTGATGGCAGGAGCAATGAAGTGACAAGTGCAAAGTGATGTAGAGTGAAAATGAGGCAAGCAATGAGGCCTTTGCCCGGAGGAGGTGTAACTGGGGGACACTGACTCAGTAATTGAAATTATTGAATTGGGTAAGCTACAATAGTGCCTGATTGAGCCATAGCCAAGAAAATACACCAATGCCTCTACATCCATGGAAGGCTTGGGAAGTTTGGCATGCTACAACAACTCTCACCAACTTCTACAGATGTGTTGTAGAAAGCATTTTATTAAGATGCATTACAGCATGGTTGGGGAACAGTTCCATTGAAGACCATCATGCAAATCTACCTCCCTTCCATCTACACTTCATGCTGCATCAGCAAGGTCACCAGCATAATCAAGGATGAATCTCGATCTGGACACTTTCTTTTCTCCCCTATACTATCGGACAAGGGGTACAGAGATGTGAAAACGCATACCTTCAGATTCGGGGACAGTTTCTTCCGAGCTGGTATCAGGCAACTGAACCACCGTATCACCAACGAGAGAGCGGTCCTAACCTATCATCCACCTCATTGGAGACCCTTGGACTATCTTTAATCGTATTATACTGGACTAAACGTTATTCCCATTATCCTGTATCTGTGCCCTGTGGACGGGTTGATTGTAATCATGCGCAGTCTTTCTGCTGACTGGATAGCACGCAACAAAAAAGATTTTCACTGTACCTCGATACACGTGTCGGTACGAAACAAAAGGTGAGGTCCATTGCTTGAGATCCTGGCCCAGGATTATTTCTCGCAGTTTTGATGATGAAAATTCCATTTCACTCCTTGCCATAGTGAGATTTGTACCCGTGATATCTGGCTGGTTATTCTGGTTCCATGAGCAGCAGACCACGATATCCTGACCAAATAGGAAACTAATGTTATTATTTAATGGTATTATGCAGTTCACGGACAGTGTGCTCCAGTACACTGCTTTCTCTTTGCTTCGGTTATTGTTTAAGTTCATGCAAGCATGGAAAGGAGATCTCCTGAGCGTGACTCCCTCAATACTATTTTGAAATTTTGGTATGTGCTCTTGACTCCCCATCTACAACCTTGGGCTGTGGCAATAAGAATACTGTCAGCTGTCAGAGTTTAATCTCCTAAGGCAATATATCCTTCCAAAGTAATGAGTAACTAAATCAGAACTAAATTTGGCCGGTGTAGCGGTAGAGTTGCTGCCTTATGCCCCTGCCCCACTTAGGAAACCTGAACGGAAACCTCTGGAGACTTTGCGCCCCACCCAAGGTTTCCGTGCGTTTCCCGGAGGTTGCAGGTAGTGGAAGCAGGTAGGGAGACTGACACAAACCTTCGGGAACCGCACGGAAACCTTGGGTGGGGTGCAAAGTCTCCAGAGGTTTCCTTTCAGGTTTCCTAAGTGGGACAGGGGCATAACAGTGCTTGTGGCGCCGGAGACCCGGGTTCAATCCTGACTACGGGTGCTGTCTGTACAGAGTTTGTGCGTTCTCCCACGTGACCGCGGGGAGTGGCCCTAGTGTGTGTAGGGTAACGTTGATGTGCGGGGATTGCTGGTTGGTGCGGACTCGGTGGGCCGGAAGGCCTGTTTCTGAGCTGTATCACTAAACTAAACTAAACTAAACTGAATCATGGCATGATCATCCTTGTGGCAGAAAACTAAAGGATTCATGGAGCACTGGTTGCTTTTACTGGATGGGGCAAATCAAATGTTACAGAGTGGAGGTTACCATGTTGAACTGCTGTATACTTGCAGTTATTTACTTAGAATCAAAGATTTGTTGCAGTACAGAAGAAGGCTATTTGGTCCATTTGTGTTCATACTGGCTCAATAATTTTGTGCATGTTAGCTAAGTCCAGGATATCAGAATTTGCTCCTGGGCGACACAGTGGGGCAGCGGCAGAGTTGCTGCCTTGCAGCACCAGATTCCTGGGTTCGATCCTGACTACAGGTGCTGTCTGTGTGGAGTTTATACGATCTCCCTGTGACCGACTGCCTGGGTTTTCTCCGGGTGCTCTGGTTTCCTGCTACATTCCAAGGGCGTGCAGGTTTGTCGGCTAATTGGTTTCTGTAACATTGTCCCTTGTGTGGGATAAAACTAGTGTAGGGGTGATCGCTCGTCGGCATGGGCCGAAGGGCCTGTCTCCATGTTGTATCTCTAAACTAAACAGCAGCAGATGAACCTGGTGTTGGGTAGATACAATGAGTATGCTGGGGAAAGGGCAAATGTAAGGGGTGCATGTGTAAAAATACATTTTACCAAATAGCCTGACAGAAAACTGTTGGGAATATCACAGAGTGGTGAATCTCTGGAATTCTCTCACACAGAGAGTGGTGAATCTCTGGAACTCTCTGCCACAGAAGGTAGTTGAGGCCAGTTCATTGGCTATATTTAAGAGGGAGTTAGATGTGGCCCTTGTGGCTAAAGGGATCAGGGGGTATGGAGAGAAGGCAGGTACAGGATACTGAGTTGGATGATCAGCCATGATCATATTGAATGGAGGTGCAGGCTCAAAGGGCCGAATGGCCTACTCCTGCACCTATTTTCTATGTTTCTATGTTAATATCGTCCTGACAACCCGACATCACAGTCTGCACTGCAAGGATTAAATCATAAAATTGCTTGTACGAGGTTGGTATTCTCTGGACAGTAAAAGATTAAGGGATGATAAAAGATTAATTGTAGTGATTGCAATGATAATAAGATTTGACCGGGTAGATGAGGAGAAATGCACTTCCTTGATATTGGGGCAGGAGTTGGAGAGCCCGGTACATAGTGCTGCTCCCATCTCCCACTTGAAGTTTGGGTTTGTCTGTGAAGTGGTAAATGATTGAAAATAAATTGAGGACTCAGACCAGTTGGTGATGATATTTTGGGCTTGGTATAGATTTACTGGTATCACAGGAGCTAAATTATTGTGTGATATTTACACAATTCGGGGACCTATTAGAAACATAGAAAGTATGTGCAGGGGTAGGCCATTCGGCCCTTCGAGCCTGCACCGCCATTCAATATGATCATGGCTGATCATCCAACTCGGTATCCTGTACCTGCCTTCTCTCCATACCCCCTGATCCCTTTAGCCACAAGGGCCACATCTAACTCCCTCTTAAATATAGCCAATGAACTGTGGCCTCAACTACCTTCTGCGGCAGAGAATTCCAGAGATTCACCACTCTCTGTGTGAAAAATGTTTTTCTCATCTCGGTCCTAAAAGATTTCCCCCTTATCCTTAAACTGTGACCCCATGTTCTGGACTTCCCCAACATCAGGAACAATCTTCCTGCATCTAGCCTGTCCAACCCCTTAAGAATTTTGTACGTTTCTATAAGATCCCCCTCAAGTATTGATGTGGATAGAGAACTGGCTGGCAAACAGGAAGCAAAGAGTAGGAGTAAACGGGTCCTTTTCACAATGACAGGCAGTGACTAGTGGGGTACCGCAAGGCTCAGTGCTGGGACCCCAGCTATTTACAATATATATTAATGAACTGGATGAGGGAATTGAAGGCAATATCTCCAAGTTTGCGGATGACACTAAGCTGGGGGGCAGTGTTAGCTGTGAGGAGGATGCTAGGAGACTGCAAGGTGACTTGGATAGGCTGGGTGAGTGGGCAAATGTTTGGCAGATGCAGTATAATGTGGATAAATGTGAGGTTATCCATTTTGGTGGCAAAAACAGGAAAGCAGACTATTATCTAAATGGTGGCCGACTAGGAAAAGGGGAGATGCAGCGAGACCTGGGTGTCATGGTACACCAGTCATTGAAAGTGGGCATGCAGGTGCAGCAGGCAGTGAAGAAAGCGAATGGTATGTTAGCTTTCATAGCAAAAGGATTTGAGTATAGGAGCAGGGAGGTTCTACTGCAGTTGTACAGGGTCTTGCTGAGACCACACCTGGAGTATTGCGTACAGTTTTGGTCTCCAAATCTGAGGAAGGACATTATTGCCATAGAGGGAGTGCAGAGAAGGTTCACCAGACTGATTCCTGGGATGTCAGGACTGTCTTATGAAGAAAGACTGGATAGACTTGGTTTATACTCTCTAGAATTTAGGAGATTGAGAGGGGATCTTATAGAAACTTACAAAATTCTTAAGGGGTTGGACAGGCTAGATGCAGGAAGATTGCTCCCGATGTTGGGGAAGTCCAGGACAAGGGGTCACAGCTTAAGGATAAGGGGGAAATCCTTTAAAACCGAGATGAGAAGAACTTTTTTCACACAGAGTGGTGAATCTCTGGAACTCCCTGCCACAGAGGGTAGTCGAGGCCAGTTCATTGGCTATATTTAAGAGGGAGTTAATTGTGGCCCTTGTGGCTAAGGGGATCAGAGGGTATGGAGAGAAGGCAGGTACGGGATACTGAGTTGGATGATCAGCCATGATCATATTGAATGGCGGTGCAGGCTCGAAGGGCCGAATGGCCTACTCCTGCACCTAATTTCTATGTTTCTATGTTTCAATATTCTGTAGAATGGGTGTCCAGAGATGATTTGATCAATGTTGTCACTAGATTTTGTAGGAATTGGATAAAGTACATTGAAACTGTTTCCACTACATGGGAGTTGAGGACGGCAGGGCTTGGCCTAAAAATTAGCCAGATTTTTCAACTGTGAAACTATTAGCACTTATAATTGAAGGACAAGGTGGACATTTTGGACTCGCAATTGATAATGGGGCAGCTATGAACACTGATAATCAGAGGTCGATTTAAAATTATCTTTGTTATCATGGATGTGGAGTTAGTGGGATCAAAGCTGACGTGCGTACAGAAGGGGACACAAGCTCCAGGGCTAGATACCCAAATCCTGTCCCTGTGTTTGTAAGTTTTGGTGTAGGAAGGTTTATGCCCTGTTGAGGGAACACATTTGGTGTTTACCAAACACTGAGGAATGCTGACTTACTCGATGGTTTGCAACATAGTAGGCCCTGTAGCTAAAATTTGTATAGTTATTAAGGTGGAAGTGACAATGTTAAGACTTAATAGATGCTACCCAATAAAATATACTCTTAATTACTTTCGAGAAGGATTTTTTTTGAATTGCTCTGAGAATGTACTGATTAACACCAGGCACCTGTGTAATCAATGCTCCAAGTTTGTCTTAATTACTTCATTCAAGCTGATTATAAGGTGCAGGCACTTGGATGGTTCCAGTGAGAAATGAATGCTAATGATCGGCAGTTAACATATAATTAAGTGCATCATGCAACTTTAGCTGAGCTCCTTAAGACCTTATTAAATGTCTTTTGAGTCATTTTGTGCGATACAAATGCTGTCTGAAATGCTATTTCTGATTTCCATATCACAATCATATTTAATAACGGATAAAGGCCAAAATTTGGCATTTAGTTCTTTATTCTTAATATGCTCTCTAATTAAACCCAATTGCTTACGTGTTTCCAGGGCTTTTATCTGTTTGGAAATCACACACTACTCTGGATACAGTATTTTGCTTGATCTCTTTGCTCTGACCCACACTTCTATTTGAAGTAGTATTACCAAATATATTTCTATACCTTTTCAATAATCTTGCATTTCTGTTTAATTTAGGATATTCTCATGTGTAAGGAGGTACAGTGAAAAGCTTTTGTTGCGCGCTAACCAGTCAGCGGAAAGACAATACGCGATCACAATTGAGCCGTTCACGGTGTACATAAACATGATAGGGGAATAACTTTAAGCGCAGGATAAAGCCAGTAAAGTCTGATCAAAGATAGTCACCAAATGAGGTAGATAGTAGTTCAGGACAGAATGTAAGCTTGCCTTCTCTATGCTCCTTGACTGTGGAAGATATTATTGTTGGGAAGTGGATGGGTTACAAAATGTGGAGGATCCCAAGTATGTTAATGTATGAGGCCAGTGGACAAAATAAATCCACCTGGTCTATCAAGACCGACAGATCGTGTGATGTCGGAGTCATCCAATATAAACAATTCCTCTCCACAATCCCAATCGTCCACCAGGAACTATGCAATCTCCGGGGAGAAGGCATGAAAGAACACAAAGCACAAGAAAGTAGGATCAGGAGTAGACCATTGGGTCCTTCAAGCCTGCCCTGCCATTTAATGAAGATAGACACGAAATGCTGGAGTAATAGCGGGTCGGGCAACAGCTCTGGAGAATATTAATGGGTGACGTTTTGGTTGGAATCCTTCTTCAGATTGAAAGATATCACCTGTAATCTAATGGTCAGTGCTGGTGGGGGATGCTGGCTGGTTCTGTGCTGATCAACTCCTCTTCAGTGCCATTTTCTCCAGACTCTTCTATTCCTCGACTAATCAACTATTTAAATAATGATGATGATACCTCTAATCATCCAGCATTTCACCACAGAGATTTTGGAAATCCAGAGATTTCTTCAAGAATACTTTTGTTGTATTTGTTTGAGTTTATGTGCCTGTGTTGCTTCTGCAAGCACGATTCACGATTTAATGAACCCGAACCTCGCTGTACTTGTGCATATGATAATGAACTTAACTTGATTTGACCTGAAGATAGATACAAAGAGCTGGAATAACTCTGGGTCTGGCAGCTTCTCTGGAGAAAAGGAATGGGTAATGTTTTGGGCTGAGACCCTTCTTCAGACTGAGAGTCAGGGGAGAGGGAAACGAGAGATATAGAAGGTACATAGAACGAATGAATGAAAGATGCAAAAAGCAACAATGCAGTGAGAAGGTTTTGCAGCACTTGTCAGAGAGAGAGGAGGAGAACTTCTTTAAAGTAGGCGTATTGCAGAGCTCGCTTGATTTCAGAAAAATACTGTCATAAAACGCTCGAGGCTAAAGGTGGAATAGAATAACCTTGGAGATGGCATTGGGTCTGCTTGTTTTCTAATGTTTCCCTTGTCCGTTGCAAGTTATGAGTGCATGAAGGAGATTTATGAGGATATTGTCAGGATGGGAAAATTGCAGCAATTAAAGATCTGATAGCCTCGGGTTGTTTTATTTGGTATCCAGGAAGTTAATGGTGTATAAAAATTATACAAGACTTGGATACGGAAAACAGGAAGGACCTAGTTCCGTTTCGCAGAAGGGACAAAAATCAGGGGGTGCGAATCTAAAGTAATTAATGGGATTAGAGGGGAGAAGAAGATTGTTTACACACAGCGGGTGGCAGTGTGTGAAAACTGCTGCTTGTAAGGCTGGTGAGGGCAGAAATACTCAAAATTAAATTGGTGCTAGATAGGGCTATAGGGCTGGACTGATTGAGACACATTGGGCCGAATGGCTTCTTTCTATGCTGTGGAATCACAGAACATCTATTACTGACCTTGTAATTTAAATCTAATTCAATTGAGATATTATAAGAAAAGAAAATATCGTGAATTGCTTTGTGTTTATCATTTCAACTAGTTACCTGTATACTGTAGGCTGATAATTCCCAGGCTGGAACCTGTATAGAATTACATACTATAGCTTCCTACACCATTTCTCTCTTGACTACAGATAGACACAAAATGCTGGAGTAACTCAGCGGGACAGGCAACATCTCTGGATAGAAGGAATGGGTGATGTTTCGGGTCGAAACCCTTCTTCAGGTTTTGACCAGTATTTTGTGGCTATCTTCTGTTTAAACCAGCATCTGCAGTTGCATCCTACACACTCTCTCTTGACTACGTTCAGTTCTGTTCAAAATGTATATATCCTACCCAATTATTGAGAAGCAAGGAAATGCAGATGCTGGTTTACACCGACGATAAACACAAAATGCTGGAGTAAATCAGCGGGTCAGGCAGCATCTCTGGTGAAAAGGAATAGATGATGTTTTGGATCGAGACCCTTCTTCAGACTGTGTGCTGCTTGGCAGAGCACAAATTCTTTTTTCAAGTGCTCTATATTTAGACCAATTTGTTCATCTTGGTACTACAGATGTATTTGTAGATGAATGCATGTGAAAATTTTAAATCATTTGTGCTGTGAAATTTCACTCTTAATATAATATATACGATGACTGTGCTCTGCTCATTTCTACAAGTGGGGATTATGATGAGCAGAAACAGTGCAACACCTCCAAGGTATGAAGTGTATTGACACAGAATGTGTATTTATGCTGAGCACCTTAATCTGAGGCTCTGGTTTATTTTCATTTCATGCACGGCCTCCCTCATCGAAATGTATTAATGTTATTATGCTGCAGCCCATGCTAAATGTGCGTCCCATTCAACTCCATATACAAAGGCTTGCATTAGCTACCAGTCTGGTAGTGATTCAAGAGGAAAGAAAATCATCCTATGTTCTTAGTCATACAGCCCAGAAACAGGCCCTTCGGCCCTACTTGCCCATGGCGACCAACATGCCCCATCTACACTAGTTCCCACCTGCCTGCATTTGGTGCTTTCCAACTTTCCTTTCCATGCACCTGTCCAAATGTATTTTAAATATTGTTATTGTGCCTGCCTCAAGCTCTTTTGGCAGCTCGTTCCACAAACATAGAAACATAGAAATAGGTGCAGGAGTAGGCCATTCGGCCCTTCGAGCCTGCACCACCATTCAATATGATCATGGCTGATCATCCAACTCAGTATCCTGTACCTGCCTTCTCTCCATACCCCCTGATCCCTTTAGCCACAAGGGCCACATCTAACTCCCTCTTAAATATAGCCAATGAACTGGCCTCAACTACCTTCTGCGGGAGAGAATTCCACAGATTCACCACTCTTTGTGTGAATTTTTTTTTCTTCATCTCGGTCCTAAAAGATTTCCCTCTTATCCTTAAACTGTGTCCCCTTGTTCTGGACTTCCCCAACATCGGGAACAATCTTCCTGCATCTAGCCTGTCCAACGCCTTAAGAATTTCTCAAACCCACCAATCTCTGTGGACAAAGTTGCCCTTTGGGTTCCTATGAAATCTTTCCCCTCTCTCCTTAAACCTATGTCCTCTGGTTCTTGATTTCCCACTACTCTGGGTAAAAGACTCTGTGCATATACTCTGTCATTCCTCTCTTGATCAAATACTCCTGAATGCAATCACCCCTCGTACTCCTGTGCTCCAAGGAATTAAGTCCTAGCCTGTCCATCCTCTCCCTATAGAGACTCTCAAGTCCTGGCAGCTTCCTCATAAATCTTCTCTGCACTCTTTCCAGTTTAACGACTTCTTTCCAATAACATAAACTGTAGCATACCAAAACTGGCCTCAATACCCCAAATGTTTCTATTCCATTTCTGCCTTTGCTCCCTTGATCTCTATGATCTGTAGTCCTGCTCCCTTCACGAGATTGAGTGTTCATATCTTTCAGTCCTTTCTTGTGGCAGTGATATTTGTTTCTCTTCCACTGGCAGTTGTACCTGCAGGAGCTGTGTGTGGCTCCTTTTCCCTCTGTGTTTCTCAGCCTTGATTTTTGTTTTTGAGAATTTTCTCAAAAGCCTTTAAATTTTAATTTTTAAACATTCTCTCTGGAATAATTCCTGAGTAAGGGCATGTAAAAATTGTTGCAAGGTTCTTTCCATGGCTAATGTTCGGCCAGAATGTAACTATTTTGGAGAGGGTTCCTGGGAAGACTGAGTCGGGGAGAGGGCGCTTCCTCCAGCAAACTAATGATGTAGTTAGAGAGGAGTAACAGGACCTGTTACAGGGCTGCCAACTCTCACGCTTTGAGTGTGAGACTCACTCATTTCAGCAAATTCTCACGCCCTCATGCAAAAGCTCCCTACCGTGGGAGGGGGAACACCTCTTCCCCCCCCCCCCCGGTCTCCACGCTCCCTCGCAATTTCTCACTCTCAACTATCACCCAATATTGCCAGCCCTGCTGTTACTCCTGTTTAAGTCATAAATAAACTTAATAAATCTTAATAAAAATAATTCTTGGCTCACCATTTTGAAATTCTCTGTCTCTCTGTATCTAAAGATTCCACACAGGATAAGAGTGGGAAGTTACTTTGTATTTCATTGATTGCTGCTACAGTGTGTATGTGGTGGATTGCTGCTACAGTGGGTGTGTGTGGATAAGAAACATAGAAACATAGAAATTAGGTGCAGGAGTAGGCCATTCGGCCCTTCGAGCCTGCACCGCCATTCAATATGATCATGGCTGATCATCCAACTCAGTATCCCGTACCTGCTACAGTGGGTGTATGTGTGTGGATTGCTGCTACAGTGGGTGTATGTGTGTGGATTGCTGCTACAGTGGGTGTGTGTGTGTATGGGGATAGCTGCTACAGTGGGTGTATGGGGATTATTACTGCTACAGTGGGTGTATGGGGATTGCTGCTACAGTGGGTGTATGGATTGCTGCTGCAGTGGGTGTATGGGGATTACTGCTACAGTGGGTGTATGGGGATTACTGCTACAGTGGGTGTATGGGGATTACTGCTACAGTGGGTGTATGGGGATTACTGCTACAGTGGGTGTATGGGGATTACTGCTACAGTGGGTGTATGGGGATCGCTGCTACAGTGGGTGTATGGATTACTGCTACAGTGGGTGTATGGGGATTACTGCTACAGTGGGTGTATGGGGATTGCTGCTACAGTGGGTGTGTGTGGTGGATTACTGCTACAGTGGGTGTATGGGGATTACTGCTACAGTGGGTGTGTATGGTGGATTACTGCTACAGTGGGTGTATGGGGATTGCTGCTACAGTGGGTGTATGGGGATTGCTGCTACAGTGGGTGTGTGGGGATTGCTGCTACAGCGGGTGTGTGGGGATTGCTGCTACAGTGGGTGTATGGGGATTGCTGCTACAGTGGGTGTGTGGGGATTACTGCTACAGTGGGTGTATGGGGATTACTGCTACAGTGGGTGTATGGGGATTACTGCTACAGTGGGTGTATGGGGATTACTGCTACAGTGGGTGTATGGGGATTACTGCTACAGTGGGTGTATGGGGATTGCTGCTACAGTGGGTGTATGGGGATTACTGCTACAGTGGGTGTATGGGGATTACTGCTACAGTGGGTGTATGGGGATTGCTGCTACAGTGGGTGTATGGGGATTACTGCTACAGTGGGTGTGTGGGGATTACTGCTACAGTGGGTGTATGGGGATTGCTGCTACAGTGGGTGTATGGGGATTACTGCTACAGTGGGTGTATGGGGTGGATTGCTGATTTCCAGTCACCATGTTAAATGCCAATAACAAACTGAAAATCAGAAGTATCTGTTTCTTCTCTAAGAGATTGCAAATGTAATTTATTAGATTTTAAAATTGCCCCTCTTTCCACGGGGGGTGGGGGGGGGGGTTAAAATAAAATGCTCAGGCATGGTTGGCAGACACGATGAATAGATAATTGTATGATTAAATTTGATGCATATCCTGAATATGTAAGAATTGAGGAGTGTGTTAAGAGGGGGTACCTTTGATCAATGGTAAAATGTAGTCTGTTGCACTTCCACTGCCACTTCATTCACCATAGGTTATTGTGTTCTTAATGTTGCCAGTATTGCTGTTTCATGGGTGTCTCTGGGTCCTCGGTCTAATGCAAGTCTGGACAACAGGTGTCTGACGATTGTGGCCGGGGAGACTGTTTAGTTTTGGTTAGAGATACAGCACTGAAATGGGCCCTTTGGCCCCACCGAGTCCATACCGACCAGTAATTGCCACACATTAACACTATCCTACACGCTAGGGACAATTTTCCATATTTTTTGAATACCTAGCCAATTAACCTATAAACCTGTACGTCTTTGGAGTGTGGGAGGAAACCGAAGATCTCAGAGAAAACCTACGCAGGTCACGGAGAGAACATGCAAACTCTGTACAGACAGCGCCCATAGTCGGGATCGGTCCCGGGTGTCCGGAGCTGTAAGGCAGCAACTCTACCACTGCGCCACCATGCAGTGGTCAGTTCTTGTTCCCATTCCGTGGTCATTAGTCCTTTGCAAAGGTCAAGGTCCGTGCCATCGAGTTGGTACTTCCCAAAATCTGCAGTTCTGAGGCCAGTTGCATGTAAACTCTGAAGTCAATTAAACCCAGAATTGAACTGGGGTTCTTAATGTATTGAAGATAGACACAAAAAGCTGGAGTAACTCAGCGGGACAAGCAGCATCTCTGGCGGAGTTTCGGGTCGAGACCCTTCAGACTGGTTAGGGATGTGGGAAACGAGAGATAGAGGCAATGATGTGGAGAGATAAAGAACAATGAATGAAAGATATGCAAAAAAGTAACAATGATAAATAAAACAGGCCATTGTTAGCTATTTGTTAGGTGACAAGGAGAAATTCGTGCGACTTGGGTGGGGGAGGGATAGAGACGGAATGCCGGGGCTACCTGAAGTAATGGATGCCTTGGTGCTGTTCAGCAAGTGAAAAGTCTCCTTCAAGGTTTGGTCAGTGGCTACATTTTCATTGTTTTGTACCGTTCAGAAAGGGGTTATCCTTTGGGTAAAGTGTAGGGAGGAATCATAGCTGAAGCAATTAGTTGTCAATAGGATTCCAATTAAATTGCTATGAAACACAATGTCCCTAGATTATTTCACAAAATATTTGACAAAGTGTTACCAAGCTCAAATGTTGGAACAGTTTGGATTATCTTGCACTTATTGAATGTTTTTTTTAATCTCCTGTCTTCTCTAAAGTCTGCCCATGCCCTACGGACTCTCCTTGAACTTGTAGATATATTTTAAAATTGTAAGTAGGAAAATGGAGATTAGGTTTTGGGAACATTTCCGTTTTTATCATTTGGTTGGAAATGTCTCCCAAATATGAGGAAGATTAAAATCACAATATTTGTGACTGGGTCTCTTGTCTTGCCATTTATTTATTTTACTGAGGTTGCAAACTGATCTGACAGAAGGTTTAAAACTGTGGCAGGTACAGATGGAGTAGATGGAGAAATTGTTCTCATTGGTGACAGGGTCAAGGACTTGAGGACATAGAATAAATGTGATGTGGAAATGAGCCAAAAGTGACACGAGTAAATGTTTAGGCAGTGAGTATTTGGGATTTGGAGAACAGTGCCAAGCGTATTAATGGCGGCTGATTCAATTTGACTTTTGAGGGAAATGGATAAGTACAGGTCCACCACGGATTTTCCGGCACTTCCTATAATCCGGACAAAATCACGAGAGTTCACTTGAAGTACCCCCCCCCCCCCCAACCCTCCTGAAAACGTGCCGCCTAGGTCGGGTGAGTGGTCGATCTCGACCTCATCGGGACTTCCGCGCCGATCGGCGGGTTGAATTTGGCCCCTGCGGCCAGGGTTCAGGAACTCTGGCCTGGTCGGAGTCAGCAGCATTGTTCCCATATCTGATTACTGCGACCGATCAACAGGTTGAATTTGCTGAATGCAGCCAGGGCCGTTCCCACAGCCAACATCCATGGTTGACTTTGCAGGATGATATCTTGGCCACGCCAAGGCTGTGATCTCTGTTGGACCGGCAAAACAAATCATACGGATAATAGTTCTGGAACCAAGGGTGTCAGAAAATCGGTGGTCGACCTATATCTCAAAACCAATGAACTTGTCAGACTATTGTTTGTGAGGGTGGGTAAGTGGGACAGTAGGAATAGCCATATGATTCTAATGTGGAGCTCGTATGGATTGGACATATCCAATGGCATCCTTTAATTCTGCAACCATTCTGTGGTTTTGATCCCTGTCCATATTTGAACACTTCCATGGCTTTTTTCAATAAGTCGTGCTTCCAATTTGCAAACCGTACACATTATTTAATTCACATTGTAACATAGCGATTAAATACAAGCCTTGTAATTCAGAGCCTTGATCTGAAGCTGTGTTTGAATCCCATGGAGGATTAAAATTCAGTCAATTAAATAAATCTAGAATTTAAACTGCACAAATTAGTAATTGTGAAGTTAATGAATTATTCTTAAGATCTGTCTGATTCATGAAATATTTTTCTGGTCAGGCAAAATTTGTTTTTTTTCTCTCTGGGTGTGAATATCACCAGGCAAGGCCAGGTTTAATTGTTCATTCATGATTATCCTTCAGGCTATTTAAACTAGAAATCAATTGAACTAATAGGCTTTACATTAGGACTGATATGGGTAGAAGGGAGGACCTTCCTTCCTTGAAGGATAACAGTGGATCTGACAGATTTGCAGGATGATCCAACTTTTCCATCCTCATGGAGCAGAAAAGACTGACAATGCTGGAATCTGGAGTAAATAACACGGACTCTCTCTAAAGGAAGTGTCCCAACCTGAAATCCATTTCCCTCCCCAGATGCTGCTTGACCTGCTGAATTCCTCTAGCAGCTTTTCTTTTCTCCTTGCTGTTCCTAACAGTTTATTTCAGATTTATTCAATTCTTTTAATTTTAATTCCCTGGGTGTAATAGTGAGATTTGAACGTGCTTCTGCACCATCAGCCCAGGCCTTGGACAGGAGTTCAGTAAAGGGCCTGTCCCACTTAGGAGACCTCAACAGCAACCTCTGGTAACCTTGCCCACCACTCAAAAAAAAATTCAAGGTCGAGGTGACCTGCAACCTCCTACCACCTCCCAAGCATCTGTTGAAAACCTTCCTCGACTATGAAGAAAACAGGCTTCGACTAGACCTGCGACTAAAAAATGATCGATGTTTAAAACGGCAACCTATTTTTAGTTGAGGCCAGTTTTAATCATGATGAAAAAATAGCAGCAACCTCGATGAAGCCTCGACCATGCGGAAACAACTTTCGACCATTAGGGAGAGTGACCAAAACCTCCTGTGACATCATGGAAACCTTGGGTGGTGGGCAAGGTCACCAGAGGTTGCTGTTTAGGTCTCCTAAGTGGGACTTAATGTAATCATATCCTTTTTTTATTTTTTGTGACACTTGCATGACTCCAGACCAAGGGGAAATGTAGCTGATTCTTAACTCTGATGGCGTGTGGCAAACTATCTATATTAAGTAAAACACAAAATGCCTCAGTAACTCAGTGGTCAGGCAGCATCAATGGAGAGAATGGATAGGTACCGTTTTGGGTCGGGACCCTACTTCAGACTGATTGGAGTCGAGGAGAAAGCTGGAAAAGAGAGGTAGAAATGGGACATAAGTGGGATGCAGGTGAGTGAGGGTTTGAATGGCAGGGTGGAGAATGACAAAAGCTAGATATGAGAGAGAAAACCATGTTGGATAAGGTTATCAAGTAAATGTAGGAATGAGGAATAAATTGACAGTCAATACCCACATCCTATGTGGCAATGTAAAAAATAAACAAGAGATTCTTAATGTCCACTTCCATTTTTGTCCTTGGTTTGTATAATAGTTACAAGAATTTCATTTTGCGGTCAAAACAGAATCACCTGCCCAGCAATTATTTGATGGAACAATTGATTAAAAAAATATTTTTTCAATGTTGCCCAAAGACTTTTTCTAATGATTCTATGATTTATTTTCCAGGAAAAGAGGCATAGACGTTGTGCAGGTGAGTCATGCTTTTTTCATTCTAGGCTCTGGAACTTGCTTGATCTGTTGATTCATGCTCGGTAACTTTGTGCAAACATATAAACTGTTGGACATGTTTAATGATATTCTGAGAGGCCATTCTTGCCGTGTGTCAGCACTGTTAATGGATTCTGTTGATGACTTGCTTATTTTTAATGATGGATGCTACACAAAATAAGAGTCATTTCTAAAGCTGATAATGTTGTGACATCCATAGGAGGAAGATAATTAGCAGCTTATATAAGACAACTGATTTCTCAATTGGCTGGGGAACTTTTCTTTTGGTACATTAAGTAATAAATGTGGTTCTGCAGATGTTGGTCTGTGGGACTGCAGTTAAATATCTGCTTTTGTCTCTCTGAAACATTGTAAAGAATGTTCTATAAGTTGCAAGAAATTTGGCTATTTTAAGAGTTGGTGTTAGCAGTGGTTGAATGAATGGAGGTATTGTGGAATAAGAGCTGGGTCATTTTTCTGTGACGAAAGTGTTTTGTATATTTCTGGGAGGAGGAGGAAGTATCCTTCATGTTTTCATTGGTGGTATCATTTGTATTGTGCTTATTAAAGCTAATACAAATGGCACTGAATTCCATTGAGTGCAAGGAGGCTGTACAACTAGTTTGGGCTTGATCTGAAACAGTTGAGGTGGAAGAATGTAATTTTAAATTGTGTCCTTTCTGAGTGGAATACAAAACTGCCAACGATATTTCGTAATTAAGCTTCACTTTTATTCGTGCTACTTTTGATTAACTCTATAATCAATGCTTGCAAATAAATGTCTCCCACGTATGTGCTTTAAAAGGGGTATTTTTTACTTGATAAGTGGCCATAAACCGGTTCAGCAGTGTTTAAGAAGGAACTGCAGATGCTGGAAAATCGAAGGTACACAAAAATGCTGGAGAAACTCAGCGGGTGCAGCAGCATCTATGGAGCGAAGGAAATAGGCAACGTTTCGGGCCGAAACGTTGCCTATTTCCTTCGCTCCATAGATGCTGCTGCACCCGCTGAGTTTCTCCAGCATTTTTGTGTACCAACCGGTTCAGCAGGTCCTGAACTTGTGAAGACTGATTATATAAATGCAATTTTTGTTTCTTGGTGCTCGAGTCACAATCCGCATGCTAGAATTTTCTGGAACACAAGGTATCTTAACACTGAACATGAATGGGTTTGGATTGGGTGGATGATAAAATAGAATCTCTTTCTCAAATGCAACTCCGCAGTCTCGAACACTTGTCATTTTTGAAGGAGGAGGTTAAAGGCAAATTAACCCACCTCTATGTAGGTGGAGTCTTATTTAAATGTTCTAACAAGGTTGCTTGCCTCTTATCGTTGCATCTTATTTCATATTTTATGAAGAATTCTTAAATTCAGATTCAGATTCAATTTTAATTGTCATTGTCAGTGTACAGTACAGAGACAACGAAATGCATTACAAAGACAATGCATTAAAGCTTCCTTGGCACTGGGTGTCCTGACAACGAAAATTGATGTTTGCTAGATAGAATGGGAAAATCTCTCTCTAGCATTGGAGAAACTGGAGTAAACTTATCCCTTGTCTGTCATGCCATCAGCAACACCTCTGCAATTAACCCACTTCTTCTGCACCTACTCCAAAGCCGCCAATACCTTACTGTAATGGAGCGACTAGAAAATCGCACAACACTCCAAATATGGCCCTAACCATCTATTTTACTAAAAGCCTGATCTTGACCACTTCCTGTTGCACTGTATATTGATTTTAGAAAAAACGCTGCCACTTACGGCTGTAATTTTTGGCCATCTTACTCAGAGTCCCCCTCTGCTGCGCAGGACAAGAGGATTTTTCCCATCGATGAAAAATAAAAGAGTTATTAGTGTTTAAAAAAGATGTTGAGATTCTCTCTCCTGAAGACCACGCCCCTTCCGGAAGGACTATAAAACCCGGAAGTGTTGAGTGCCTCAGTCAGTCTCTGCAAGATGGGGGAGCAAGAGAGTCACGTCTCTCAGTCTGAGCTGTGAATAACACTGAACACATGCAGGGCTCGAAATTAACGGTTGCCCGGGTGCCACTGACCACTCAGTGCCACCGGGCAACCTAAACGGTGAGTCATTTTGCCCGGCTTGGCAACTTGGTTTATACTGTAGACCGAAGTGTGGCGTGACGGAGGGTCGGAGTGAATGACGGGCCCCGCGCAGCCGCAGTGGCCGCGGGTCCATCTCCTCCCCCTCCACCTGCTCCTGCACCCCGCCCGGCCTGATAACGGCCGCTGCTGCCACTCTGCTTTCAAAGCAAACCCTTGGAGGAGGGAGGTGTTGGTCAGAGGCGGAAGGGGAGGGGGGAGGGGAGGGGAAAGGGGGGCTGAGGATAGAGCGCGGTGATTGGAGGAGGGAGATGTGCCAACACACTCTTGGAAGCCCTGCACCGCTGCCAGGACCGATACCGGTCTCTGGCGCTGCAATCGCTGCCGAACCACCACTGGACCATCCCAGTCCCCACCCGAGAGTGGCCAGAGGCGTCGGGAGTCAAACGGGAGCAGTGCCCCTAGGCCCACAGCCAGCGCAGAGAAGCAGCGCTAAACCTAGCTCAACTGTGCCTGTCCCGCCAGCTTAACTTACAGCCCTGTCTGGATTGAGACAGGGCTGTAGGCGAGACAGGCAGTTCAGCTGCATTTAGCGCTGGCTTGAGCTGAAATTACCGTTCACGGGGCCTCCGAATCCTCATCCCCCGCGCTCTCCCCTCACAATTTTACCTACTCCAACCAACACGCACTAATTCCCCTGCCTCAATCCATCCAATCCACACCGATTGCCTTCTCAAGCACCACCACCATCTATCCATCCTGCACTCACACACACACACACACACACACACACACACACACACACACACACACACACACACACACACACACACACACACACACCACCCCCCCCCCCCCCCCCCGACCCTATTGTGCTGGAAATGTCCAGAGCTAACATTGACTATGTTTGATAACGGAATGCAATCAAATATGTTTTAATTCCCAATGTTATTATTTGTTTTAATCCACAAAGATGGATTAATTAAATTGTGAACACGTGAAACATTAAAACCGCAGTGTTCGATTGTCACTGCTACCGTTGACACGTTATTACAGAATTCATTTTGATGGAGAATCAATGCTCTTAATATGGAGTATCAGTACTGTAGTTATTTACTGAGCAACATTCACAACTATATGTTGGATTTATCCAGGTTTTACTTCTACAGTCAGTCATATACATCACAAATTTGGTCAGGAGTTATTTCAGTTGAAATTTTTAAGTTAATTCTGAAGTGGAAATGATGGAAAAAGCGTTTATTTTTTTTAAATTGTTGCTTACAAACTGGGTATCTTCATTGCTGTTCACAACACATACATCTAATCTGAATGTCCGGTAATGTGGCGTCTTGACACCTTTAAATATATTACCAAAAGAACATTTGCTGCATTTATGTCCTTTGGCCATCTCTCGTTAGTTAGTGTAATGGTTAACCTGTCAGATGGGTATAGTCAGTTTTAACAGCTATTATTATAAAATGCCTTTAGAAAATCCCTTGCAACCTGTATATTTTGTTGTGGATAAATTATGTGGGAAACGAGAGTGTTTCTGTACCAATAGCAATAATGACCCATGCTATGACCATGTCATGATAATTTTCGGTCCTTCACAGAAAACATGCTTGCATCAATCTGTAGTGTGCATGGTTAAGCATATATGTTATCAAGGTCCAAGATTTATTGACACAGGTTGATCATACGCTGAATAATCCAACCACATTTTTGTTTGGAAGTGGAAAGAAATAATAAAAATTGCATTAATTGCAATGTGTAAAAAGAGTTGAGATACTGTATTATAATTTTGCTGCATGTCATTGTGGGATATATCATGTCTTGATTGGTGAGTATGTATAGTTTGTGACTTTATTTGAAGCAGAAATAATATGTGAATGCTTAATTGAGCATAATTCCGACTGGTAACTACGCACTTTGTCCGAGCACATTATCGCACGCGTCATGCAAGCCGTCATAAATGACCACCTAAACTCTCATTTGGCAACCTAAAAATCTGCCAAGGTTGCCCGGCTGGCAACAGGGAAAAAAAGTTAAGCGAGAGCCCTGACATGTCTACTAAACTGAGAGGTTTTACTGACCTGTCAGTGCCCTTAATGTGGTTTGAAAATATAGTTTGGAAATGCTAAAGCTGTGTTGCCTTAGGTTTTGGAAATGCTAAAGCTGTGCTGCCTAATTAAAGTTGCCTTGTGTGACTGAGCCGCCAGCCCAAGAATCCATTCGGCCGACAATGTCCATACTAGCCCTCTGGAAACTAGTCCCTTCAGCCCACAACACCCATACTAGCGCTCCAGAAAGCCCCCTACCCCGCCCCCCCCCACTGGCCACCAATATTGGAATTGGTGGAGAGGTGGAATATTTTGTTGGGGGACCAGCCCTCCCATGTGATGCTGGGACCCAGCGGGTCCCACTTAATCTAGTCCACATTACAAACACTGCAATCACAAAACTCATGTTTAACATTTCAAGGCTTTTCTCAGAAGAGAAACAGAGAGATGACCAAATCCACATCTATGAAAAATAAAAGCGTTATTAGTGTTTAAAAAATGTTGAGATTCTCTCTCCTGAAGGCCACGCCCCTTCCGAAGGAACTATAAAACCCGGAAGTGTGAGGTGCCTCAGTTCTCTGCAAGATGGGGGAGAGAGGGGTCGCAATTCTCAGTCTGAGCTGTGAATAAAACTGAACACATGTCTACTAAACTGAGTGGTTTTACTGACCTGTCAGTGCCCTTACTGTGGTTTGAAAATGTAGTTTGGAAATGCAAAAGTGTGGTTTGGTTTGAAAGTGCTAAAGCAAGCTGCCTTGCCTTTGGCTTTGCAAGTGCTAAAGCGAGCTGCCTTGCCTAATTAGAGCTGCCTTGTCTGCCTTGCCTTCTATATAATTAAAAGTTTAATCTTGACCACTTCCTGTTTGCGCTTTATATTGATTTTAGAAAATACGCTACCACGTACAGCTGTGATTTTTGGCCATCTAACTCCGAGTCCCCCTCCGCTCATCAGGTGCCGAGGATTATTCCCATCGATGAAAAATAAGAGTGATTAGTGTTTAAAAAATGTTGAGGTTCTCTCTCCTGTCAATCACGCCATGAAGGCCACGGTGCCCTTCTCGTGGGAGGGACTATAAAACCCGGAAGTGTGGGCATGGCTCGGTTTCTGCAAGATGGAGGAGGGAGAGGTCATGACTCGCTGTCTTTGGTGCCCTTGCACCCTGCTTGAAATGGTATTTCAAGGAATAGCTGTGTCAACTGCCAGCCCACCAGCTGTGAGTGAGTGAGCTGCCAGCACAACAGGCTTGAGTGACTGAGCCGCCAGCCCAAGAATCCATTCGGCCCACAATGTCAATACTAGCCCTCTGGAAACCAGTCCCTTCAGTGCACAACACCCATACTAGCGCTCCAGAAATCCCCCCCACTGGCCACCAATATTGGAATTGGTGGAGAGGTGGAATATTGTGTTGGGGGACCTGCCCTCCCTTGTGATGCTGGGACCTAACAGGTCCCACTTAGTCTAGTTGTCCTATAAAGCTGCAACGTGACCTCCTGATTCTTGTGCTCAATGCCACGACCAATGAAGGCAAGCATACCATACGCCTTCTTTATCACTATCAATGTGTTGCTACTTTCAGAGACCTTGGACCCAAGTCTCCCCCACTGCATCATTATTGTTAAGGGTGCCATTAACTGTACGGTTTCTCTTCACATTAGACCTCCCAAAGGGCAACTCCTTGCACTTGTTTGGATTAAACTCTTGTGTATTTGCTCTGTAGATGTGTACAAAGGCAAAGAAGCTACATTGTTGCATTGCTAAAATGCTCCATATCGCAGCAAATATCTTGACATGGTGGCTTGTAAAAACTAACTTGTCAGCCCACTTGTTCACCACCAGAGTTTGCAAACACAGTAAGTCAAATGACCATTTTCAATGCTGGTGGTGTTGGCAGGATTATTGGTTGGGGCAGTTTCTCATGTAGGGTCCAGGTTTTTTTCATCTTTCCCTTTAAATCCAATAAAACAAGCAACTAGGTATTTTGTTCGGAATGGCTAACATTTGAACAAGACTTGTTTCACAAGTACAGTGAGTTTTGATTTATGTGCTAATGAAACTAAAAGCAAACCCAATTCTAACCTGGATCATTCACTCATCCTAGTCTCTATTACCAAGAGAGTTGTTGCATTGCCATCCTTGGGATGAGATATGCTTATGTGCCACCTTTTTTGTATTTTATTTGACTGTGTCTGGCACTGTTTCAAAACTAGCATAGCTTCTCCCTCCTGGCAATATTGCTGTCTATGTCTTGCATTGTGAATGGCTTTGTGTCTTTTTCACTTTGTTCACACTAGCTGCTGTTTGTTTGTTCATCAAGAGGGAATTCTTTGGAACCACTTGAAAATGTTAAATCTATCTCAGATGTTCAATTTAGGTACTTCAGACTTAGTTAAAAGCAGAATGCACTTTAAGCTCATTATTTTTCATAGAACCAGCATCTGCAGTTCCTATCAACACACACAGGCAGATAAGAGTTTGTTTTAGTATCAGTTATAGTTTAGTCTGAAGAAGGGTTTCGGCCCGAAACGTTGCCTATTTCCTTCGCTCCATAGATGAGTTTCCCGCTCCATAGATGAGCACCCGCTGAGTTTCCCCAGCAATTTTGTGTACCTTTGTTTTAGTATCATGTTTGGCACAGACATACTGGGCTGAAGGGCCTCTTCCTGCACCAAACTGATACCAAGACAAACTCTTATCTGCCTGCGTGTGTTGTAAGGAACTGCAGATGCTGGTATATACTGAAGATAGACACAAAATTCTTTTCATTTCCCTGCACATCTCGTATGTGTATGTGACGAATAAACTTGACTTGACTTGGAATACCTCGGCAGGTCAGGCAGCATCTCTGGAGCAAAAGGATGGCTGATATTTCAGGTGTGAAGAAAGGTCCGGACCCAAAACGTCACCCATCTGTTTTCTCCAGAGATGCTGCCTGACCTGCTGAGTTAATCCCTCACTGTGTGTCTATATACAGTTGTTTGCAGTACAGTTTAGCTCCCTTGTAGTTTATAGTCTTGCAAAGATGGGTCATCTTGTTCAGCATGGGCAAGTTGGGCCAAAGAGCCTGTCTGTCTGTGTTAGTTAGCAGGAAAATATGGTTTATATGGTTATAGATGGACATGAACAAGCCTCTGTGATAGATGGAAGAAGAGAGACACTTAATTCAGAGCATTGTTACATCAGTGTTAGTGCTCCACACAAGATTTCTTCTCCTCATCTTCCTCTAACCCAGATATTTTCCAATCATCTCCCCCTCATTATCTTATAAATTGTCTTTTCCGTCAAGTAGTTCAAGGCAATATCCCTGCCGATCTCCCTGTAAAGCCAAGGGATGCAGTCACAAGGGATGTTAGTTCATTTTGCAGCTGATTCCACCGTAACTTTTTAAAAAAAAATTTAAACTGCTCCTTGGCAACCCTCGTGCTTGACTTGACAACAAGCCGCAGAACATATTTTTGTCAAAGGTCATTGGTTGTGAAAGATTTTTCTTCTGGATGCAATTTGCAATGTATTTGGACAACTATGACACTTTGGTAGAAAGTCAAATAACATCAGTCCTGTTTGTTCCTGTCGTGGGGACATTCTGTAAATCGGTGTCCCGAGATGGATGCACAGTGCTGGAGTAATTCCTGGATCTGGCAACATTTCTGGAGAACATGGACAGGTGATGTTTCAGGTCAGCATCCTTCTTCAGACCTGACCTGAACTGTTGCCTATCCATTTTCTCCACAGTTGCTGCCTGACCTGCTGAGTTGTTCCCACACCTTGTGTCTATCTTTGGTATAAACTGACATTTGCAGTTCCTTGTTGTTAAAATAAGTATTCCTGTCCTGTTTTTCATTTTCATTGTCGCCTGCAGGTGTTTTATTTCTCTGTCCATTCATTTGCAGAACTTTTCTCTTGGTATAATTTTTGTCATGGATTCCCATCTTTTTGTTTTAATGCCTTTTCTTTGTCTCTGGATTATCTTGAAGGTGTTTTCCTTTCTTCCCAGATGTTCCTACTGGTGATTCCGACTCGCCATCTCTTCTCTGATGGAAGTCAGCATTCCAGAGTTGACCTCTGACTATCCTGCTCCATTTTCCCGCCCCTGAACCTCCCCTTCCCCCCCCCCCACCTTACCCCCTGCCCCTTGTGTTTGCAAGATGTGGTAGCTGCCTTGTGTAGTTGTAAAGAAGAAGTGTATAAGATAATGAGGGGGAGATGATTGGAAAATATCTGGGTTAGAGGAAGATGAGGAGAAGAAATCTTGTGTGGAGCACTAACACTGATGTAACAATGCTCTGAATTAAGTGTCTCTCTTCTTCCATCTATCACAGAGGCTTGTTCATGTCCATCTATAACCATATAAACCATATAACAATATAGCACGGAAACAGGCCATCTCGGCCCTACAAGTCCGTGCCGAACAACTTTTTTCCCTTAGTCCCACCTGCCTGCCCTCATACCATAACCCTCCATTCCCTTCTCATCCATATGCCTATCCAATTTATTTTTAAATGATACCAACGAACCTGCCTCCACCACTTCCACTGGAAGCTCATTCCACACCGCTACCACTCTCTGAGTAAAGAAGTTCCCCCTCATGTTACCCCTAAACTTCTGTCCCTTAATTCTGAAGTCATGTCCTCTTGTTTGAATCTTCCCTATTCTCAAAGGGAAAAGCTTGTCCACATCAACTCTGTCTATCCCTCTCATCATTTTAAAGACCTCTATCAAGTCCCCCCTTAGCCTTCTGCGCTCCAGAGAATAAAGACCTAACTTATTCAACCTATCTCTGTAACTTAGTTGTTGAAACCCAGGCAACATTCTAGTAAATCTCCTCTGTACTCTCTCTATTTTGTTGACATCCTTCCTATAATTGGGCGACCAAAATTGTATACCATACTCCAGATTTGGTCTCACCAATGCCTTGTACAATTTTATCATTACATCCCAGCTTCTATACTCAATGCTCTGATTTATAAAGGCTAGCATACCAAAAGCTATCTTTACCACCCTATCTATATGAGATTCCACCTTCAAGGAACTATGCACGGTTATTCCCAGATCCCTCTGTTCAACTGTATTCTTCAATTCCCTACCATTTACCATGTACGTCCTATTTTGATTTGTCCTGCCAAGGTGTAGCACCTCACATTTATCAGCATTAAACTCCATCTGCCATCTTTCAGCCCATTCTTCCAAATGGCCTAAATCACTCTGTAGACTTTGGAAATCCTCTTCATTGTCCACAACACCACCTATCTTGGTATCATCTGCATACTTACTAATCCAATTTACCACACCTTCATCCAGATCATTGATGTACATGACAAACAACAAAGGACCCAACACAGATCCCTGAGGCACCCCACTAGTCACCTGCCTCCAACCCGACAAACAGCCATCCACCATTACCCTCTGGCTTCTCCCATTCAGCCACTGTTGAATCCATCTTGCTACTCCTGCATTTATACTCAACAGTTGAACCTTCTTAACCAACCTTCCATGAGGAACCTTGTCAGAGGCCTTACTAAAGTCCATATAGACAACATCCACTGCTTTACCCTCGTCAATTTCCCTAGTAACCTCTTCAAAAAATTCAAGAAGATTAGTCAAACATGACCTTCCAGGCACAAATCCATGTTGACTGTTCCTAATCAGACCCTGTTTATCCAGATGCTTATATATATTATCTCTAAGTATCTTTTCCATTAATTTGCCCACCACTGAAGTCAAACTAACAGGTCTATAATTGCTAGGTTTACTCTTAGAACCCTTTTTAAACAATGGAACAACATGCGCAGTACGCCAATCCTCGGGGACTATTCCCGTTTCTAATGACATTTGAAATATTTCTGTCATAGCCCCGGCTATTTCTACACTAACTTCCCTCAATGTCCTAGGGAATATCCTGTCAGGACCTGGAGATTTATCCACTTTTATATTTTTCAAAAGTGTCAATACTTCTTTTACTTTGAAACTCATAGTAGCCATAGCTCCTCTACTTGTTTCCCTTACCTCACATAATTCAATATCCTTCTCCTTGGTGAATACTGAAGAAAAGAAATTGTTCAATATCTCCCCCATCTCTTTTGGCTCTGCAGATAGCTGTCCACTCCATCTCTCCAATGGACCAATTTAATCCCTCGTTATCCTTTTGCTATTAATATAGCTGTAGAAACCCTTTGGATTTACTTTCACCTTACTTGCCAAAGCAACCTCATATCTTCTTTTAGCTTTTCTAATTTATTTCTTAAGATTCTTTTTACATTCTTTATACTCCTCAAGCACCTCATTTACTCCATGCTGCCTATAATTATTGTAGATCTCCCTCTTTTTCCGAACAAGATGTCCAATTTCCCTTGAAAACCAGGGCTCTTTCCAATTTTTACTGTTTCCTTTCAACCGGAACATAAAGATTCTGTACTCTTAAAATTTCCCCTTTAAATGTCCTCCATTTCTCTTCTACATCCTTCCCATAAAACAAAATGTCCCAGTTCACTCCTTTTAAATCATTTCGCATCTCATCAAAGTTAGCCTTTCTCCAATCAAAAATCTCAACCCTAGGTCCAGTTCTGACCCTCTCCATAATTATATTGAAACTAATGGTATTGTGATCACTGGACCCGAAGTGCTCCCCAACGCATACCTCCGCCACCTGTCCCGTCTCATTTCCTAACAGGAGGTCCAGCACTGCCCCTCCTCTAGTAGGTACCTCTATGTATTGCTGCAAAAAACTATCCTGCACACATTTTACAAACTCCAACCCATCCAGCCCATTTACAGAATGTGTTTCCCAGTCTATGTCCCACAATCACTACCTTGTGCTTACTACTAATATCTGCTATCTCCTTACATATTTGCTCTTCCAATTCTCGTTCCCCATTTGGCGGTCTATAATACACCCCTATAAGTGTTGCTACACCATTCCCACTTCTCAGTTCCACCCAAATAGCCTCCCTAGATGAGCCCTCCAATCTATCCTGCCAAAGCACTGCTGTAATATCTTCCCTGATAAGCAATGCAACACCTCCACCTCTTGCCTCTCCAATTCTATCACACCTGAAGCAACGAAATCCTGGAATATTTAGTTTCCAATCACAGCCCACCTGCAACCATGTTTCACTGATCGCCACAACATCATACTTCCAGGTGTCTATCCAGACTCTAAACTCATCCACTTTTCTTACAATGCTCCTAGCATTAAAATATGCACATTTAAGAAACCCCCCGCCTCTTATTCTCTGTTTATTTCCTTTTTCTTTTTTCTCCTCTTGTGTCCGAGTGCTTCCCTTTTCTGCTTCCTGCCTCCCATTCTGTCTACTAGCTTTCTCTATTTGAGTCCCTCGCCCCAACCATTCTAGTTTAAAGTCTCCCCAGTAGCCTTTGCAAATTTCCCCGCCACAAAAGTAGACTGATCTACCTTTTCAAAATTTCCTTTATTTCATATTATCTAGTCGTATATTTGCCAGTTCCCAGTCAGAATACCAGAAAGTGGAAATGGTACATAGTGGATGAATATACTGCTTTTGACAGGTTCACCTGCAAACTTGATCGTTGCCCAGCAACATTTGGAGATGGATGTAATGTACTTGGAACTTTCCCCAACCTGCCGCAGTTGTGTTTATTGGTTTTGGATGAAGCACGGAGGCATATGTTTGCATTAAAGTTAGTAGCCAAATAATGGCATCAAAAACCAGCTAAGTGTGTGAACTGTAGTCCAGATCTCGTGGGAGATTAAGTTAGCAGGAGAAAACCAAACACCATATTCGGCTACCTAAACCCTTGAGGTCAATCACAAATAAACGGCTATGTTTATACTGACCTCCCACTCATCATTGACTGTACAGTATTCCCTTTGAAGGTGGAAGACAAATATTTTAATACTTTGATCTTATCCAAAAAGCTTAACAATATTTGCTTTCTTTTAAATTCTGTGCGGTTCATTTAAAATCTCTACAAAATGGTCCATGTGATGCTGAAGAAGGTCGTCTATGACCCGAGAGGATGGAAAGATTCTTTATTTTGGAATCTTGTTTAAAATGGGGCTTTTTAATTAAAATCTTTATTCTCCATTTAATTATTTCTGATGAAAGGGCCCGTCACTTTAAATGTTGACATGCGCTGGAGCGTGGAGAAAGCAAACCCAGGAAGAGGTTCCTCAAGTCTGCTCTGTCTTTCATTGAGATTGTGGCTGATTTGACTTTTTACGTTGGTTCTGTTTCCTGCCTGCGCCCTCGCTCTTTGATCTCCCCAAAGGTTGGCTAGTTTTGCCTATGGATGTAGACCTGCCTCCACAGCACTCTAATGGGAATGTCAAATTTTGTAAAGCTTTCCCCACCCCACAAGTGCAAGGATTGCTCATCTGAGACTACACACTCATTCTCGACCCACTGACAAGGGAAATGTCCACTTCATATTTTTCTGACTGGGCTGGTAGATCTTGTTGAATGCATGTTTTTCAGACTGGAAGGCAAGAATGATGCTCCTTGAGAATTTGTACTGAGTCCAGATAAGTGTATTGATAGGATGGATGCAGAACTGTTGATTCTCCTGTTGATGTGTAGAACTGAGATCAGTCTCAAAACAAGGATTCAGCTATTCAGGACAGAAGGAATGTATTTTGGATGAGCAATTCTCTATCAAAGAGGGCTTTGGGGGAGTAGATTGTGTATATTTGACAGGTTGATAGATTTTTGGATATTAAAGTAATTGAAGGGTATTGTTAGTGACGGAAAGTGACATTGAGGTGAGATTAGTCATCATCTTGTTGAAAAGCCTACTCTTGGAGCGCGTCTCCAGCTACAAATTCCTCGGGGTACACATCTCGGAGGATTTGTCCTGGTCCCTCAACACCTCCAAGCTGATCAAAAAGGCACAGCAGCGCCTTTACTTCCTGAGGAGGCTCAAGAAAGCCCACCTGTCCCCCCAGATCCTGACCAACTTCTACCGGTGTACCATCGAGAGCATCCTGACCACCTGCTTCACGGTATGGTACAGCAGCTGCACTGTTGCGGACAGGAAGGCACTACAACGGGTGGTGAAAACCGCGCAGCACATCATCGGTGCCCCGCTCCCTGCCATGGATGCCCTCCACCGAAAGCGGTGTCTGAAACGAGCTGGGAAGATCATTAAAGACCCCTCCCACCCCAACCATGGACTGTTTGCCCTCCTCCCATCAGGGAGGCGGTGCAGGAGCCTCAGGTCTCGTACCAGTAGGATGAGGAACAGCTTCTACAATTATACCGTCGCATTGCTGAACTCGGAGTCCCGCCGATAGATTCCTCCGGTCCCTCCGTCCCCATTGTTTAATTATTCTGTATTTTTTATTGTTCTATATCCTCTTTTTTTTCTTCTTTTTTTTTATTTATTTTTTAAAAAAAATTTCTATATTGCACTACTACTACGGACTGACGCAAAACTGCATTTCGTTGTACCCATACTCAGTATTTGTGCAATGACATTAAAGTTGAATTGAATTGAATTGAATTGAATTACACATCTCGGGACCAGGACAAATCCTCCGAGATGAATTGAATTGAATCTTATTCAGTTTATTTTGATTGTGTTCCACTATTTCCCCTGGTGCCCAGTGATGACTGGAACTTGGGCACATTGATTAATTTCAACATTTGCAGGTAATGCAAGTCCTGGAAGTACAGAATCAAATACTGCAGCTCACCACCCTTGGCCCACAATTGCCTGATGGTCCAGGTACCATGTAAGGCAAATATGACTATTCACAAAATCTATTGAGAGAGAGAGAGATCCAACAAGTTCGAGACAGTAGGTCATAATTGAGATTTTGTTCATTTAAGAAAAAACAAGTTGAGGATGATTTATCCAAGTCCTGTGCAGTTATTTCCTCAAAATGAATTTTTTTTTTTAATGGAATGCTGTTATGTAGACAAAGATTGCAGAACCAGCTTTCAGAGATGGAAATCTGTATGAAACTAGGTGTGGTAAGCATGAAATTCCCGATGATGGAAACCTGTGTAAACTTGTAAAATGTATCAACCTGTTTTTATTCATTTTGGGTTGCTTTCCTGGTTTCCATGTCCATCTGAATTTCCTGTCCCTCCAATTTATTTTAAGTTTAAAATAAAACACCAGATATTTTATAGCTACTTTATTATTTAAGAATTGCAAGTGTAAAAGCTCTTTTGAATTAATATTAAAAACATAAAAAGGTGCATATACGTTGCAATTTATTTTTAGGTTTCTCTTCTGGCGGTGCTGGCTCGAAGGGCCGAATGGCCGACTCCTGCACCTATCGTCTATTGTCGGTTCCAGCAGCTTACACATTCTGTTCTGTTTATGTCACATTTGTGGCAGTGGGGTTGGGGTGTGTTACCGTAGCAACTGAGGGACAGATGTGGTCAGCGGAGGTTCCTCCAATGCGATTTCTCACGGTTAAAATTTTTGACTTCTCACACGCTTCAAATCGCCAATGAGAAGTGGTAGAGATGAGAGAGTTGGCCAAATGTTGTCACCTTGATCTAAGCCGACAGATGAGGCTCCTCTGTACAGTCGACTGTTAATTGTGGTGATGGTGTGGCATCAGTATCCAGAGAACTAGAATATTGTTTTGAAGATGTAAACTTGCATTCCACCACAATTGTCAAGTCAAGTCACATTTATTTATATAGCACATTTAAAAAACAACTCTCGTTGACCAAAGTGTTTTACATTTGTTATAAGAATAGTATAACAAAACAAACTACATACATATATACATATAGCCCTCGCTCAGTGGACGTCAGGAAAGGCTTGGGAGTACAGATACATTTTTAGTCCAGACTTAAAGGAGTCGATGGAGGGGGCAGTTCTGATGGGAATGGGGATGCTGTTCCACAGTCTAGGAGCTGCAACCGCAAAGGCACGGTCGCCCCTGAGCTTATGCCTAGACCGTGGGATATTCAGCAACCCCAAGTCGGCCGATCTGAGGGACCTGGAGGTGGAGTGGTGGGTGAGAAGACTTTTAATGTAGGAGGGGGCAAGCCCATTGAGGGCTTTGTAGACATAGAGGAGGGTCTTGAAATGTATACGGAACCGCACAGGGAGCCAGTGGAGAGAGGCCAGGATCGGGGTGATGTGGTCCCTTTTTCGGGTGCCCGTCAGGAGTCTCGCTGGAACATGGTCTCCTTTTATTGATTACTTAAAGGGTCAGAATGGTTCAGCACAGGAACCTGACTAGCACGCGGGCTAAAGAATGGATGAAATACTATACTCTGAAATGTACGAATATATCTCGAATGAAGTCTTTTTTATTTTAACAAATTTTTCCATTCTTCTTTAACTACCTTTTTTTTTTTTTTTTTTTTTTTTGTTGTTTTTGTTTTTTGTTTTTCTTCTCTTTCTTTTCTTTCTTTACTTCATCTATCTCTTTAGTTCTATCTAGTTTAAAAAAAAAAAAAAAGGCAAAAAGTATAGGAGACAATGTAATAATAATTGACAATATTATCAATTTAAAAATGTAAGACTGTAATGATGTATTTTGGTTATGTACCTATCTCCAAAAAAAAAAAAAAAAAAAAAAAAAAAAAAAAAAAAAAAAGGAGTCTCGCTGCGGCGTTTTGGACCAGTTGCAGGCGGGACAGGGAAGATTAGCTGATGCCAGTGTAGAGGGAGTTGCAGTAATCTAGGCGGGAGGAGATAAATGTGTGGATGATCTTTTTGAGGTCATCAAGCTGGAGGAATTGTTTTATTTTAGCTATCGTCCGAAGCTGAAAGAAGCTAGCTTTTACCACGGCATTGATTTGTTTGTCAAATTTCAATGCTGAGTCAAATATCACACCAAGGTTTTTGACGTGAGGTTTGAGTAGTGGGATAAGGCTTCCAAGGCTGCCTGCTATCATTTTGATTGAGTCCGAGGGGCCGAGAAGGATGACCTCAGACTTACTCTCGTTTAGTTGGAGGAAGTTCTGGGCCATCCAACACTTTATATCCTCGAGGCAGCGGGTAGGGTTAAGCAGATTTGATTGGTTTTTGGGCTTCAGGGGGAGATAGAGTTGGGTATCGTCCACGTAGCAATGGAAGGAAATGCCGTGCCTTTCAATGACTTGGCCTAAAGGGAGCATATACAGGGAGAAGAGAATGGGGCCAAGGATGGAACCTTGTGGAACCCCACAGCAGAGACTAGCTGGGGAGGAGAAAGAGTTGCCTATGTTAGTCTGCAACTTGGTTTTAAATCATTAAATCCTGAAACCTCTGAATATTCAGTTCCCAGCTCTGATCCTCTTGCAGCCAAGTCTCTGTAATTCCCACAACATCATACTTACTAATTTCTAACTGGGCCTCAAGCTCATCCACTTTGTACCATCGAGGGCTTGTTATATCTTTTTTCCCTTTATACCTAATCTGGGAACATTTTGGGGCAAAAACATCAAATTTGGCTGTGTGTGTGTGACAGGCCCTTTGGCCCAACTAGTCCATGCCAGCTAGCGATCACACCTACACTAGTTCTATCCAAAACACTGGGGCATTTAACCTACAGACCTGTACATCTTTGGAATGTAGGTGGAAACAGAAACAGAGGAAGTGCTGTCTGATCACCTGAGGAAGTATTGAAGATTGTCTTTTGTCTGATGATCCCTACCTCAGTGTGATTTACTGACCAGGGAAAATCATTCGCTACCTTTCACTCTTGTGTTTAATTAAGCATGATTGTGCCTAATGTATAGTATGATTGTTATTGAACTGTATGCAAAAAAAGAATGTCACTTACTTGGGTATAAGTGACAATAAAGTACCATTGATGGGTGGGTGGGTGAGATAACATTTGGGGTTTAGGGACGGGGGAAGGGTGGGGATGTTGGTTGGTGGTTTTATAATTGTTTATGGGGGTGGGGTAATAATAATAATAATATAATAATAATATCTTTTATTGTCATTGCACATATGCGCAACGAGATTTGGTATGCAGCTTCCAACCGATGTCATAATATAAATAACTAATAACATTAGGATTTAGATATTGATACCCCGAGAACATGGATTGTAAAAAGAACAGTAAAACAGTCAAAACAGTTCAACAGACTAAAGTGCAGATGTGTCTGTGCGACGTGACCATCCAAGGGAGACAGTCCATGGGGGGATGGGGGGCACTCAGCAGGGCCGGTTCAGAGCCGCCCGCTATAGCTCTGGGAATGAAGCTGTTTTTGAGTCTGGAGGTTCGGGTGTTGTTGGTGGTGTTGTAGTTATTTATCACTTTGGTGCTAGTTGCTCCAGGTCCCCATGCCATCCTCTGGTTTCTGGCTCCTCCACAACCACGTTCACTTGTGCCTTTCCCCAAGCTTCATGGGGAAAACAAGTCTCCTCAGAGTCATTGTAATGGAGTGTGAGACTCGAATGGAACCAGTGTTTTTGTTAACAAAAGCAGTCTGTGGCAAGAGGGCTGTCATCAGCTGGAGTATTTACATGTCAAAGTGCCTTTTAAGAGTTAAATTGAGACAATAAATAATTAGCCGGATAATGGTTGAAGTTTAAATTGAAGCCTGCCTTCCCCCCCGGCATGATGTCATTGGTGACCAAAATAATACTGAGTAGGTTGTACTTGGAATGCAAGACTGCTTTAATTGTGCATAATGTCTATGCACCCACACACACATACAAAGTATGTTAATTTAGCAACCTTTTTAAGTTGTGTAGACTATGACTCATGGAATGTTGTTTGTATGTGGAGAAACTTTTCTTTTTTTTGCGTTTGTAGTTAGTCGTGGAGAAAGCCGAGACTTCTTCGTCTGTGGAGGGTTTTCCGCTTTTACCACTTTTACCGCTTTTGAATACACATTTTAACTTTTTAATAATGTTGCAGTCAGTCCAGGAATTTATAAATATTCCCGAGGCTCAGGATCGTGACACTGGGAACAGGAATAGCTAGGGATGTGGTAGAAATCTTTGGCAATTGGCAGACTGTTGCTGTGGTTTTTGAACTGGTAATTATATCATCAGACACCTTTTTTTATTGATTTAACATGTTGATGAATAAACTGGTTCATTATCTCCATCAAAGGTTTTGAAGTGAGTTTTCTCATCTCTAGTAACAGACTCGTTTAATATTAGAAAGACTAAGCACTGTTCTGTTTCTTTATCCACTGCTTTTGTCTCCAGAACTGCCATTCTGCCACTTCAGTCTTATCACTGAGTAAGAGCATTCTCCAGGTTAACATTGCCATGCCTAAAGCCAGCCGTTTGCCTTCCCATTTGGCGATCTGAGCACTTGGGCTTCCATCTTGTGCTGAGTCCTAGTTCTCTGTACAAGACTGATCCCATGAATGATCGGTTGAGCATATGATGAGTGTTTGAAGGCACTGGGCCTGTACTCGCTGGAATTTAAAAGGATATGCGGGGGGGACCCCATTGAAACTTACAGAATTGTAAAAGACCTGTATAGAGTGAATGTGGAGAGGATGTTTCCACTAATGGGAGAGTTTAGGACCAGAGCCCATAGGCTCAGAATAAAAGGGACATACCTTTTAGAAAGGAGATGAGAAGGAATCTTATAGAAACTTACAAAATTCTTAAGGGGGTGGACAGGCTAGATGCAGGAAGATTGTTCCCGATGTTGGGGAAGTCCAAGACAAGGGGTCACAGTTTGAGGATAGAGGGGAAATCCTTTAGGACCGAGATGAGAAAAACATTTTTCACACATAGATTGGTGACTCTCTGGAACTCTCTGCCTCAGAAGGTAGTTGAGGCCAGTTCATTGGCTGTATTTAAGAGGGAGTTATTGATCATATTGAATGGTGGTGCAGGCTCGAAGGGCCGAATGGCCTACTCCTGCACCTATTTTCTATGTTTCTATGAATTTCTTTAGTCAGAGGGTGGTGAATCTGTGGCTCCCCCCCCCCCCCCCCCTCCCCCACTGACTTCTGTTGCAATGAATTCCCCAGATTCACCAAACTCTGGCTAAATAAATTTGTCCATTTCCTTTCTAAATGGTGCGTCCTGTTATTTTGAGGCTAGGACCTCTGGTCCTACACTTTTCCACTAGTGGAAACATTCTCTCCACATCCGCTCTATCCAGGCCTTTCACTATTTGGTAAGTTTCAATAAGCCCCTTCCCCTCATCCTTCTAAACACTAGTAAGTACTGGCCCTGTGCCGTCAAACACTCATCAGAAGACTTGTTCCTCTTTGTCTGCTTGTTGCAATTCTTAGCTTGAGATAGTATTCCAGACCTTTCTTTCACCAATTATTGCTGTGGATATCTCCTTGTTGGTCCAGGCAAGAATGAACTGCTCCCATGCTATTTAATTCCTGTCCTAGAAACATAGAAACTAGGTGCAGGAGTAGGCCATTCGAGCCAGCACCGCCATTCATTGCTATATTTAAGAGGGAGTTAGATGTGGCCCTTGTGGCTAAGGGGATCAGAGGGTATGGAGAGAAGGCAGGTACGGGATACTGAGTTGGATGATCAGCCATGATCATATTGAATGGCGGTGCAGGCTCGAAGGGCCGAATGGCTTACTCCTGCACCTAATTTCTATGTTTCTATGTTTCTATTCAATATGGTCATGGCTGATCCAAAATCAGTACCTCGTCCCTTGATTCCGTTAGCCCTAAGAGCTGTATCTAACTCTCTCTTGGAAACATCCAGTGAATTGGCCTGCACTGCCTTCTGTGGCAGAGAATTCCACAGATTCGCAACTCTCTGGGTGAATTGTTTTGTGTTTTTTCTCATCTCAGTTCTGTGTCAGTTGTGACCTTGTGTCTGTTCTCAGTGACTGTTAAAATGTGATAATTCTTGGGTTAATCTGTTCTAGGGGCCCCATCTCTTCGCGGGGCTGTTCCTCAACATTTCAGTGGCCGTGCTTCTGTGATGAACTCTCTGGCAGCAAGAAAGATAGCTATCACAATGTTGCTGCTCCCCGCATTGTTACGGGCTCGTCATGATGTCAGGAAGTGGGTTGGTGCGCTAGGATGTAGATTGACTCGAGCATTCAGCAGCTTCAAGTGCGACTTCCTCTGATTTCTGCCTGGTTTTAGTTACTTAGATCAGCATTTCCTTTTTGGTTGACTGCTAGATTGTGATGATTTTGCCTTTGGTGAAGGAAGGGCAAATGTAGGGATTTGGGAGAAGATTCCCCATCAAATCTATATAATGTCAGCAGTTTCATCATTGACAATTTTTGGCACATTGACAAGTTGCAATTTTTTTTCATTCTTCCAATGCACAGCTCCTCCATATTGGTCAATAGTGAATACATGGAGACAGATACGATAGTGGCATTTGAGAGGTTTTTAGACGGGGACATGGATCATGTGTAGGCAGAGGAGATAAGTTTAACCTGGCATCATGTTTGGCACGGACATTGTGAGCCGAAGGGCCTGTTCCTGTGCTGTACTGATCTACATTTTATGTTATCAACCCACTTGGACACTTTGATAGACACAAAAAGCTGGAGTAACTCAACGGGTCAGGCAACATCTCTGGAGAAAAGGAATTGGGTTGAGACCCTTCTTCAGACTGACCCAAAACGTCACCTATTCCTTTTTCTCCAGAGGTGCTGCCTGACCCACTGAGTTACTCCAGCTTTATGTGTCTATCTTCAGTGTAAAATGTGACAAAATGGAGATGGTACCACTGCTGTGGTCGATGTCCAAGTGTACAATACACTAATATCTACCAATATTTCTGATCTGTAAAAGTACATCCAGAGCAAAGAAGCACCTTTATCAACTGTTTGTAATCAAAGGTATAGGCTGGTAGCTTTGCTGTACTTTGCATCTACTATTAATATATAAAACAATTACATACATGATTTGCAGAAAGCAACTTATAACAGATCGACCCTGTGTCGCGAAAGCTCTGACTTATGAAATTTTTGACTTTCTGAAAATCTTATGAAGAATCTTTTAAAGAACTTTTTTTTTCCAAACTAGTTAAGCTTCCCTAACTTTATTAATTGGGAATCAAGTGATTTGGAGATGGGCAGTTTGGTCGTAGTTTGTCTGCGGCTTTGCTTTCCTTTCTTTCTTCTCTCTCTCTGCAGGTTAGTGGTTGAGCTGCCGTGATTGCTGTTTGGGGGTTTGTACGGGAGCATGCCAGTCGCTGCAGGCATCTCGTACCAAGTGGGAAGGAGGCATCACCATGTATCTTCTCTCCACCTCTCCCCTCACCCACCCCTGCCGCTGAGCTACAACAATCGTGTTGGGGGGGGGGGGGGGGGAAGAGATGTATGTAGAATTGTGCAGAGCTTGGAGTGCTGAGAAGACTCGCTCACTGACTCAGTGAGGCCAGCTGGCACCACCTCTCCTACGCTATTTTGGTTTGTTTCTGACACACAAAAAATTGGGTTACAAACTGGGGTTGCAAAGCACCAGCTAGATGTGGTTTGCCCTGTTCTCCTCCTCTTCTTGTTCTTCTTCTTCTTCTTCTTCTTCTTCTTCTTCTTCTTGCGAATGAAACATAAACCAAAGGAATAGTTAGATCACAAGCCGGGTGTTGAGCAGCCTGGTTGTTGTCTCTGTTGGCGTCAATGTCTGCCAGGCCCAGACACAGCTCCATTTGGTGGGTGGTAGAGCGGGCACCCAGAGATGACATGGTTGGCTGTCTGTTGTTCTGCTCCACATTCACAGGCTGGGCTCTGGCAGAGGGAGCCCCCATCTCCACACGCTGTTCTCTGTTCTCTGCTAACTGCATATCTGGGAACATTGACGAACATCCAGATTTGTTTTACACAGCTTTGATCGAAGGGGGAAAATAAACCACACAATACAACTTGAAAGAGAAGTGGCAACATCCAGACTTTTTCATTAGTTTGGCACGCTCCTGGAGGATTAGTCTTTCAATATCTCTTATGAAGCTTCCGATTCTCATAATGGTGGATTGAGAAAGATTTAAGCATATATTCACCCTTGGATTGCCCCGAAGAAAAGATTTAGCTGTTTTTTGTTTGTTTGAAGCCTGGAGCAGCTTTATCGTCCCTTGAGATTGTGTATGAAGGCATCTTCTCCAGAAAGAGCGCCTTCAGCTCCATATCAAAGGTTTCAAAGGTCTTTTATTGTCACATGTACCAATTAAGGTACAGTGATATGCGAATTACCATACAGCCATACTAAAAGCAACAAAACACACAACTACATAAAAGTTAACATAAACATCCACCACAGCAGATTCCCCACATTCCTCACTGTGATGGAAGGCAATAAAGTCCCTCATTTTTCTCCCGTGGTCGGTGCGGTCGAAGCCCCCGCGTTGGGGCGGTCGAAGCTCCTGCGGCTTGGAGTTCCCGAAGTCGGTCTCGGACCAGAGACCGCGGGCTCCGCGATGTTAGTCCAAAGGCACCCGTGGTAGAGCTCAGAGATCGATCCCAAGAAGCAAAGAAGTCAAGAGTGTTTTATTGTCATAATGTAATAAAAAGGAACTGCAGTTGCTTGTTTATACCAACGAGAGACACAGAATGCTGGAGTAACTCAGTGGGTCAGGTAGCATCTCTGGAGAAAATGGATAGGTGATCCAATCTGAAGAAGGTTCCCACCCAAAATGTCATTGATCCATTTTCTCCCGAGATGCTGCCTGGACTGGCTGAGTTACTCCAGCATTTTGTGTCTAACTTTTGTGTTTTATTGTCATATGTACCGTAATGGAACAATGACATTCTTACTTGTAGCAGCAGCCGGTGCACAACAGATTTGTAAACTCTGGAGTCAATAGATAATACAATAAACAAACTAGATAAAGTGCAATAGAAAATAACAATGTCATGCAAAAGCCCAAAGATCTAGTGCAACCGAGGCAGTTCGTAGTTGGAGTTCAATAGTCTGATAGTTGTAGGGAAGAAGCTGTTCCAAAGCTTTCTTAAATATTAAACATTTAGGAGAGTTGCAATGTTTCACAAAATATTATTTTCTGTTTCTTTGGCAATTTTTTCTGCAGTCAGGATATCTGCAAGTTGTTAACCCCACAAACTGACTTATTGTGCAGATTTGCATGCTCTTTGCCAGCAACCACCCACACACCAGTTCTATCCTACATACTGGGGGACAATTTACAGAAGCCAACTAACCTACAAGCCTGTTCAAAAGGGAACTGCAGATGCTGGAATATCGAAGGTACACAAAATTGCTGGGGAAACTCAGCGGGTGCAGCAGCATCTATAGATGCTGCTGCACCCGCTGAGTTTCCCCAGCAATTTTGTGTACCTAACCTACAAGCCTGTATGTCTTTGAAATGTGGAAGAAACCGGCACACCCGGAGAAAACCCACACGGTCACGGGGAGAACAAACAAACTCTGTACAGATGGAACCCGTGGTTGGGATCGAATCCAGGTCTCGCGCTGTAAAGCAGCAACTCTACTGCGATGACACTGTTGGAGTTCATCGTTCATAACTGCCCTAAAGCTGTAGGTAGTTGTCGTAACTGTATGTTTCTGGTCTATAGAGAAACCAGCTTACCGACAGTACTCGGGAACAGAACCCTTGTGTAAATCAGGGTCTGCCTGTACTGTAATCAGCAGATAAAAAGATGAAATGTGCTTCATATCTTCCTGCCATGTCTCTGGTAGATCCTATTGTTCCAGTCTCTATTGTGGTTGTATTGTTTCTGTCTGTTTTTAAAAGTGGTCCCAAGGGCTGTGTGTCAACCTAGTGCAGCTGGCAACCCAATGAAAAGCGATCCCATGGACCATAGCTGCACCCCTGATTTCAGTTGCTGTACATTACTTAATATCACAAAAGTCAAACCAGCCGCTCTTACAATATTAATAAATGATGCAACTGAAATGGGTTGAAGGCCGGTACTTATTTATTATTGATGGTTCCTATTGGCCACCGTTAGCAATTTTTTCTTCTCTCTCGTGAGCTTGCAGAAATAATGAATGGAGCAGAGACCAAATCCTACTGGTACCCTTTTTATATTGAATATTTTCATGCTCATTTGAAGAGAAGAGGATGTCATCGCATTGCCAGTAACTATATAATGATCTTCATGCCTCTTTCTACTAAGACTCTTGTGGGGAAAACCTGCCAGTTTTGGGAAGCAGGTTGACTATTTATTCTCTGCATTTCCCTCCAGTTCAAAATCCATGGAATGATTTTGTGCCCTTCGAACCGAACCCTTGAGTCCTTCTGTAAAGGATAGTGGGGGTGGGGCCAAACCCAATATGCAATGTGCTGCAGTACTCTCAGAGTCTTCCTGTAACTTTAACTGGGCTGCTTTGTGTAAGTACCATGACTTAATGTCTCCATCCCAAGGCAACGTGTAATGGTGTCTGCAAACAATCGCCCAACGTCTCAATGCAGTCACACAGTAGAAAGATAGGATGGAGAATTAAACTCTCAAAACAACATAACACATTGTTAAAACACAGCCTTGAGTATTTGAAGCAATCTATCCTGTTAAGCAGTGAAGGGAAAAAACAAATCTAAGGGTGGTTTGTGATGGTCAGAAGAGATTCCTGAGTTGAGGATATATCCTGTGAAGTAATCGGCCTGAAGAAGGGTCTCGACTCAAAATGTCATCTATCCATGTTCTCCAGAGATGCAGCCTGACATGCTGAGTTAAGGGCCTGTCCCACCAGCATGCGATAGCATGCGTCTAGCGCGACCAAACGTGGTCGCTTGAGGCGTACGGCCTCGCGCGGCCGGTCCCACTTCGATCGGCGGAGGCGTATGGAGTTGTGTATTAACCAGCATAATACAGTTCATTGTTGCTGCGCATTCATTAACCAAATATTTGAAAGTTGTGGAATTCCTGTATCTACAAAAAACAGTACAGCAACCTGTCTAAACCTCATTGACACCGCACAAACATGCAGTCCTTTGCGCATAAGAATTAACGCAACAGATTTCACATCATCTCCAAGTCATCCCATATTCTGACTTGGAGGTGCTGCATTGCATAGAGTCATGCAGCACGGAAACAGACTCCTTCAGCCCCACTTGCCCATGCAGACAAAGATACCCCATCTACACCAGTCTCACTTCTCCATCTTTGGTCCATATCCCTCCAGTTCCTTCAATGTTGTGTAAAATCCCTGGAACTGGTGATTAGTATAAGTTCACCACACTGCGCTGTTCAAGGGAAAGGCTCTCCATCAATCTCAAGGAGATCTATTGTGTTCAAAAGGGAACTGCAGATGCTGGAATATCGAAGGTACACAAAATTGCTGGGGAAACTCAGCGGGTGCAGCAGCATCTATGGAGCTCCATAGATGCTGCTGCACCCGCTGAGTTTCCCCAGCAATTTTGTGTACCTTCAAGGAGATCTATTGATGGGCACTCAATGACTGGCATTGTCAATGACCCTCAAGTCAAAGAAGAATATATTTTTAAATAACTCCCAATCATAAAATATATTCTGGTTATCGTTTCAAAATCCTTCAGCTTGACTTTTGCTAATTCACAACCTTCCTCTTTAATTTGCGTGTTTATATAACTCTTCTTTTGATAATGCTTGGCATTAATTCTATTACTACTTTTAGATGTGTGAAAAATGCTTTGGAACAGAATTTCTCCAGATTTAATCTAGTGTTTTTTTTAAGTGGAGGTATGGTCATGGAAACATGACTGTGGATAGACTGCTTCAAGCAGGATTTGAAGGTTATTTTTGAGCAGCAATTTCATTTGCTGGAGGTCGCCTAATGTTTTACAACTATTGCATTAAAAGGAGGGGGATTTAATTACACTAAAGAGTCTGTCTCACTTCGGCACACGTCATAGTCGCAGCAGGTCGCCAAAAATGTTGAAAATCCAGCGGCGAGTAGAAAATGGTTTGACTCTTTGGGCGACTACTCATGACCATACAGGCGTCACCCCGCGACTGTCGGGGTGTTTGGTCGTGAGTAGTCACCCAAAGAGTCGAACCTTTTTCTGGTCGCCGCTGGATTTTCAACATTTTGAACATTTCGGCGACCTGCTACGACTCTGACAGGTGCCAGTAAGTCGCCGAAAAAGCCACGTAAATGGGACAGGCCCTTTATTGACTAGATTTTACTTAAAGTTTAGCATGTAGCGTTCTGCAGCAGAGAATTTGTTTTCTGTTGCAACTGCTAAAATCTTGCTGACTGTTCTGTTTATATAGCTATGGCCATCAAGTATTCTAATTCTTATCTTTTTAATGAGTGTCACTTTAGATTGCAAGGGAGATAAAACTCTCATTTTAACTAAGGGCTTGTCATTGTGATGGCAAGATATAGTCTCATGCAAATGTAATGCTGAAGGGGGAAGAACTGTGGTGAATTCATGTTTGATCTGAACAGATGCATGGCGCTTAAATGGTGGTGATGTTCTGGTATGAGATGCAGTTTTAGTATTTTTTTTATCAACAAAATATGGTAATGATCTAGCTAGGGCTGTTGAAGATATAATATCGTAGAGATCCAGTCTATTGACACAAAATGAAAGCTTGATCCCACTGTAATCAACTTTATCTTGATTAGAACGAGTGTCGAGGGTTATGAGGAGAAGGCAGGGAAATGGGATGATGCGGCACAGCTCAGGTATGATTGAATGGCGGAGTCCAGAACAAAGGGTCACAGTTTAAGGATAAGGGGGAAATCTTTTAGGACCGAGATGAGGAAAACATTTTTCACACAGAGAGTGGTGAATCTCTAGAATTCTCTGCCACAGAAGGTAGTTGAGGCCAGTTCATTGGCTATATTTAAGAGGGAGTTAGATGTGGCCCTTGTGGCTAAAGGTATCAGGGGGTATGGAGAGAAGGCAGGTACAGGATACTGAGTTGGATGATCAGCCATGATCATATTGAATGGCGGTGCAGGCTTGAAGGGCCGAATGGCCTACTCCTGCACCTATTTTCTATGTTTCTAGTAGACTCGATGGGCTGATTGGCCTAATTCTACTCCTATAACTTGTGAGTTTGTAACAATTGTGGTTAAAATTCAAGTATAGACAACCCCCAACTTGCGCAATAGGCGACGTGGAAATTCCCACTCGCGTAAACCATTCTGTACTCGGTCCGTAGTGCGGTCAAGGCAGTTTGTAATGTCTACAACACTGTACGATCACTCACGTTTACATCGGAAACAAGCCGGCAATGGCGGTGGTGCTTACCCAGGAGGCCGCGCTCTACAGAAAGTGCCCCAAGGCGAGAGTTGATGATTCCGACTTGTGTGAAATCTGACTTGCCTGAGGGTTCACGGAACATAATCCTTGCGTAAGTCGGGGAGTGCCTCGAAATAGAACTGGAATTTATGAAAATAAAACCCAGTTTTAGTAACCAGGTTTATGGAAATACAGTTTGGTGATCCAAATATTTATTATTAAATATATTCAGTGTCACCAAAAGTGAGGCTTGTTATTTGACATTGTAAACAAATGGTTAAGAATGAAAAGGGAGTTCTTGTCATTTTGGAGGATGTATGTACATTGAAGCTGCAGTACCTTCTCCAGTACATATGGGGAGTCTACATATGTCTTCCAATGTACAGTGATGCATAACAAACTGCCAGGCTGTGTATACACACAGCCCATCATACAGTCCTGTGCACACATTTTAATTATTTAACATGACAGTTTCCATTTTTAATTGTTTTAGGGGTTTAGCATTTAGTGACGTGGAAAACGTGGAGTTTTTTTTATCATTGTGGATTTTGGTTTCACTTACTTTGTACCAGACAAGCTTGTTTACTTTAACAAGTCCCTATTACTGCACTGTTGCAAGCACTAACCTGAAGCCGCGCGCCCGCAGTATCCTTTTGTGTGCTTGGCAGAGCGCTACAATGGAAATGATTTGGAACCTGTCGAAATGTTCCAGGTTGTACGAGGAGCTATTGTTTGTAACCTATTCCATTGTTAATGATTTGTTTCACTGTTTTACTGCCACCAGGACAGGTGCCCATAATCTTATGTCCTAAATCATAGTCATTCTTAAGAGTATGCCGTGTGCTTTCTGCTCTTCCTGGCCTTGCCTGAGGACTGATGCCAGCTGCCATTGAAGTGATAGTCTTTGAAAAGACCAGCAATGAACGGTGCGACTGCAGAGTCTTCATAGAGTAACCTGGTTGGATTCCACTCTGCACTGAGCAGTATGGCTCATGCAGTTCAATCTAGCTTGATTTTTCTACTCCCTCCACTGCTTCTGATGGGAAGTCTCTTCTCTTTTTGTAGCTCACTGGCAAATACATTACTGTTATTCCATTATCCACTGCGGAACAATCAATTTGAAGCCATTATATTATTTCATTACTGCAGTAGCCTCCAATTTCTTCCGTGTCCTGAGTTTCTGAATACCCCATTTAATATTAAACCTGGATTCAGTAAATAAATCTTTAATTTCTCTGTTTTGTGCATTGTCATTATGAATGTTAAATACAGTAAACCCTGTCAATAACAGACATGGAGAGAAGTGGGGATGGTGGAGATGGTGTCTGTTATTGCCGATTGCTTGCTATAACAGAGTGAGGGGGGGGGGGGGTGGGGGGAGGTAAGGTTTAAACCAAGGTCAGGAGGGGCTAAACAAGCAGGTATTGGCCTCCTGGCCTCAATTGCAGTGAATGAGGGGTGGGACGGGACGGGTACTTGCGCTGCCTTTGTTGCTCCCTCCACTCCCATTACTGGCGCCAGCTCAATCAATAACTGGTGGTAATGGGGTGGGGGAGTGTAGGTGGGCGCAGTGCAATGGGAGCCTCTCTCCGTTATCACCAAAACCCTCGATATAGAGGTCCATTATTGCGAGGGTTTACTACATCCCACCCCGCGTGGGTTAGTGTCATCCCAGTGAAGAGTAGATGGTCGTGACACCTGATAAGCTGTGGCTGTGAACTGTTGGACAATACATTTGCCTCTTGTAAAGACGATTGCAGCTTCTAAGGCCATTCTTCGCGTTTTGAAAGCAAAAATCGAGGCTGACATCAGAGCACAATATCAAAGAGATGCTGCACTGATGACAGAAGTGCTGTTGTTCAGATGAAATGTTGCTTTGAGCTGACTGATGCTGTTTTAGGGAGGGGTCGACCTTGATGTTCCAGGCAATATGAAGGATGTCATAATGAAACATTGACTGACTGGGTGGAGCTGCTGTATCCCGGCTCCAAATCCCCATGGCAACGCTGCTCAAGTCCCTTGAGCAACTTCACTTTTTTTTTAAATCCTATTTTCTGTGCATTCCTCTTTTCAGTGGCACTTTGTTGCATGTACATTGGCTACAGGTTATTCTTGATCTCTGGCACTGGTGGTGTGAAGCTTTCGTGTTTACTCTGAGCTCTTGGTTTCCTCCTCAAAACGAACAAGATGTTAGGTTGATTGACCAGTGTAAATAGCCTAAGACAAGGATCTGCAGATGCTGTTTAAAGAAAACAAAAGTGCTGGATTAACTCGGCCGGTGTGACTGCCTGAGTGTGAAGAGGGCATCCCGATCTGAAATGTCATCCATCCACGTCCTTCAGGGGTGCTGCCTGATCCACTGAGTTACTCCAGCACTTTGAGTTTTATTTTTTATCGTGAATAGCCTCTTGTGTGGAGGTGAGGGGAAATCTTGTTGGGGGGGAAAGTGGAGAGAATATTAAAAATAATGTGGATTAGTGTAAATGATTACTTTAGGGTTGGCATGGGCTCGGTGGGCTCGAGGGCTTGTTTCTGTACTGTTTGACTTGGATTTTGTGTTGGCACAGTGGCAGAATGGTATTATTGCTGACTTGCAGCTACAGAGAGTTCAATCCTGACTACAGGTGCTGTCTGTGCAGAGTTGATACCTTCTTCCTGTGGCCGTGTGGGTTTTCTCCGAGTGCTCTGGTTTCCTCCAGCAATCCTAAGACGTGCAGGTTTGTAGGTTAATTGGCTTTGGTAAATTTACAAATTGTCTCTAGTGTGTAGGATGATGATAGTGATCGTATACGGGCTGGTTGGCGAACTCGGCTATTTCCACGCCGTATCTCTAAAGTCTAAAAACTCCTTCGGCAGGCGTCGATTTTCTTTGTGTCACTGTGTTTTGGAGCTTTCTGTGACAAATTTCCTGCATTGCAGCCAATTAGTGTCTTCATTAGCATTGAGATGCTTTGGAAAATCTGGTTGTGAAAGCTCTGAAGAAATGCAAATCTTTATTTCACTGAGATTAATGTTTGCAGTTCAACAGCAGGGAAATTGCTCTCGTTTCTTATTCTGGATTGGAGGCCCATTGCTGTTTTAGTGGATCTGAAATTAATCTGCAGCCTTTCAATATGCATGTTTTATTGCATGGTGAGATTCATTTCTAGCTAGTAAAAGCTCTAAATATGATTGTCATTGCTTTGTGAAGTCAGTTACACTCCCAGACTTTGCAAATAGTCATAGGGTGACACAGTGTGGAAACAGGCCCTTCAGCCCAACTTGCCCACACCAGCCAACATGTCCCAGCTACAGTAATGCCACCTGCCAGCGTTTGGTCCATATCCCTCCAAACTTGTCCTCTCTATGTACCTGTCGAACTGTTTCTTAAACGTCGGGATAGTCCCAGCCTCAACTACCTCCTCTGGCAGCTTGTTCCATACACCCACCATCCTTTGGTGACAAAGTTACCCCTCGGATTCCTATTAAATCTTTTCCCCTTCAATCTATGTCTTCTGGTCCTCGATTCCCCCACTCTGGGCAAGAGACTCTGTGCATCTACCTGATTTATTCCTCTCATGAATGTGAAATGGTGTCAGTAATTGAGCACAATTTTACATGTGAAAGTTGTATTCCCAGTTTAGTGGCATCCTCCCAATCTGCCCCAAGGCACGACAATTGGTGAGGCTGCAATTGGAGTACTATCTTCAGTTATGGTCGCCCTGTTATATAAAAGGATATCAACAAGCTGGAGAGAGTGCAAAGAAAATTTGCAAGGACTTTGCCAGGACTTGAGGGACCGGGCTACAGGGAGAGGCTTGGCAGGCTAGGACTTTATCCCTTGGAACACAGGAGACTGAGGGGTGATCTTGTAATGGAGTATAAAATCAAGAGGGGAACAGCTGGGGTGAATGCACAGTCTTTCACCCAGGGTAGGCAAATCAAAAACAAGAGGCCATATATTTAAGGCGGGAGGGGCAAGATTGAATTTAATATAGATCTGAGGGACAACTTTTCCACTCGGAGGGTGGTGGATATATTGGACGAGCTGCCAGAGGAGGTAGTTGAGGCAGATACTTTAGAAGCATTTAAAAGACACTTGGATTGATACCTAGATAGGGTAACTTGAGATGTGGGCAAGTGGGATTAGCTTAGATGGGGTATCTTGTTCGTTGTAGACAGAAGGGCCTGTTTCTGTGCTGTATGACTGTGATTATTCTTGCCATTCATCCATGCTTGCTTTTGAATCAGGAGATTGCAAGTTTAAATGCTGCTTTATTTATGGACTTCAGCCACTCCCGAAAGAGTGCTGCATTGTCCGAGGAGCTATCATCTGATTTAGATTAGTTTAAAACGAAAATACCACGTGAGCGTGGTTGGAAGTAGAAGACCTGGTGACTACTATAGTATGAGCAAGACATCCCTTGGTACCCTGTGCTATTTTGGTTCTTTGATCAGCGTCAGATTTTTGAAGAAAACATCCTGTCATCTGCGCATACCTCCTTTTTAGCGGTACATTCACTGCTGCAGTTCCTCTACACTTAATTCTCCTCTCAATTAACCTACCAACCGGCATGTTTTTGGAGTGTGGGAGGAAACCAGAGCACCCGGAGAACACCCACGCGGTCTCGGGGAGAACGTACAAACTTTCTGACTTTCAGCATCTGTAGTTTCCCCCCCTCCGCCCGAGTGCAAAATAAATGAATGCCTACACATATGGGGAAGAATTCAATGCAGACAAATGACCAAACACAGGTTTCTACTCAATCAATAATCGCCTTTATTGGAGTCATCAATTATTTAACTTTCTCGTGTAGTAAGTGGTTCTTGCAAGTCCTACATCAAAGCACAGGAATCATTTTATTTTTCCTTCCAGTTGCTGAAAACCCCTGGTGCCAGGACTGCAGTATTCGAGGCAGAGGTTTTGCTTTGCACTGCTGCTGCCGTTGCATTTATACACTTCCCACCGTACGAGTTCATTCCAAGAGCTCTACCGAGTTTAAAAAAAATCAAACTCGTGTGAAGCCATGTGTCCCAAACATTATGGTGCCCTGAAATGGGGGGACCATGTATAAACACAGCTGTAACTGCTCCATGGTGGAACCAAAATGTATAAAATACCCTTTAATAAAATCTGACAATGTGCACTTTAACATCATGTGATTTAAAAAATATTTTTTTTATTACAAATCTCAAATTGTGGAGTACAGAGGCAAATAAATAAATGATGGGTCTTTGTCCCAAACATTATGGAGGGCACTGTACTCCTGGTCACTGTGTGGGTTTCCTCTTGGTGCTCCAATTTCCTCCTACATCTCAAAGATGTGTGGGTTTGTAGGTTAACTGGCCTCTGTAAATTGCCCCTCGTATGTTGGGAGTGGATGAGAAAGTGAGATAATGTGGAACTAACCTCAGGCGGTGGCCTGAGTCCGGGGTTTGGCCGCGGGCCAGCGGCTGCGTCAGCAGGACTGGTGGGCGGCAGCTTCGACCACCCCGGGCCGCGGTGTTTGAGCCGCGGGACAGTTGTAACATCGCCCGGGGGGTATCGCCTCAGCGCAGAGGGAGAAGAGGAGGGGAGAGACTGCAGCCCTAAGACTTTTGCCTCCATCACAGTGAGGAGATGTTGGGTGGACTCACTGTGGTGGATGTTAATATGTGTTAATTGTTGTTTTTTATTATATTGTATTGTATGTATGACTGCTTCAATTTCGTTCAGACTTCGGTCTGAATGACAATAAAAGGCTATCTAATCTAATGTGAACAGGTGATCGATGGTCCACATGAACTCAGTCGGCCAAAGGGGCCTGTTTCCACGTGGCATCTTTTTTTAATCCTTTACATTCTCCCCGATCTGTGTTTTGCAAGATTGATGGGATTACTCTGAAAGTGATTTTTTGTTTTACCACCAAAACTGTGACTGGTGAATAATAGTGTCATTCTGCTCCAAAAATAGATTTCTATTTGTGCTTGGCTTGCATGAGATGCCTTTCCCCTGTATGGTCAAAACCGTTTTGCTGTATATTGTAACGAAAGCAATTTTAATTCCCGGCTGCCAGAATGAATGGTTTTTCAGTCCAATTAATGGTATCATTATTCTAAATGGTTTCAAGCTGTTCCTTGTTTCTCTCCCTGCCCTCCTCTGTGCTCACAATGAATGGACTTCCTCCGTTTCCACCCCGTAACCCTGCTGTGCAGCACACTGCCCTATTTGGAGGAAACTCTGACATGGCAAATGCTGCTTTAGTGCCTTTGTGTTTAGTGTTCGCTTGGGTTTCTGTTCTGCATTCGCTCTTCTCTGTACAATAATCAATAAGATTGTGTTAGACATGTCTTGCTTGTTTCCACATAGAAGTTTATGCTGCCATTAATGGTGGAGGCAGATTCTTTCATGGTTATAATTTGTCAGGACTGGAAGGTCAAGACAATTGTCTGTGCAGTCAGAAGAAAGAAACAACTGCGTACACAATTCGGAGCTGATTCCAGGCTGCCTAGGGGCGTTAATTAGTCTTTCAACAAGGGGACTGTCGAAACCACTTCTGTTTTGGTCAAGAATAAAGCAAATGATCTTTGGTCACTTTTTTTAAAAATGGTGAACATCCTAGGTTTTCTCCTGACTCCTCGCTCTATTTTCCATTTCTCGTGGACATTGTGACTTGCATTGCCTTGTCAAATCTACCGCAAGTGTGTCCGTCTTTCCTCATCCAATCTGGATGATGACTGAAAACATTGATCAGCAACTCGAACATGTGGCTGTCACTAATTTTAAATCCTCTGCTCTGGCTCCCCACCTTCCTTGAGTCTTGCCAGGTTAATTGCTATGGTGCTATTACTGTTGCCGTCTGACAGTGGATGTGGATAGAGTGCATGCAGCGAGGATGTTTCCACTAGTGGGGGCGTCTCGAACCAGAGGTCACAGCCTCAGAATAAAAGGACATTCCTTTAGGAAGGAGATGAGGAGGGATTTCTTTAGTCAGAGGGTGTGGAGTCGGTGGAATTAATTGCCACTGAAGGCAGTGGAAGCCAAGTCAATGGATATTTTTAAGGCAGAGATGGACAGATTCCTGGTAGTACAGGTGTCAGGGGTTATGGGGAGAAGGCAGGAGAATGAAGTTGAGAGGAACATATAGATCAGCATGATTAAATGGTGAAGTAGATTGATGGGCCGAATTGAGAGAGCCAATTAAATGTTTATCCGGGACCAAGTGTGAGACTATAGCGTGAAGGATGAAATAATTATGTCTCTTGGAAACAGCAAACATTAATCTTTCAATGTTGCTCAGGGTTCAAATTATACAACTTGTATTAATTAGCTGTTATTCAGTTCACTTTGATCTCTTAACCAATATATATTGTGTGTTTCATTATTTGCATAATGTGGTCCAGGCTTAGTGTTTTACAACATAAAACATAAATGCACAGAGGAGTACTTGGACAAACTGCGGAGTTCGAAACTTGTTTGTGATTTGTTAGTTCTATCACAGGGCGGCATGGTGGCACAACAGGGCTGTGCAGTGGCTCAGCAGGAGAGTTGTTGTCTTACAGCGGCAGAGACCCGGGTTCCATCCTGACTATAGGTGCTGTCTGTACGGAGTTTGTACATTCTCCCCGTGACCCGCGTGGAATTTCTCCAGAGCTCAGGTTTCCTCCCACACTCCAAAGACCTGTAGCTAATTGGCTTATTATAATTGTAAATTGTCCTTGATGCTTGTAGCATAGTAGTGCTAGTGCACGTGGATCGCTGGTCGGCATGGACCCGGTGGGCCGAAGGATCTGTTTCCGCACTGTATCTCTAAACTAAACTAAAAATCTGGCCAGGAATGAGTTGTGTACCTTGTGGTTCCCTTTTGCACATCCTCTTTTTCTAACCGTGGTCACTTAATTTCAATAGTTGTGCCGTGGTTGGGCAGAAGTGAAATTTGGAGTGTATTTATTTTTAGCCACTACTGCACTGGTGCTGCTTCCAGCTAATACTGACCAACTCCACACAAATTGGTGAACAAAATTGCAACTTCCATTTCACATTGGTGCGCATGATAAATAAGTGGTTTGTCCGCTCATTGGCTTTGATAAAAATTGTGTGTAGGGTAGTGTTAGTGTACATGGATCACTGGTGGGCTGAAGGGCCTGTTTCTGCACTGTATGGGCAGTAAATGTCATCCATGTATTGTCGCCCATACACTAACTCATGATGGGCTTGTGCCTGCTGACCGATATTTGGTTCTTGATCCTGCACAACATCCACATCATAATTCTTACCTGTGTTTTCATATCCCTCCATGGCCTTGCCCTTCCTTTGGTCTATTATGTACCTGCCCTATCAAGCTATTTTTCCGTGGCTGCGGTGCTTTCATTTCTACAGGGTCTTAGCTCTCAACCTGATTGTCTCTCTTCCCCTTTTTTTGAAGGTTCCTTAAAACTTGCTTCTTTTCTCTAACGTCTCCCTGTGTAGCTCGTGTTGTTTTGCAGTAACCATGTGGTTGCTTGGGGCATTGTATCAGCTTCTTGCTAGACAAATAACAGCTGTTATATTGGGTGGTTTATTCATGTGAAATTTTGGCTGGCTTTGAGGTCTGCAGTTCCTCTAGATTTTTGGGAGAAGTGATCTCTGCTAATTCATGTACAAGGAGATTAAATTGCACAGATGTGGGGTTTTGACCTATTCCTGTGCATCCACAGATCTGCTGAATACCTCCAGCAGTTTGCTTGTTGTTGCTAATTGAATAGCATGTTTGTTACAAGCAGTTGATAGGATGGGTTTAGAGGGATATGGGCCAAATGCAGGCACGTGGGACTGGTGTGGATGGGGCATGTTGGTCGGTGAGGGCAAGTTGGGCTGAAGTTCCTGGTTCTATGACTCTATGAATTCTGCATTTAGGAGCCAAGCAACAGTTGGATTACTGTGATATAGAAAGAAAGAACTGCAGATGTTGGTTAATGCACAGAAGGACACACCGTGCTGGAGTAACTCAGCAGGTCAGGTTTTAAAGAGTCTTGACCCAAAATGCCACACATCCATGTTCTCCAGGGATGCTGCCTGACATGCTGAGTTACTCCAGAACCTTGTGTCCGTTTGTGGATTACTATGATAGTTGTCATACTGAGTGACAGAGCAGGTGGTCTATTTTAATGCACCAAGAAGCACTGATTTAAATTTTATTTCGGAATCAGAATCACACTTTATTCGCCAAGTATGTTTTGCAACATACAAGGAATTTCATTGGTCAGGTCAGTCATACAATTAAAAGTGACTCCTACACATTCCTCACTGTGATGGAAGGCGAAATAAAGTTCAAGTCCTTCCCTTAGTTCTTCCTCGATCGTGGGCCTTGAGCCCCCATTGATGGGATGATCTTAACTCTCATAGCCGGCGGTGATTGGGCCCTCCGCGTCAAGGCGATCTTCTCCCGCATCGAAGGGATGTCAGCTCCCCCGCGCTGGACGATCGAACCTTGCGTCGGGGCTGGTGAACATTCCGCGACGTTGGAGCTCCTGACTCGGCCTCTCCCGAGACTACGAGCCCTTGATGTTAAAGTCCGCGGTGGGAGCGATCCCAGGCAAGGGATCTGCTCCGATGTTAAGTCCGCGCCCCGCGGTGGGGCTCACGACAGTCCGAGGCGGCTTCCAGCTCCAGCGATGGTAGGCCGCAAACCCCGGAGAATGCAATCCGAAAATTGATCACATCTCCGGGAAGGTAAGAACCTGAAAAAAAAGTTTCCCCCAATCCCCTCCACCCGCATTAGGACATTTGATGCGCTGATTGCCCTTTATCGTTCTTGATTTTTAAGGAGGCAATTCTCCAAATAAGTCTGGAACCCAACCACAACTCTTCGATGCCTTTATTATCGCAACACTTGACAGATCAATATAGTCCTGCCTTGTAGTTTGGGTGCAGAGGTCCACGATGTGCAACCTCCTTGTTTGTGGTTAAAGAGGATCCATAATAAGCAGGAATTTAGCCATAAATGGGAAGGTGGATGATCAGTAATTAATGTGTCCCTTCCCCCAGCATGAAACAAACACACTTTTATATCAATGTTTTCCTGATGAGCGTGTCCAAGCAGTCTGGTTTCCTGGAATTGGAACAAAGCGTGCCGGAAATATTTGGCAAGTTGTGTAGCATTGGTGAAGAGAGAAACCTAGCTAATGTTTTGAGTTGATAACTTTTATATCAGAACTGGGACATATTTGAGGTGCTTGGAGCAGCCTTGTAAATGTGAACACTGAGAAAAGGGACTATTAAAGAGCAAAGACCCATGATAACATGGGGTGCTATAGTTATTCTGTGACGTTGCTACAAATCAGGCGAGGCTAACAATGGGCAGCCATTGAAATGAAAGATTGTCCATGAGAGGCCTACAGGGGCTGTCCCACTTGCTGATTTTTTTTCGTCGACTACCGGCATCATAGTGTCGCCAAACGATTTTGAACATTTCAAAATCCAGCGGCGACAAAAAAAATGTTGCGACACTTGCAAAAACACCGCGCGTCATACGTCACCCCTCCGTGTCACGCTGTGAATTTTTCGGTGACCTGTTACATCAGTCAATGGTGCCGGCAGTCGCCGAAAAAATCGCCACGTGGGACAAGCCCTTAAATGGTTGCTGCAGAGTAGCAGAGGGAAACAATACACATTTGACAAATCAAGGTTTCCTTGAAATGAATAGAGTGGGTGTGGAGAGGATGTTTCCACCGGTGGGAGTGTCTAGGACTAGAGGTTATAGCCGCTGAGTTAAAGGATATTCTTTTAGGAAGGAGATGAGGAGAAATGACTTTAGTCAGAAGGTGGTGAATCTGTGGAATTCATTGCCACAGAAAGCTGTGGAGGCAGTCAGTGGATATATTTAAGGCAGAGATGGATAGATTCTTGATTAGTACATGTGTCAAGGGTTATGGGGAGAAGGCAGGAGAATGGGGTTCGGAGGGAGAGATAGATCAGCCATGCTTGAATGGCATAGACTTGATGGGCCGAATAGTCTAATTCTACTCGTATCACTTATCTCATGAAATGGGAAAATAGAAGCTGAAAAGCATATAAGCACTGGCGTGTAATGTAGTCAAGAGAATAAAGAATGTTTTATTGTTATATGTCCCGAAACTGAACAATGAAGTTCTTACTTGCAGCACAACAGATATGTAAACTAAGTACTATGTAAACACCATTATAAACAACAAAACGTGTTCAGTGTGTGTGTGTATATATTTATATAGTGTGTGTATGTATTTACAGTGTGTGTGTGTGTGTGTGTATATATTTACAGTGTGTGTGTGTGTGTGTGTGTGTATATATTTATATAGTGTGTGTATGTGTGTGTGTGTGTATATATTTATATAGTGTGTGTATATATTTACAGTGTGTGTGCGCCTACAGAGTACTATGTTCACATATCTGTTGTGCTGCTGAAAGTAAGAATATATGTGTATATAACAATAATAGTGCAAGGAAAAAAACAATGCCCCACCCCAAGTCTATGTGGTTTGAGCTTTATTTTAGAGGTTGGAGTTTTCAATAACCTGATGGTTATAGGGAAGAAGCTGCTCCTGAATCTGGACGTTACAGTTTTCAGGTTCATACACCATCTTCCCAATAGTAGGAGTGAAATTGGAGTGTGGCAGGGTGGTATAGGTGGTGATTGTTTGAGGCAGTGACTCCTGTAGATCCCTTTGATGGTGGGGCGATCAGTACTGTTGACTAGGCAGTGTTCACCACTTTTTGCAATCTTCCTTGTTCCTGGGCGTTGAATTGCTGAACCATGATGCAACCAGTCAATATGCTCTCTACCACACGCTTATAAAAGTTCAAGAGGGTATTCATTGACCCACTGAATCTACTGGGTCCAGGTCAGATCTTCAGAGATGTACACACCCAGGAATTTGAAGTTTTTGACTCCCTCCACCACTGACCCATCGATGAAGTTGGGTTTGGGGATCCTCAGCCTTCCTCTTCAGAAGTCAATAATCAGTTCCTAGGCTTTACTAACGTTGGGAGCAAGGTTGTTCTGGCACCATTTGGTCAGTCGATCAATCTCCCTCCAATACTCTGACTCATCATCATCTGCAATTCGTCCAACAATGGTGGTGTCATCGGTGAATTTGCTAATGGAGTGGGCACTGTGTCCGGCTGCACGATTGTGAGTCATCTGTGAGTCTAATTATGAACACAAGGTTGTGATGCGGTTTAAAAAATGTCACGTTCAGAAAGGCTTAAGAGATAGTGAGGTAAAATGGAAATTCAGCCTATATTAGCATGATGAATGGAGCTGTTAGCAAAGCAGTTATCAAGTTTGGCTTCAGCTTTGTAAATCATTCTGTATCCTGAGTGGTGACTGTTGTATTCGATGCATTCTTGCGGTTTAGAATATAATCAATATACTGATTAGAGCTAGCTATAATTGTATTTGCTCGACTGTAATCTGAGATCTGCCTTTCTCGGTAAACGGATGCTTGCATTCTATACCTTAAGTGTTTAAATGTTGCTCGGGATCTCGTGATCGATTAAATGACGTGTCTTTTTGCATGTGACCCTAGTGAGCTGACCTTTGACCAAGTGGCCTCCGTTGCTCAATTGTTTCATTTTTATTTTAGTTTAGTTTAGTTTAGAGATACAGCGCGGAAACGGGCCCTTCGGCCCAGAGTCTGCACCGGCCACGATCCGCGCACCTGAACAATATCCTACGCACATTAGGGACAATTTTACATTTAAACCAAGCCAATTGACCTACAAACCTGCCTGTCTTTGGAGTGTGAAGGTACACAAAAATGCTGGAGAAACTCAGCGGGTGCAGCAGCATCTATGGAGCGAAGGAAATAGGCGACGTTTCGGGCCGAAACCCTTCTTCAGACTTTGGAGTGTAGCAGGAAACTGTAGAAAACCCATACAGGTCATAGGGAGAATGTACAAACCTCGTACAGACAGCACCCGTCATCAGCATTGAATCTAAGTCCCTGGTGCTGTCGTGTAGCAAATCTACTGCTTTGCCACCGTGCCACCCTACACAGACTAGTAAATCTAGGTTTCACATTGATAACCAGCCACTATAATATTAAGGCACATTATCACAGGGGCTCTACTTACTTGTGGTTTCTGGATTTACTCGGTTGTCCTCCCATTTTATTTTCTCCTGACGGCTCTTTCCTCTGACTTTTGCCAGGGGACGTGCAGATGGGGGTGCACATGGTGTCATTAAAAATAAACTGCAGATGCTGGTTTATACCAAAGATAGACAAGTAATGCTGGAATAACTCAGCGGGTCAGGCAACATCTTTGGAGAAAATGGATAAATGACGTTTCGGGTAGGGACCCTTATTCATACCTCTTCTTCCTGCGTATGGCATGCGCAGCCTAAAGTTGTAGGTCAACTTGATCTATTTGAAGCACGTCGGGTAGATTGCGTTAGTCGAAACAGGGTGCACCACGTGAAGGGTGCAATCTCCCACCCCTTATTCATACTAAAGTGCTAACTCATGGTAACATGTTTTATTGCTTGTACACATCTTCATTGGCTACATCCTGAATCTGCGGTGAGCTCAAGAATGACAATTTGGTGACTCGAAGGGATGTGTGACCTTTATGTAGTTCTTGTGCAAATAAAGCTTCTGATGCAATGCATCCAATGGGTGTGGTTCAATTATAAACTCGTGAGGTACTTTGGACAAATTAACACAAGTCTCCATAATCATTCTAAACAAATTATAGTGCATTAGAGATAAAATCATATGGGCATTACGAAGAATGCTAATCATATGTGTGACAAAGAAAGCACCTGCAGGTTGGAGATTATAAAAGCACAGAGCTGATCAAATGTCATGTTGATTCCATAATCGGAATACAAAGCCATCTTTCCTTTTGAAAAGGAGTGGTAAATAGCTGTTTAGGCTTTCACGATCAGCTTGTCTATTTTTATCTTTTTAAATGTGTGGTGTCCTTTATACTTCTAAAGAAGTGTTCGTGTTAAGGTTGGAATGCTTTCTACGCACAATATAATGATGATGACTATCTAAGAATTGGAAACATGCACTTTGATTCCCTGACGTGTGTTTTTATTTTAATATTTATATAAACACACTTCAGGATATCATAGTATATATAGCAAGAAAACAGACTCTTTGGCCCAACTCGTTCATGCCGACCAAGTAGCTAGTCCCATTTACTTGCTTTTGTCTTATTTCTCTCTAAATCTCATCCAAATATCAAAATATCACTGGAAAAGCACTTGGGCATATTTCAGATGAGCATCGCAGATATAGTATAAATGTATAGTACACTGACCCAGTATACAGAGTCGCCAGATTTGGCACAATATTTAAGTCCTACAGGATGATATAGACGGGATAGAAGTTTTCATTGAAGTTTGAGCAGGTTACCACAGCAATGCCCACTGAGTACTAGGGCCAATGTGGAGTGAGTGAGTAAACCAACTAGGGGAGCTAAGACGGCAAAACATGAACCAGTTGCTACGTATTTAGTGTGAGTCTTGATCTCGGAAATAGTTTTGTTGAATTAAAAGGTCAAAGGTCAAACATGGGGCAAACCCATGCAAGCTAATCGAAGAATATGATTTGATGTTGTGGCCATTTTAACTTTTTTCGTAGCACTGAAGGAAAACTGTGCAGCTTGTCTTTTGAATGCAAAGGTTGGGAAGCTTTATTTAAACTCTAAAGGACTGTTTAATGCACACAAAGCTTTGCCTTTGGTAGATTGACACACACATGATACATAAGCTTAAGATAGACACACACAGCTGGAGTAACTCAGCGGGTCAGGCAGCATCTGTGGAGAAAAGGAATAGGTGACGCTTCAGGTCGAGACCCTTCTTCAGGCTGGGAGTTCGGGAGAGGTAAACTGGAGGCATCTTCTTCTTGCGTATGGCGTGCACAGCCTGAAGTTGTAGGACAACGTTCTAGTTGATCTTATTTGATTGTGCACGCCAGGTTGATTGCATTCGTTGAAACAGGGCGGACCAAGTGAAGGTTGCTATCTCCCATCCCAACTAGAGGTGTGAAAAGGTACAGAACAAAGCAATGGTCAAAGAGCCAACACTGGTCCATTGTTGGTTGAGGAAGTGGTGGAAACGAAGGGATAAGAACAGTAAAATTATTAAGACGACTAGGGTAGGGAGGGACGGGGAGAGAGAGGGAAAGCAAGGGTTACTTGAAATGAAAGAAATCACATTCATACCGCTGGGTTGTAAGCTGCCCAAGTGAAATATCAGGTGCTGTTCCTCCAATTTGCGTGTGGCCTCACTCTGACATAGGCTTGGTCTGTGTGTGTCAATCTACAATCATGGCATTAATACAAAATGACATTTCAACTGGAGAGGTTTTGGATTCCTTGAAATACTTGCCTGGAGAAATGTGTTTTTCTCTTTTCTGTCCTGCGGTTGGCAACCTGTACTTCAGAATGACTTGTGAATGCAGTTTATAGCTTTTTGTCAGAGATCTCTGATCCTTCCAGGAGTACCATTGTAAAGTTGTTATTGAACCATGTTGCCTTTGTACGTGGCCAATAAGCTGCCAGAATTTGCAGGAGCATTGAATATCTCTGGCCTGGTTAAGCTGCACTGCAGAGATGGAATGAACTCACCGAGCCAAACATTATTCATTAGCCCCAACTGCAAATTTGTTTAGGAATGTAAAGCTGAATTTTATTAGCAAATTGTACCTTCTTTACAAGTCAAAGAATTGTACCTTCTTTACATGCAACCCTGTCTCAACTAGTTTGACACAAAGGTCTAATGGAGTAACGTAACTTGGCTGAAACTATAAAGTGAGATTATTAGTATTTCCCTCTAAGCTTATCGTTTAGTTTGGAGATAGTTTCGAAACAATCAATCAGTTTTATCCGTCACTTGCACATAAAGTGCAAGTTAAATTAATTTGCCAGCAGCGGTACAATAAAAAAAGAACACACAATAACACAATAAAAATGTTAACATAAACAACCACCACAGCATTCATCACTGTGGTGGAAGGCACAAAATGTGGCCAGTCCTCCTCCATTTCCCCCGTGGTCGGGACCTCAACCCTCCGTAGTCACCGCTGTGGATGTCCAGATGTACAGACAAGGTAAAGTCCCGGTAAGTCCAGAGTCGGCTCTTCCCCACCGGAGACCGTGGCTTCAAGTTGGTGTAGGCCGCAGGCCGGCCGTCGAAGATCTAAAGTTCCCGCCGCGCTGCAGCCAGAAGCACCGCAGACAGCAGGGCCGGCGGTCAGAGCTTCTCTCCAGGGGTCCCCGGCGAGGGACCCTGCTCAGGATGGTAAGTCCATGCCGCGCCCGCGGTAGAAGTTGGCTGCGGGACGGCAATCGGAGCTCTTCTCCACCCGGGTCCCCAACGAGGGATCCCAGGCCCATGACGCCGCCAACTGGAGCTCCGCAGATCGCGGCTTCAAGCTGCCGCGGGCCAGCGAACAGAGCGCTCCCCACCGGTGACCCCCGGCGAGGGCTCGCCCGCTCCGCGACGAGAGTCCGCGCTGCACCCGCAGCTGAAGCCCCGGGCGCGTCTCTGGGAAAGGCCGCACCGATCCTCGATGTTAGGCCACGGGGGAGGCAACATGGAAAAAGTCGCCTCTCCGTGGAGGAGGCGACCGAAGCGGTTTCCCCCTTACCCCCCCACACCACCCCCCACACAAGACATACAGAGAGACAGTAAAAACGCACATTAGGACATACTAAAAAAACAAAAATAGTAGAAAGAAGTAACACGCTGCTGGCAGGGTTGCCGGCTTGCAACGCCCCCGCTGATTTTTGTAACAGGCCCACCGAGTCCACACTGACCAGTGTTTAAAAAGTTCTGTTTTGTTTTTTTGCACTATCCTACACACGAGGGACAATTTACAATCTTTTTTTTTTTTTTTTTTAATATTTTATTTTATTAGAAGTAAGTACAATCATATGGCACCAAAGTGCCTAATATATATTTTCATAATACATTTTATGTACAGCTTCTTACTTTTTTTTGTTATAATAAAGAAGAATAAGAATAAGAAAAAAAAATTAGATAGTAAAGGATAGAAAGACGTGAGATATATAGTGTGTGAAGAAGAGGAAAAAAGAAGAATTAATGAAGAAAGTTGAAGAAAAGAAAATAGAAAAAAGAGAATAAGACATAAAGAAAAGAAGTAAGGAGATCATTGTTTATAATTTTGACCATCCCTCGTCCAGTCCTGAAACAGTTATTTTTTACAATTGTGTTGCACCATATGATTCCAAAAAGACGAGAAATGGAGACCAACTCGTTATGAATTGGTCTGATTTATCCATTAGGAGGAATCGCATTTCCTCAAGATGAGCGGTGTCCAACATGCTTGCGATCCACATTTTAAGCGTTGGTATTGATGTATTTTTCCAAAATTTAAGTATTAATTTTTTTTGCTATTATTAAACCATAATTAAAACATAAATTTTGAGATGAGTTCAATTTATTCCCATCTTCCATTACTCCAAATATAATCATTTCAGTATTAGGTTCCATTCTTATCTTAAATAATTTTGTAAATATTTCAAAAATATCACTCCAAAATCTATAATGTTTTATGCAGGAAACAAAAGAGTGTGTTATAGTTGCGTTTTGGGATAGACATTTATCACAAATGGGGGATATATTTAGATAGAATTTGTTCAATCTTGTTTTTGAATAATATAATCTATGTAAAATTTTTAATTGAATTAGATTATGTCTTACATTAATCGACCATTTGTGAATATATATCAAGTACTTTTCCCATTTAACCGTCGTAATTTTTATCATTAGTTCCCGTTCCCACTCTTCTCTAAGTACCTCTGTCGATGGTAGGTCTATATTTAAAATACTATTATATAAATATGACATTAATTTTTGTGAGTCAGCTTTAATATTAATTGCTTCTTCCAATAAGTCAGGAGTTATTTTTTGATATCCTTGTATGTATTTTTTCATGAAATCGCAAATCTGAAGATATTTAAAATATTGGTTGTTTTTCAATTTAAATTTAAATTGTAATTGTTGGAATGATAGTAGGTTTCCCATTTTGTACATATCCCCGATCCTTCTAATTCCGAGACTTTCCCATTGGTTATATGTTTTATCAATAAGAGATGGTTTAAATAAAGGGTTATTCGCTATTGGCATTAACAATGATACATTTCTTAATTTTAAAGATAATTTTATTTGTTTCCAAATTCTTATTGTATCATGTATAATTGGGTTCTTCTTATATATTGTGTTGTTCAGTTTTTTCGGGGAGAAGAGGATCGTTCCTATATTACAAGGAAAACAATCCTCTTTCTCCATTTTTATCCATTCTGTCTGTTGGGTAGAACTGTCCAGCCAATAAATTATTTTCTTAATATGCACTGCCAAATAATAATACATAAAATTCGGGAGTGAAAGTCCCCCGACATCTTTTGGTTTACATAAGTGTTTTTTTTTTAATTCTATGTGATCTATAATCAAAAATAAAGTTAGTAATATTAGTCCAATTTAAAAAAAAAAGTATTTTTATATATATACAGGTATAGACTGAAATAGGTATAATAACTGTGGTAGGAAGATCATTTTTATAGCATTTATTCTACCTAATAATGATAAAGGAAGTGTTCTCCAAAGTTTAATCAGCATATTAAGTTTATTTAATAAAGGTATAAAATTAGCATTGAATAATGCTTTATGTTTTCTAGTAATCTGAATACCCAAGTATTTAAAATTTTCTGTTGCAATTTTAAAGGGGAACTTCAGTAAGTGTGTAGGTTCTTGAGGTTTTAACGTCATGATTTCACTTTTATTCCAATTTATTCTATATCCAGAAAAAGACCCGAATTCCTCTATTAAATTTAATAAATTTGGTATGCTCATTTGTGACTTTGTAATATATAAAAGTATATCGTCTGCATATAATGAAATTTTATTCTTTGAGTCCCTAATATTATAGCCCTGAATATTCGGATAAATTCTTATACTTTCAGCCAAAGGTTCTATCATAAGGGCAAATAGCAGGGGTGATAGTGCACATCCCTGCCTATTACCCCTTGATAATTGAAATTTTTGAGATAACATATTGTTAGTTAATATTCTTGCCATCGGTTTATCATACAATAATTTTACCCATGTAATAAAATTCTCTCCCATATTAAATTTTTGCAGTACTTTATATGACAATTTACAATCTTAACTGAAGCCTTTTTGAGGCAGCGCCTCCTATAGATCCCTTCTATGCTGGGATGTACCAGGCAGTGTCTATCACTGTCTGTTAATACCTTTGTTCTTGGGCATTCGAGTTGCTGAACCAGACTGTGTAGTCAGTGCGCTCTCTACCATAAGACAGTTTGTCGAGATCTTTTACTCAGGATGGGGGAAGTCTAAAACTAGAGGACACAGGTTCAAGCTAACGTGGGAAAGTTTTGAAGAGGATTTAAGACATTTTTTACGCGAAAGATGGTGGGTATTTGGAATGAGCTGGCAGATTAAGTTGTCGTGACAACTACAATTGCAACTTTAAAAGAAATATGGACAGATGCATGGATAGTAAAGAGTTTGAAGGATATGGGCCAAATGCCAAAGTACTAGCTCAAGAAGAAACCTTGGTTGGCGTGGATGAGTTGGGTCTAAGGCAGATCATTGATTACATCACGGTCTGGTTCAGCAACTTGAACAGGCTAAACCAGGCCGTGATGTAACCAGTCAGTGTTCGGACTTGTGCCCTCTTTAGTCAGAGGGTGGTGAATTTGTGGAATTCTTTCCACTGAAGGCTGCGGAGGCCACGTCAGTGGATATTTTAAAAAGAGATAGATTTTTGATTAGTACAGGTGTCAGAGGTTATGGGGAGAAGGCAGGAGAATGGGGTTAGGAGGGAGGGATAGATCAGCCATGATTGAATGGCCTAATTCTACTCCTGTCACTTATCACCTTGTGACCTTATAACACCATGCCAACCAAGGTTTTTTTTTCCTGAGAGATTTTGTGTTTCCACACTGGTTAAGTCCGACTCTACTCTCTTACCACTGGTTATGCTCCGAATGAATCTGGTTATGAAGTAACAGCTTGTACGCTTCGGTTGTCGTTTAGAGCAAGGTAAAATCTGTAACATGAAACATCTACTCAATGCACTTTGACGTGTAATCATTAAAGTAGTGATACGCCACAACAGCGATTCATCAGCTCAAGAATGTTGTGGATGCCTTATGTTCATGAAAGGTGTGATAAGATGGATGTTTTTGTGTGAAGGATCGGTGAATTGTAATGCTAACCAAACATTTTAAAATGAAGGGGCAAAAAACCCCCCGATCTGGTCGAAATGAAGCAGAACTTTAATATATTTTTTTACAGCTTCTTAGAAAATTAGTTCAGAGTTTGTGGTGTTTTGGATACCTCTGCCCATTCAGTGGTAAAGCACAGGGTCCATCTAAATGCTTGTCCCCCTCCTTGCTTCCTGACGCTCTGAAATATTGGTGAGATTGCCTTTTGAAAGTAGGTGAAGGAGATTCTTCTAGATTTCCGGACACCACTGAAACTTTTTTTAAAGTTGGACATTTTTGTTGTGCCTCTGTGGAAATAAAAGTCCAAATGGGATGAATCCTGTAGACTGCTTCAAGATCAGATCCCATCAATCTCTGTTTGATTGTAATTAGACCTAGTTAAGCAAGCTTCCACCAGAAACTTTTAAATGGGGTTGCTGAAACTTTGAACAATTAAGGTGCAATTGTAGATCGATAGACTTTCAGTGGTCAGTGAGAAACCCATCTGTGAGCAGCAGGGTCAGCCAGTCGCAGTTAATAATGTTTTGGTTCCATTGTATATTTCTGTAGATTGTTCAGGATTAGCTTATTGTTTAGTCCTTATTTAGTATTTCTCCTAAGATAGACACAAAATGCTGGAGTAACTCAGCGGGTCAGGCAGCATCTCTGTTGAAAATGGATAAGTCGCTTTTCGGGTCAAGACCCTTCTTCAGACTTGAGAAGAAGATCCGAAACATGACTGATCTATTTTCTCCAGAGGTGCTGCATGACCCGCTAAGTTACTCCAGCACTTTGTGTCTATCTTTGGTATAAACCTGCATCTGCAGTTCCCTTTTATTACCCTTAATATTTCTCCTACTGAGGCTGCTTTATAAATGACATGCTACCACCAAGTGTAAGTGCCATGCATGTGTGAATTTCCACCTTCAATGCCGCAGAGAAATGGCACTGCAACAATTATATGAGTGTTGCAGGTGATATTATTCATGCATTTTAATCAAACCATGACTTCAATAAGCTAAAAACGATGTCGCTGGCAATTGATTCAAGTGCTGGAATGGCAGTGAATGTTAGAAAAGGCTAAAGGGAAAGAGTAATTGATGCCTAGCAGCACCAAATGAATTATGGAGAACCATTGTATTCCTCATGAGAAAATGACAAAGAGGAAATGGGCTGAGCAGCCCTCGGCATTTGGTGATATAATCTATTGAATGCTTGATGTTAAGGTCAGTGGAAACTATTGTGAAAACTTTCCAGTGTTCATAGCCCCATCTGACACAAGGGTGGATTTGGTGGCTAGTGGCAAATTATCCAAGCCTCAAATATTGCTATAGGGTAGAGCGAGCGTTTCATGTACTTCACAATAATATTCATTGTTTATAAGGTCCAGAAATAAACTGGTCTGCTATGTATACATGTGTTCAGAAATGTTGCTGTGATAACGTGGTAGCAACCATAAAGCTCAGACCACAGAGAACTGTAGCACAGGAACAGGCCCTGGGGTTAATAATATCTGCGCTGAACATAATGCCTATTCATGATCCATATTCCTCTATTCCGTGCAGAGCCATGTGCTGTCGAAAAGCCTCTAAAATGCCATTATTGTATCTGCCTCAACCACCACGACTGGCAGTGCATTTGAGGCACCCATCACTCTGTGTATATATATTTTTTAAATTGCCCTGCACATCCCCTTTTAAATGTTGCCCCTCTCATCATAAAGTATGCCCTCCAGTCACTGATTTGTCTGCCTTGGGAAGAAAAGATTCATATTGTCAACCGTATCTAAGCCCCTCATAATTTTATATACTTGTATCAGGTGTCCTCTTAACCTCCAGCGTTCTAGAGAAAACAATCCAAATTTGTCTAACCTCTAAAGATGGACACACAAAGCTGGAGCAACTCTGCGGGGCAGGCAGCATCTCTGGTGAGAAGGAATGGATGACATTCCGAGTCGAGACCCTTCTTTGTCTAACCTCTCCTTTTGTAGTTAATAACCCTGAACCAGGCAGCGTACTGGTAAATCACCCTCCAAATCCTCCGCATCCTTCCTGAAATGGAGTGACCTGAACGGCACACAATTCCCCCAAAATAGCCCAACTAAAGTCTTATACTCCATGCCCCAAGCAATGAAAGTGAGCTTACCATAAGCTGGCAGTACCCGCACAACTTAAAGGCCTGAATTGAAAAGACTAGTGTGGAACATTTGCACCACTAATTCTTGGTAATTGTAATCTTCAACAAACAAAATGGCAATTAGCCCCCCATCTCTTCCCTGGGACCACCACTGGAGGAGGGGTTTATCTTCTACAAAACCATATTGATGATGTAAAATGCTGGTTTAATGTAATTGTGAGGTAGAGCTGAAACGTCACCTATCCATGTTCTCCACAGATGCTGCCTGACCCGCTGAGTTACTCCAGCACTCTGTGAAACGTCACCTATCCATGTTCTCCACAGATGCTGCCTGACCCGCTGAGTTACTCCAGCACTCTGTGAAACGTCACCTATCCATGTTCTCCACAGATGCTGCCTGACCCGCTGAGTTACTCCAGCACTCTGTGAAACGTCACCTATCCATGTTCCCCACAGATGCTGCCTGACCCATTGAGTTACTCCAGCACTTTGTCTCTTTTTTGGTAACTGCCATCTACAGTTTCCTGTGTAGGAAGGAACTGCAGATGCTGGTTTAAACCGAAGATAGACACAAAACGCCCCGACCCAAAACGTCACCTATTCCTTTTCCTCAGAGATGCTGCCTGACCTGCTGAGTTACTCCAGCTTTGTGTCTATCTACAGTTTCTTGTTTCTACAATTCACTGAGAGTTGACTTGCAAGTAGAGTTAAGAAGGCCAAAAGTACATTGGTGTTTACTGCAATAGAAGTTGACTAGGCAAGTAGTTTTGCCCTGAATCTGGAATACTGTGTACAAGTCTGGTAGCTGGAGTACGTGATTGGACTTGCGTATGGTATATCTGATCTGTTTGTATAGCATACAAGATGAAGCTTTTCACTGTATAAAGCATTGAGAATTTGAACAGGTGAATACAGACACACGCACAAGACAGCTCCATACCACTTGCACCACTATTTTTGCAAAGCTGAGTTTTTCAAGTACAACAGGAAGTTGTAACTTATTAATCTGTGTTGCCCACAGATATTAAGTTACTCTACTTATAAAATTGGGGTCCGCTACCCCTCTTCTTCTTCCGTCTGGCATGCACAGCCTGAAGTTGATGGTCAACTTGTTCTATTTGATCTCGTTTGTGCATGTCAGGTTGATTGCATTAGTTGAAACGGGGTGGACCATGTGAATGTTGCAATCTCTCACCCCACTCAACCCTGAAATGGTGCAAAAAAAAAATCTCAAGATTTGACTGTGGCATTCTGAAACGGGTTCTTGCATGGGGTTGGTAATTGTTTGATTTGAATATCTCTTTCAGTGAGATAAGCTAATTTCCTGGTACCTGACTGTTCTCTTATCAGTATTTTCAAGGCTGAATGAAACAATTGTACAGTCAGTGTTCCTGCTCCTCCTAAAGTTTGTTTGGCTCTCCTTTGGATGTAATGATATGAATTGGCTGCGGGTCCCGAGTATAACATTGAAATATCTGTGGCTGTGGTTGGGGATTTGGAACTCTGTAGATTCATTAACATTTTTAATTGAATTAAGATAATGTGGTAGATACGTCTGCATCCCTGACTACCCCTCTCATCAGCCAGACCTCGCCTGGTATCTGAATGTGCTCTTACAATACCATACGATAGAACTTTAGTTATACCAGCAGGGAAATTGGTCTGCCAACAGTCAGAAAACACAAGATACATGAAATTAAAGTGACAAATGCAAAGTGCAGGGGAGTCCGTCTAACCCACGACAGAAGGGGGAGGAGTTGGACAGTTTGATAGCCACAGGGGAAAGAAGCTCTCCTGTGGCGTTCTGTGCTGCATCATGGTGGAACCTGTCTGTTGCTGAAGGTGCTCCTCGGGTTGACCAGTGTGTCGAGGGGGTGAGCTGTATTGTCCGGGATGCTCTGCAGTTTGGGGAGCATCCTCCCCTCCAAGACCATCTTCCGTGAATCCAACTCCAACTCCGGCCCCAGGATGAGCCAGCTTTCCTGATGAGCTTGTTAATTCGTTTTAATTAACAAACTATAGTTAACAGGCCCCTCTTGTGTCTTTTGTTAAATATATTTAATGGAATTAGTGCCCTTCCTAAAATACACTTGTAGTGGATTACACTACTTGGATTTGCTTTGATATCTTGTGATCATTTGGAATTAAACTGGATTCCTTTCAGTTTGTTTTGTGTAAGAATGGACTGTCATTAATAAAGTCTGTTGAATTTAAAAAAACTGGCCCTCTCTGCTGTGATATTCCATTAAAAACCTTTTTCTTCTGAGAATGAATGCAATGAAGTCAGAAACTTGGCTGAGTTTTGACTATCATAATGATGATCCTAGTCAGACTGCTTCCACTTTCGTACGGTATAAATATCCCCTCGAGTCACTTAGCAACTTTCAGTCTCTCTCTCTGTCTATTAAGAGAGACTGTCCCACTTTCCCGAATTACTCGCGAATTCTCCCGAGATTTCCCCTTGATTCAAACTCGGAGAATGTCCGTAGCGAGGCCGTAGTGAGTCCGTAGCTATTTCGTGGCGGCTCGTAATGCCGGCCGTAGGTACTCGGGGCATCCGGTAAGTCGGGACGTTTTTTCAGCATGTTGAAAAATGTCCACGAGTAAACAAATAGCCCCGAGTACCTACGGCTGGCTATTACCGTAATTCTCCGAGTTTGAATCATGGGGATAACTCGGGAGAATTCGTCAATAACTCGGGGAAAGTGGGACAGGGCCTTTAGGTGGTGAGTAGAGCTGCTACCTTACAGATCCAGCGACAGGAGTTAAATCCCGACCTCTACTGCTTTCTGTGAGGAGTTTGCATGTTTCTCTCTGTGACTGTGTGAGTTCCCCCCCGGGAACTCTCATTTCCCTCCAACATTAATTGACTGTAAATTGTCCCTACTTTGTTGCTGAATGGTGAAACCTAAGGTGGAGTTGAAGTAACGTGTGGGAATAGTGAAGGATTGGTATAATGGATGCTTGTTGGTCACTGCAGACTCTGTGGGCCGAAGGGCTTGTTTCTGTGATCTGTGACTGATACTGTCACTGTGACTCGGTTAAAATGGGAGCTATTGTCCTCAAGCTCCATCTCGAACGTCAACTTCACCAGAACATTCCCAGAAGGTCGGCAAATCTTCTTCATTTCTTCCATGTTTCATCACATATTTGGGAGAAAAAATAGGAACTTTCTCCTTCCTTTCGGGGAAGTTATTTTTCCTCGAAGAACCCACACAAACTTATGGTTGTATTTCCTCAAACTTTTGTTTTTATACTGCCTTCTACCCCGTCCATTTGTGGTAATGGTGGGGCTCCTACGGTCTTTGGATGTGGTTGCTGATGGATGTGACTTTGTGGTTTACTTTGTTTGTTTTGGATGTGACTTTGTGGCTTATGGTGATGCCACTGAACATTTAATAGCTTAATGCTAGCCTTGGTACTGCCTTAATGTCACCACATCAATGTTGATGTCCCACAGATTCCCTGAAAATATTGCGTGCGGAGACTGGTTTACATGTGCCCGTATGTTTTTACATGCTGTGTCGGGGAGGGGGTTGACCAATAATTTAAGGTTAATTTGGACAAAGGCTCATTTTTCTAATGTAATGTGGCACAAGGTGACCTGTGCAGCAAGGGAACTATGTACAAAGTTTGATTTAATGTCCATGCATTATTATTCTGAACAGCACGTAAAATGTGTGTGCTTCATTGGTAAGTAGCTGTAATTTAACTCTATTAGATGGTGATAATTCACTTTATCTGAATGATATTACTTTTTTCAGCCATTTGTTATCAAAGAAACCAACATTTTGATGCAATTATTTATACCCGTGCTGAGTGCACCCACTGCCTCACAACGGGCCGGAGACTCGGGTTCAGTCCTGACTCCGGGTGCTGCCGGGTCTAGAGTTTGCATATTCCCTTTGTGACCACATAGACTTCCTCCAGGTGCTCTGGCTTCCTTACATTTTCCGAGGACATGCGTTGGTAGGTTAAATGGTCAATGGAAATTACTCCTGGTAGGTGAGTTGTAGGTGAGGAAAGTGTTTTAGTTTAGTTTATTGTCACGTGCACTGTGATGCAGTGAAAAGCCTTTAGCTGCTTGCTAACCAGTCAGCGGAAAGACTATACATGATTACAATCGAGTCTCCGCAGTGTACAGATACATGTTAAAGGGAGTAACATTTAGTTTGATGAGAATAACGAAATGTAGGATTAGTGGAAGTGGCTGGTGTGGACTCAATGGGCCGGTGATCCTGTTTCCATGCGATACTTTTTTATGATACTAAAACTTAGTTATATTCCTGAAATTGGCCATCCATGGCATTGCTTGGAGTCTGTAATGGTATATCTGTGTCTCCCACTCGTAATTCTTTATCTCTCTTCTAACGGATACATATATGGAATGTCCTGCATTCATCTTTACTGGAGAGCTTTTTGATGAATTGTTTCTCATTTGTTTGCTGTATGCGGATCATCAGTAGCAATATCGGCATTCCGGGATATCCATCCCTAAGTGCACCTCAACTGACAAGGCAGTGAAGGAGTTAACTACACTGGTGGAGACAAGAGACTACAGATGCTGGAATCATGACCAATAAAACACCAGCTGAAAGTACTTAGCAGGTCATGCGGTTACGGTGGTGTAGCAGTGGTGTTGCTGCCTTACAGCGAATGCAGTGCCGGAGACCCGAGTTCGATCCTGACTACGGGTGCTGTCTGTACGGAGTTCTCCACAGAAAAGTGGGTTTTCTCCGAGATGTTCGGTTTCCTCCCACACTCCAAAGACGTGCAGGTTTGTAGGCTAATTGGCTTGGTAAATGTAAAAATTGTCCCTGGCGGGTGTAGGATAGTGTTAATGTGCGGGGATCGCTGGTCGGCGCGGACCCGTTGGGCCGAAGGGCCTGTTTCTGCTCTGTATCTAAACTAAGCAGCATCCCGAGTGAAATGCCAGGGAAATGGACAGACTGCATATCGGGTCGGGACTCTTCTTCAGACTGATGGAAAAGAGGCATGATAGCTGGTAGAGAGAAGAGAGGGGAAGGAATAAGTTCATAAGTACGATCTTATAGAAACGTACAGAATTCTTGGGGGTTGGACGGGCTAGATGCAGGAAGATTGTTCCCGATGTTGGGGAAGTCCAGAACAAGGGGTCACAGTTTGGGGATGAAGGGGAGATCTTTTGGGACCGAGATGAGGAAGGCTTTTTTCGCACAGAGAGTGGTGAATCTGTGGAATTCTCTCCCGCAGAGGGTGGTTGAGGCCAGTTCATTGGCTATATTTAAGAGGGAGTTAGATGTGGCCCTTGTGGCTAAAGGGATCAGGGGGTATGGAGAGAAGGCAGGTACAGGATACTGAGTTGGATGATCAGCCATGATCATATTGAATGGCGGTGCAGGCTCGAAGGGCCGAATGGCCTACTCCTGCACCTATTTTCTATGTTTCTATAAGTTGTAGGAACAGAATTAGGCCAATAGGCCCATCAAGCCTAATCTGCCATTCAATCATGGCTGATCTATCTCTCCCTCTCAACCCCATTCTCCTGAAGTGGCAAGTGATGGGTAGACCCAGGTAAGGAGGGCTTGATTGGCTGCTCTGCTGGGTATGGAGGCACCTGGAGGTTAGCGACTTGGCAATGGTGGCAAATTTCCTTCCTGAAAGGACATTAGTGAACCTGATGTGTTTTTATGACTATTTCACGCTCACCATTGTCTCCAAACTACCACAATAAGCCACTTACAGTGTGAAAAATTGGAGTGAGTTGATGTTGTAGAAAGAGTGTGGTGCTATGAAACTAACTGCAAGACTTCTGTCGAAGGCTATTTCATATCTATCCCACAGACGTCATCATTTAGTTTGAAAATAACCTCTGCATTGACTTAACTGTTGCATTCCCACTCTCTCTGTCCTTGTCCCCACCCTAGTCATCCTACAAGTTTCACTGTTTGTATCCCTTCATTATCACCTCCTCCACAGCCAACAATGGTCCATTGTGGGCTCCTTGGCCATTGGTGCCGGCTCTGGTTTGTTCTGTACCTATTCATACCTCTAGTATCCCTCTCCCCTGACTCTCAGTCTGACGAGGGGTCTCAACCCAAAACATCACTATACCTTTTATCAAGAGATGCTGCCTGACCTGCTGAGTTAGTCTAACTAACCAGCCCCCTTCTGTTCCATGAGACTAGTGGATCAGAAAGAGCTTCTTTTAAGGTAAAATTAAGTTGTATACCAAGATCATTTGAATAGTAAATGTAATTGCTTACGTCTCATTTTCTCCTTTCCCTTCTTCATAACAAAGTGTATTCTGGCAGAAGATTACACAGGGATTTAACAATCCTGACTTCCTTTCCCTTCCACTCAACCTGCCCTTGGGAATGGTCAGGAGAGTTAGTTACTGCCCGGGAACATGTGGGAAGCAGGTGATTTTGGTAGGGTAAACCTAAGGTGGGGAACCACACCTGGTCTCCAGATGGTATGGGTTGCTGCCAGTTTTTCTCAGCCACAGATGAATGCTGCTTATACTGTGAAGAAGTAAGCAGCTGGAAAACACTGTCTCGCTTGGAGCAGAGAGCATAGCGATGGAGAATTAGCGGTGACAGGAAGGGGCCAGGTGCTGAGGGGTATGTGCAGCTCTTTATTTTTCCCATTTCCTGTAGGATTGTACAGGGTGAAGTTGAGTGCATGTAAAGGAGTGACACAGCAAAAGTCAGCACCTGTAAAACTCGGCTCTGATCTCTGAAAAGCTCGATTCTGATCTTTGTGCTTAGTTGGATCATTAAGCTGGCACTGTATTGTCTGCAGGGTTATCAGCTTCCTGTCTCTGTGGTCATGTAATATGCTTGGTGTAAACAGGACATTTTAATCTACACGTGTGGCATCCTACATGCATAGAATAACTTGTAGACACCAATTTCAACAATGCCTATGCTGGGATGTTTTTTTGTGTTAAAAGATAGCAAGTTCTTTTAGTGCTGCTTCCTATTTAGTTTCGAGATACAGCACGGAGACGGGCCCTTCGGCCCACCGAGTCCACGCCAACCAGCGATCCCCGTACATGAGCACTAACCTACACGCTAGGGACAATTTACAATTTTTACAGCAGCCAAATTAACCTACAAACTTGTACGTCTTTGGAGTGTGGGAGGAGACCAGAGCACCTGGGGAAAACCCCGTGGGGAGAACTTCTGTACACATAGCGCCTGTATTCAGCATGGTATCCCGGTCTCTAGCGCTGTAAGACAGCAACTCTACTGCACCACTGTGCCACCACTATTGTATAAATCTCTGATTTATTTTTTCTGTCCTATCATTTAAGGCTGGCTGGTTTAAGATGTGAATTTGCTTGAGAGTGGTGAATCTGTGGAATTCTCTCATACAGAGAGTGGTGGATCTGTGGAATTCTCTGCCACAGAGGGTAGTTGAGGCCAGTTCATTGGCTATATTTAAGAGGGAGTTAGATGTGGCCCTTGTGGCTAAAGGGATCAGGGGGTATGGAGAGAAGGCAGGTATAGGATACTGAGTTGGATGATCAGCCATGATCATATTGAATGGCGGTGCAGGCTCGAAGGGCTGCTCCTGCACTTATTTTCTATGTTTCTATGAGTGTGAGTTGTAAAACCATTAGCCCATCAGGCTGCCAGGAAAACATGGTGAATTGGTTCAGTTGACTCGCACATAATCATGCGTGGGTTGTAAAGTGGAAGATGATATTTACCCACAGAAGTGCGAGACGATGGCCACTTCCAACACGAGAGACTAATTATTTTGCAATATCATCGCAGAATCTCCCTCTCCCATCTAGGTCTTGTGGGTCTTGAATAAGCTAGCATTAAGTAAACGACAGGATCATAAGAACAAGTTGGAGGCTGGGTATGCTGTGCCAAAGATCCTTAGAAGGCTTAGGATGTTCAATACGTTCCCAACAACTCTCACCAACTTCTACAGATGCGCCATAGAAAGCAGTTTATCAGGCCACATCACAGCTTGCTCTAGGAACAGCTTCATCCAAGAGCGCAAGAAATTGCAGCGAATTGTGGACGCAGCCCAGACCATCACACAAACCAACCTCCCTTCCATTGACTCCATTTATCCCTCACACTGCCTCGGCAAGGCCAGCAGCATCATCAAGGACGAGTCGTAGGTATAGAAGTGTGAAAACGCACATCTCTAGATTCAGGGACCGCTTCATCTCAGCAGTAATCAGGCAACTGAATCATTCTACCACAACCAGAGAGCAGTCCTGAACTACTATCTACCTCATTGGAGACCCTCAGACTCTTTGATCGGACTCTACTGGACTTTATCTTGCACTAAAAGTGATTCCCTTATCGTGTATCTGAGCACTGTGAATAGCTCGATTGTAATCATGTATTGTGTTTCCGCTGATTGGTTAGCACGCAACAATAGCTTTTCATTGTACATCGATACACGTGACAATAAACTAAACTGACAATTCCTGACTCCAAAGTACAAAGCTAGGAGCATGATTAAATACTCTCCATTTGCCTGAGGCCGTTGTACTATCCAAGGCCTTTCACTCGCTGCAGCAGCAGCAACAACTCTCAGCACTCTACAGGAGGTGGGGACAAGGAACTTTTTAATGTAATTCAGAGTGTGATTTACCCTGTGATGATCTGTTGTAGGGACTAGTTGAAATCGGCTGCTTGTCTTAGGATATTTCACGTCGACCTAGGGGCATGGCTGCCCAGCCAGCAGCTGTCTGTCTCTTCATCTTTTTATTTTTTATTTTAGTTCATTAAGTGTTTTGTTTGGATGTCTAGACTTTTTTATGTGGGGGGTGGGGGGGTGGTGGGGGGGGGGGGGGGAGGGGGAAACTGGGAAACTACCTTTCAGGGTCCCTACCTGGTCGGAAAGGCAGCTTTTCTCCGGGCTGCAGCTTCGACCCGTCCTCGCGGCCTACCAGCGGGCCTGGAGCGGCGTTTCCTGTCGGGGACCGCCCAGAACCTCGGCTTCGGCGGCGGCACAGCGCTGGAGCGCTATCGCGGAGCGGGCGATGCCTTGTCTGGGTCACCGCGCTGGAGCTCCGGTGAGCTGAGACCGCCAGGAACAACATCGCGGAGCTGCGGGACTGTGGAGCGACCTGCTGCGGGCAGCGGCGCTGACTTTACACCGGGAGCCTGGGACCTCTAGATGAGATCGCCGGTTGTGGAGCTCCAACCGGCGCGGCCTTGTTGGCTTCGGAAGTCGCAGCCTCCAGTGCGGAAGCGGCCGTTCCAGGTGTCCCAGGCCGCTGGGAGGATTCTCCCGACGCCGGAGCAACATCACCCGTCAAGAACGGCCTGGAACATCGGGCCTCCGTAGAGGCAACTGTGGAGGCCTCAATGGGCCCGACTATGGGTGAACTGGGGTTGGGGACTGGACTTTGTGCCTTCCCTCATGGTGGGAGCCATTGTGGGGGGATGTTCTTTGTGTTTAAGACTCTTATTGGTGTTATGTCTGTATTCTTTTTTTTGTGTGCTGCAAAATGGCAAAAAGCATTTCACTTCACTACACCTGGGTGTATGTGAATGTGACTAATAAAATACCTTTGATACCTTTGACCTAAAAGAACAGATGGCGTGCCAGTATCATATCTCAAAAGGACTCCACCTATACCTTGCCATGTCAGTAATATGTAGAAGTGACTCTCTGAACACACTGGGTTTTAGTTTTGGTTTAGTTTATCATTGTCACACATACTGAAGTACAGTGAAAGGTTTTGTTTACATACTATCTGATCAAATCGGGTACAAAACATAAATGCAATCAAGCCATACTTGAGTACAAGTATAATGGGTAGAGTAAAGGGGAAGATACAGAGTACAGAACATCATTCGCAGCATTGCAGTACACCAGTTCCATAGACAAAGTCCAATGCCCGCAATGGGATAGAGGTGAATCGCACAGTGCTCTAGCTTATGGAAGGACCATTCAGAAGCCTGTTAACCGAGAGAAGCAGCTGATTTTGGGTCTGGTGGAACACAATTTCAAGCTTCTGCAACCTTTGCCACATGGGAAGGGGAAGAAGGGGGGATGATCAGGATAGGACAAGTGTTTGAATATGTTTGCTGCTTTTCCGAGACAGTGTGAAGTGTAGATGGAGTAAATGATGGGGGAGTCTGGTTTGTGTGATGGACTGGGCAACACCCACAACTCTCTGCAATTCCTTGCGGTCTTGGGCAGAGCTGGTTCCCAAACAAAGCTGTGATGTGTCCCGACAGTATCATTGTCTGGTGGGTGAAGTGGGTGCTGTGCATGGCGGGAATGTGCCGTGTATTGCACATTCCTTGAGTAAGTTGCGAAATGAGTCATGAAATAGGACCATTCTTGGTTCAAGAAATCATTATTGTGGTTTGCCATTTAAAACATTTTAAAACCTGATTTACAATTTTCTTGTACACTGCCACTCGCTGGTCTTGCAATGTCGTAACAGCGGAAATGGTGAAGCCCTGAAGTGTGTTGCTGAACAGAGAGATCTGGGAGTACAAGTGCATGGTTCCCTGAAGGTGGTGGAGTAGGTGGACAGTGTGGTGAAGATGATGTGTAGGAAGGAACTGGCAATACTAGTTTAAACGGAATATAGACACAAAAAGCCGGAGTAACTCAGTGGGTCAGACAGCATCTCTGGAGGAAAGGAATAGGTGATGTTTCGGATCGAGAGTCTTCGGGTGAAGAAGGGTTTCTACCCGAAATGTCACCTATTCCTTTTCTCCAGAGATGCTGTCTGACCCGCTGAGTTAGTCCAGCTTTTCGTGTCTATCTGTGGTGACGAAGGTATTTGGCCCGCTTGCCTTCACTAGGAAGGGTATCGAGTACAAACGTTGGGACATCATGTTGCAGGTGTACAAGTCATTAGTGAGACCACACTTAGAGCTTTACTCATCCAGCTATAAAAAGGACCCCATTAAGTTGGCATCAAGAGTGCAGAGGAGATTCACTAGGATGCTACCTGGGCTTGCAAGCTTGAGATAGGTTGGGATTTCTTTCATTGGAGTAGAAAAGTCTTGGGGCTGACTTTGTTGAGATCTACCAGTTCATGAGGCACAGGGATAAAGTAAATGCTCACTCTTTTTTCCCAGCATAGAGAATTCTAAAATTAGAGGGGATAGGCTTAAGGTGAGAGCTTGAAACCTTGTACCGCCAGCCCCACGAGCAGCTTTTCCCCCCCTCTGTTAACGGGCTTCTGAATGGTCCTTCCATAAGCCTATGTGATTCGCCTCTTTCCCATTGCGGGCATTGGAATGTGTCTTGGGGGGGAAGGGGGAGTGAAAGTAGAACTATGGGACACAGCCTGGGGTAAAGGGGTAAGAGCAGGGGGGAAACCATGTTTACGAAAGGACTGCATATTTCATGTCCAAGAATGGAAAGCATCATCTAGGGAGCAGATGCTATGCAGATGGAGGGGGGATTGAGTTTAGGGAATGGTGTGTTTGCAAGAGTCAGGGTGGGAGGAAATGTAGTCCACATAACTGTGAATGTTGCATTAGAAAAACTCAAGTATTGTGTTCCAAGTATCACCCAAGATTCTGTTGGCAAACATATTAAAGTTGTGGGAAATGTATCTGCAACCTTTCAACATGAAGGTAAGCAGGCTGCTAATGATACAAAGATCCTATTGCTGGTATAATAATCACCAAGTACCTTTTATGTTGAAGTGACTCCAAATAGCTTGCAGAATGAACTACTATTTTGAAATGCCATGACTATTGTGTTTGTGACTGAAATACTCATTTGTGAAGGAGGTACTTACTGGTCATTTTTTTCAGACTAGAATGAGATATAAAAATGCAAGGCCATTCATGAGTTACAATTAACGGACACCTATTTTAAACATTCTAAAGCTGCAGAATGCTGCCTGGCCTGCTGAGTATTTCCAGCACAGCTTTTTATTTGAAATCTATTGTAGTGCGGCAATTATTTGTCCATGTCAACGCTGGAAGTGAATGATTCTTTCACTAGCAGCAACTGGTGCCTGTCTCACCAGCTCGAGTGATCTGTCTGTGGCCACGGAAATCAATACACTGTTGCCCAGTCCACTCCTCGACAAACCAGTGCCAACATTTGTGAAGGATGGAACTGCAGGTTGAGTTCACACCAAAGACAGACACAAACTGCTGGAGTAACATTACCCATTCTTTCTCTCCAGAGATGTTGCCTGACCCGCTGAGTTACTCCAGCATTTTGTGTCTATCCAAAATTTGTGAAGCAGCCCCGATACACTGTAGTGTTTTAACCACAAAGGTGCTATTCTGCAACACTATACAAGAAATAATGGCCCTCGACAGCCCTCACCACCAGGCAGTAAAACACTGTGCTGGAAGAACATGGCTGGTCAGGCAGCATCTCTGGAGGACGTTGATGGATGATGTTTTGGGTCAGATCCCTCCTTCAGGTACAGACGCAGAACGTCACCTGTCCATGTCCTCCAGAGATGCTGTCTGACCCACTGAGGTCTTCCAGCACTCGGCTTGTACTCACTAGAATTTAGAAGATTGAGGGGGGATCTTATAGAAACTTACAAAATTCTTAAGGGGTTGGACAGGCTAGATGCAGGAAGATTGTTCCCGATGTTGGGGAAGTCCAGAACAAGGGGTCACAGTTTAAGGATAAGGGGGAAATCTTTTAGGACCGAGATGAGGAAAACATTTTTCACACAGAGAGTGGTGAATCTCTGGAATTCTCTGCCACAGAAGGTAGTTGAGGCCAGTTCATTGGCTATATTTAAGAGGGAATTAGATGTGGCCCTTGTGGCTAAAGGGATCAGGGGGTATGGAGAGAAGGCAGGTACGGGATACTGAGTTGGATGATTAGCCATGATCATATTGAATGGTGGTGCAGGCTCGAAGGGCCAAATGGCCTACTCCTGCACCTATTTTCTATGTTTCTATGTTTATTACTGTGTGTTGATATTCTAGGCCTTGGGTCGCTGAGACCCAGGTTTGAAGAAGGGTCCTTACCTGTAATGTTATCTATCCATGTTCTCCAGAGATGCTGTCTAATCTGCTGAGCTACTCCAGCATTTTGCATCGAACTTTGGTATAAACCAGCAAATGCAGTACCTTTTGATTACCTCCAGAGATGCTGCCTGACATGCTGAGTTCCTCCAGCACTTTGTGTTTTACTCAAGATTCCGGCATCTGCAGTTCCTCATATCGCTAATATTAGCAGGCAATTCAGAAGGTGTGGGAGTTGATGGGGGGCAGGATTGTGTTACCTTATGAAGGAACATTCTGGCAGAAACAGTCAGCTTTAGTTTTAGAGATACAGCACAGAAACAGGCCCATCGGTCCTCTTAGTCCGCACCGACCAGCGATCCCCGCATATTAACACTACCCTACACACACTAGGGACAATTTCCACTTATACCAAGACAATTAACCTGCAAACTTGTACATATTTTGGAGTGTGAGAGGAAACAGAAGATCTTGGTGAAAACCCACGTAGTCACGGCGATAATGTACAAACTCCGTACAGACAGCAACCGTAGTCGGGATCGAACCCGGGTCTCCGGCGTTGTAAGGCAGCAACTCTACCGCTGTGCCACCATGCCACCCTTCATGGTTTGAGGCTGGTTGATATCTCTGCTAACATTAAGCAACATTTCAACACGTTCCAGCAAAATGATATTTGGGAAAATCTGACTGTCGTGTTATGGGTTGTTTCCAAAGGTCTGATTGAATATTGCATTGCTAACCCATGCCTTAAATAGTTTACCTCCAGCACAAAATTGTTAATGCATAGTTACAGCTCTTTACTATCATATAAAAATAAAACATTCCTGGCACAGTGTTGTCTCTGCTTGGTGTAGTGACATTTCAGTCTAAGTGCCGGGCTGTTGATAGATTGTGCATGTAAACGGAAAATACTCAGAACATGCAGCAGGTCAGGCAGTATCTGCGGAAAGTGAAACACAATTGATATTTCGGGTCAAACTCAGAAAATGGGAAAACAAGCTCATTTTAATTTGAGAGGATGGAGGAGGAATGGCTTAGACAAAGGGAATAGCTGTGGTCGGGCGAGGTCAGGGTTGCTGAGGAGATTGTGCTATTTATGGAACAATCTGGCAGACAGTTTTCGTGAATAGCAGAATTACCTCACTGTATTAGACATTCCTTTTTCATTTACCCATCCCTCCCGTCATCCTCTCTGAAACATCAAACTGTCTTCCCTGAATCATCAAACTAACCAGTTGACTCTTTGACGGAACTGGGAACAAGAGTTTAAAAATATAAATTAATTGAGAGTGAGTTTGGGTAATATTAGGAGCAGTATTCAAAAGACTGGAAAATTAGCTTGGCCCAAGTCCCAAGGGTGATAGATTATCAGAGCTATACTGTGTTAGGCTGTTCACAGAAACTGTGAACTAAGCAAGAGGCAATGAAGCCAAGTTGTGTGAGACGGGACGGAGGTCAGAGTTGGAATGGAGAAAGTTAAGCCTCCCGCTCTCTCAGCTGCAGTGTTTTTGAGGAGCACACGTGTTACTTTTCACTCCAGAAAGCTGTGCAGAATCTCTTAGTTCAGTACCCCCTTTCTTCAAAGGGCCAACCTGTCTCTAACTCTGCTTCCATTCTGTACCTCTGCAAGCAACTTGACATCTGGGTGGATTGGGTGGGACTGTGTTGGTCAATGCAGAACCAGCTTGCCCTGCTTGGTGCTGACCTAGAGGAAGCAACAGGCAACCACCAAATGTGGGCAGTTTGCTCGTCAACAGATTATCAAACCCATTGTTTTTACTATATTTAACTGCATTGTTTATTTGATTCCATTATTCCTCATTTCCTTTTATAATCCTTTTGCAAATAGCATGGTACGTTCTCTTGTTTGGGGCTTTGTATCTTATGGTTATAAAATGGGATTAACGTTGAGAGTTGTCATGGACTCTGGGCAATTCCCATGCTGCACCATGCTATAACTCTGTTAAATGCTTTCATTTGGTGAAGGGTGACTTTATTTATCACCTTTTATTGTAAAACAGGTTGGAATAATGTCTGGAGAGCATCCTTTTGTGCGAATAATTTGTGTGCTGTTTTTTATTTTGTGATGACTAGACCATAGAACAGGGATGTAATGTTGAGGCTTTATAAAGCACTGGTCAGACCGCATTTGGACCCAGTATCGTGAGCAGTTTTGCGATATGTTTGCAGATGACACAAAGCTGGGTGGCAGTGTGAACTGTGAAGAGGATGTTAGGAGGTTGCAGGGTGACCTGGACAGGTTGAGTGAGTGGGCAGTTGCGTGGCAGATGCAGTATAATATAGATAAATGTGAGGTTATCCACTTTGGCGGCAAAAATAAGGGGGCAGATTATTATCTCAATGGGGTTAGGTTAGGTAAGGGGGAAGTACAGCGAGACCTGGGTGTCCTTGTACACCAGTCACTGAAAGTTGGCGTGCAGGTACAGCAGGCAGTGAAGAAAGCTAATGGAATGTTGGCCTTCATAACAAGAGGATTTCAGTATACGAGTAAAGAGGTTCTTCTGCAGTTGTATAGGGCTCTGGTGAGACCACATCTGGAGTATTGCGTACAGTTTTGGTCTCCTAATTTGAGGAAGGACATCCTTGTGATTGAGGCAGTGCAGCGTAGGTTCACGAGATTGATCCCTGGGATGGCGGGACTGTCATATGAGGAAAGATTGAAAAGACTAGGCTTGTATTCACTGGAGTTTAGAAGGATGAGGGGGATCTTATAGAAACGTATAAAATTATAAAAGGACTGGACAAGCTAGATGCAGGAAAAATGTTCCCAATGTTGGGCGAGTCCAGAACCAGGGGCCACAGTCTTAGAATAAAGAGGAGGTCACTGAGGTGAGAAAAAATGTTTTCACCCAGAAAGTTGTGAATTTATGGAATTCCCTGCCACAGATGGAAGTGGAGGTCACATCACTGGATGGATTTAAGAGAGAGTTAGATAGAGCTCTAGGGGCTAGTGGAGTCAAGGGATATGGGGAGCAGGCAGGCACGGGTTATTGATAGGGGACGATCAGCCATGATCACAATGAATGGCGGTGCTGGCTCGAAGGGCCGAATGGCCTCCTCCTGCACCTATTTTCTATGTTTCTATGTTTTGGGCCTCATGTCTGAGGAATGATGTCCTCGCATTGAAGAGGGTCCAGAGGAGGTTTTACGAGAATGATCCCAGGAATGAGTGGGTTAACATATGATGAGCATTCAACGGCACTGGGCCTGTACTCGGTGGAGTTTAGAAGGATGAGGAGGGGACCTCATTGAAACTTACTGAATAGTGGAAAGCCTGGATAGAGAGGATGTGGTGAGGATGTTTCCACTAGTGGGAGAGTCTAGGACCAGGGGCCATGATCCCAGAATAAAAGGACGTACCTTCAAGAAGGAGATGAGATGAAGAACTTCTTTAGTCAGAACGTGGCCTAATTTTTCTCCCATAACTTATAAACATAATAATTCTGGTGCACCATCAGGACTGGATTTGCAGGGACATAGAAGAGCATGTGCCTTGTCTTATTTTGTACTGCAAAGGCAAATGTAACTTTTTATGCTTTCAATGAAATTATGAACTATGCTGTGTCTCTTTGCGAAATAATGATTGTGAATTAGGAAATGGTTGACAAATCTTTCTAAAAATAGTTGCTGTTTTTCAGGGGTGTGGGATAAGTTACTACTTTGCATTGCGGTTAGTTGCTCCTTTGCAGATGAATTAAATTAGCAATTGGTGCAAGTAGAAATTGTGGTGTTCCATTTCAGGGCAGATGACCATGAAACACTCTTGATGCTCCACTATTCTGTATCTCGTAAAGGGCAATATTATTAGAGGCAGGTTATATGTCAACAGTAGTCATATTTCACCAATATTGTGAACCTGAAAGTCACTATTATCTCCCTGAGGCCAAACTTTGAAAGCTGGTTTGAGAGGACATCTTTGGACCATGGTATTAAAAACCTTTTTTGGTGCAGGCTTTTTGCTACTAGTTTTAGCAATGTTACAACATTTTGAGATTTAAAAAATCAAATCTTCAATTTATCCCATCAGATAAAGCACAAAATAAGTTTAATTTGACACCTAACTCACTTTCATATCTTCAGTATTAAAAAAGTTATGGCCATTTTCATACTCGGAAATTAGCATCTTGTTCCCTATTGATTTTCCATTGACTTAACACAAAAGCTGTGATCGAGGACAGTGAAATGGCCATAACTTTCTTAAAAATTAAGAGAACTGAAAGACATTTTCAGTTATTATAGATTGAAGCATTCTGAAACAAATATGAAACAATCTTACTTGGATGACCTGAAATTAAAGCATATAATTAGTTAGTTACCCAATTGTAGCAAATTCCAAACTTCAATTACTAGATCTAAACATCTATCCATTTCTTAAGAAAAGATTAACATTTTTAAATAGCCTAAGTGTCCAAATAACATTCACAAAGAATTCACAATAAAACATGATTTTTAAATCTCATTTACATTAATTTATAGGCCAAATGGAAGGAATTTAGTGTTCAATTGCTGTAAATTAATGGCCATTTAAATCAGCTTTCGAGTGGGATCCTGTGGAACTCTGTGGAACGCGCTGGTTTGGAACATTCCAATTGCAGTAGATTTGTACCCCATATGCCCAGAAAGATACTGCGGGATTTAATGGGGCTACTCGCAACATAAAACTTTGTATAAAGGGATCTTAAGAAGCGCTTTTTAATGTAAAAATAAACAACCTACCTTCCATTGTCCCCTGTATGAGATCCGTCCCGTTGTCGGCGGTCGCGGGTTTAGAGGATAATTTTTAACCTACTATAACAATTAAATTAACCATTTAAGTTTAAAAATAGCTCCAGCGAATGAACCTCCCAGCGATTTTTCGTCAGCAACTAAGTAGGCTGAACAACCTCGATTTAAATAGCCTAGGGAAAATCGCGTTTTAAACCCGCCCCCCTCTCAACGGCGCCAAAATCACGCACACGGGCTGAGACAGGTCTGCAGCCCCGCTGAAGGTAGGTTTTGCAACATACCTACTAGTTTGGCTGTTCATCTCTCTAACATTTCAGGTTCAATGATAAGGTGAAACCCGGTGGAATGAAACTATACCCAAGGTATTCACTGAGGGCTCTTCGAAAGACAATAGAAAGTATTCTGATTACCAGTAACTTATTTGAGTTTTTGTGTTCAGTTCAATACCTTGTGTGGATTGGGCATCATGTTCTGTAATTTAATCATCCGTCGCTAAATCTAATCGAATGATTAAGCCTGAAGGAATAGAAGTTGAAAGTCATATTTAGCAAGTTGTGCAAACAAATGCAGCCTGTGTAGCCACTGTTGTGCAACATTTTGACGAGGTGAATACTAATCCTGTGCCATATCATCTTCATATACAGCAGGTTTTGGTCACAAGTCTGTCCATGTAAACTGGATCTCTCGGTTACCAAGCACTTTAAGTCCCATTCCCATTCCCACACTGACCTTTCTGCCCAGGGCCTCCTCCACTGTTAGAGGGAGGCCAAACGCAAATTGGAGAAACAGCACCTCATATTTCGCTTGGGCAGCTTACAACCCAACAGTATGATATTGATTTCTGTAACTTCAAGTAACCCTTGCATCCCCCCCTCTCTCTATCCCTCTCCCACTCTGGTCGTCTTGCTTAGTTTCATTGTCTGTATCACGTTATCACCTTCTCCACAACCAACAATGGACCTTTCCTTGATCATCGTTGCTGGCTTTGATTTGTCCTTCGAGTACCTTTCGTTTGTTTCTTGGTACCTTTTCTTACCTCTTGTTTCCATCTCCCCTGACTTCTAGTCTGAAGAAGGGTCTCGATCCAAAGCGTCACCTATTCCTTTTCTCCAGAGATGCTGCTTGACCGGCTGAGTTGCTCCAGCTTTTTGTGTCTATCTTCCATGTCAACTGGAAGTTGGTCCATTCCTTTGAGATGAGTAAAACTCCTGTATTGATTACTTGTTGCTGAAATGATTTTCTTGCACTCTGCCCCAAACCTGCTGGAAATCTAACGTGTGGTGTGCCTGGCTGTTGGCAAGTCAGAGTCCATGAGGAAGGTTCACCACCTTCATCTATAAGTGAAAAGGAAAACAAAAATCAGAATTTAATGATGACACATCCGACTATTAATGTGGATTACAAACTTTTGTTGAATGTTATCGCTAATTGAGGGAAACTACTTCAGGATTGACAAGTCACTGGGATTGGAACCGTGCTGTGAATGATCTCCAATAGTTTAGTGCTAATCAGAGATGTGATTGTGTTTGCGTAATATTGGAGTGGACATTTGCTTTGTCGCTTGTTGAGACCGGGAGATGATCTTTGATGGAATATTGCACGTGTACATGAAGGATGTGCTCTGCAAAATGCAGTTTGGGGCCGGAATCCACAATTGGACATGACTTCTCTATGCATACATGAATAGAGCAGTTCAAGTCATACAGCATGGAAACAGGACCTTTGTCCCAACAAGCACACGCCGACCAACATATCTCACCTACACTAATCCCACCTGCCTGCGTTTGGCCCATATCCCTCTAAACTTATCCTATCCATGCACCTGTCTAAATGTTTCTTAAACTTTGAGATAGTATCTGCCTTAACTACCTCCTCTAAGTTCATAAGTTATAGGAGCAGAATTAGGCCGTTCGGCCCATCTAGTCTTCTCCGCCATGAAATCATGACTGATCTATCTTTCCCTCTCAACCCCATTCTCCATCCCACAACCCCTGACACCCTTACTAATCCAAAATCTGTCAATCTCTTCCCTGAAGAATATCCTCTGGCAGCTCATTCCACACACCCACCATACTTTGTGTAAACAAAAAGCTTGCTCCTCGGGTTCCTATTAAATCTTTCCCCACTCGCCCTAAACCTATGTCCTCTGGTTCCCCTACCCTGGGCAAGAGACTGTGCATTTGCCCTCATGATATCTATATTTCTATAAGATCTCCCCTCATCCCCTTGTGCACCAAGGAATACAGTCCTAGCTTGCACAACGCCTTCCTATTGCCCAGCCCTTGGGTCCTGGCTACATCCTGGTAAATCTTCTCTGTGTCCTTTCCAGCATCTTTCCTATAACATAGTGCCGGAAACTGAACACAATATTCTAAATGTGGCCTCACCAAAGCCTTGTATAACTGCAACATGACCTCCCAACTTCTCAGTTGTGAAGAATGAATGGGAAATAGAAAGCCTACTTATAAAATTTGGGGTTAGGCTGTGCTGCCTTCTTCTCTCACTTGTTTGCTGACTCCATCAGGAAGGATGTCGGTATCAGAGGAGTGAGAAGAGAAACCCAGCACTGCAAACATTTGGGTTGAAACCTTGTATGAGGATAGATAGCATCATATGAGGGCAGGTTTTGCTTGGATTTACTGACAGCTAGATTGAAGAGCCAGTGCAACTAGTTGGCCTTTGGGCCCGAGATAACCACAGCAAAAACAACGCCGTTGGCCCAATCAATTCTCTCCTCTTTGCTGTCTGGTCAGATTACCTGAAGGCGCTGGAAGAGCCAGGACTTGCAACAATAGCTGAAGTGAAACAAGAACTCTGATTGTAGGAGCAGATTTGTTACGGGAAGCAGCCCTCTCTATATCTTTTCAATACAGAGGAATATTTTGCAGCACTTCACAGCCATTTAGTTTACTTATGACATTAATTGTTTATTAGGCCATGAAATATGACATCACTGAAGGGTGGAACGTGATTTCTCAACCTACAAAGGTACTAACTCAAGATGTTATTGCACCAGATCAGAAAGGCAGCTGACGCCATGACTGGGTCCTAAAGGAATTCGAGCTTTTTCAGTTCAGTTTAGTTTATTGCCACGTGTACCAAGGTACAGTGAAAAGCTTTTGTTGTGTGCTATCCAGTCAGCGGAAAGACAATACATGATTACAATCGGGCCATTTACATATGGATACATGATAATGGAATAATGTTTAGTGCAAGGTAAAGCCAGCAAAGCCTGAACAAGGATAGTCCGATGGTCACCAATGAGATAGATGGCAGATTACAGCAATGTGTTCGAGTTAAATGGCGCTAATCTGGACAAATCTTCTAATTGATCAAAAGTGTAACCAATAACCTAAATTGAAATGTCTTACAGAATCAGATAGTTATTTCTTTAATAAGTTGTAGGTTGAACAGGAGTGGAAACTTGTTGAAACCTGCTCTGAGATTACATCAAATCTGTGACTGATGGCTCCTCCACACATGCAGAGCCTAAAAAGAATGTAGATGCTGGAAATGGTCAGCAGATTAGGCAGCATTCATGGAGAAGTCAACCAAGTTAATCATTTGCTTTTGAACTTTAATTGTTGAAAATATCTCAACAATGTGAAGCTGATTTAATTTTGTGTTTTTGTAATATTCTTAGTTATCTGTGGAGTGAGGTTTAGACTACCACACTTAAAAAAAACCCCGGCAAAATCCATTCATGTGTATACATGCGTAGCCCCTAGTCACCTCACCTTGAATTTAGTTTGTTGCGTGTACTGAGGTACAGTGAATAGCTTTTGTTGCCTGCTAACCAGTCAGTGGCAAGACAATACATAATTACAATCGAGCCATCCCCCGTGTACAGATACATGATAAAGGGAATAACACGAATAAGCCAACTTTGTATCGACAACACTTGAGGAGAGGCACGCTGGCGCAGCGATGGAGTTACTGCCTTGCAGCGCCAGAGAATTGGGTTTGATCCTGACAACAGGTGCTGTCAGTACAGAGTTTGTACATTCTCCCCATGATGGCGTGGGCCTTCCCCAGGTGCTCCGGTTTCCTCCCACATTCCAAAGGTTTGTAGGCTAATTGAGTTTGGTAAAAATTGTATGTTGTCCCTAGTATGTAGGATAGTTCTAGTGTACAGAAAACGCTGGTCAGTGCTGAATCGGCCTGTTTCCGTTATGTATCTCTAAACTCAACTAAACCTGAGGTCAGAATGGATCTCGGGTCTCTGGTACTGCGAGGTGGCAGCTTTACCTGCTGTAAGTACCAGAAACTAGTTCCTTAACATGTGCCATGAATTGGAGGAGTCTGTAATCCACTATGTGGCAAAAGAGAAAGACTGCCTTGTTAAATACTTGGAAGACAGTGTTTACCACAGAGTGAATGCATGGCATTCTAACTTAAATAATATTTACTTGCTAGTGACAGAGAATAAGAAGCATTAAATGATGGAACTAATTCCTTGGAGCCAAGTACTTTGCAAATTGAAGATAAAATCAGTCTAGTTGGTTGATGTGCTGCTTATAACATCTTTGCATCATTTTGTTCCATTACATGGCCTTTTGTTGAAAAAATCTAGAACATTTTTGTCATGTGAGTAGGGTAATGCAAAATTCCTGACCTTTACAAAGTATATCTAGCTGAGGAGAAAATTTAGGCCATAAACAGTTATCCAAGTTCAAAGGTTTTAGGATAAAGAATTATTGAACAAGTTCAAAGAAACACTGAATGGAAGATGTGAGTGGCTGATATTTGCAATGTTTCCAGACCGTGTGTACCACTTATGGCATGGATTAAATCATTTGATTAGTATCCAGGATAAAGCTTCAGTCTCTGCTTTATTGCACATTATAAGTCCTGGAATGGATTGCAGCCACTTTCTGTTTGGGTTCCCACTTTAAAGTTGGGCTTCCATCTCAAGTCCTATTTATTTGTCAAGCCAGGTTGTTGACTTTCCTATTCTTCAACATTTTGGGAATTTAAACCAGGGTAGGACTTTCACAGTGAACGATGGGGTCCTAGGGAATGGTGTAGAACAGAGGGGTATGGAATACAAGTACATAGTTTGTTGAAAGTGGACAGGATGGTGAAGAAGGCTTTTGGCACGCTGGCTTTCATCAGTCGGGGCGTAGAATAGAGAAATTGGGATGTTATGTTGCAGTTGTACGAGATGTTGATGAAGCTGTACTTGGAGTATTGTGTTTAGTTTTGGTCAATCTGCTATAGGAAAGATACCATTAAGCTGAAAAGAGTGCGGTCTCATCATCCTCCCATCTCATGATGCAGAGTATCACGAGGGGCAAAGGATTCCTGAGGGCCTCCTATAAATAGTCATTTGAAGACGAACAATTTCTTTGTATCTTGTATTTGTTTGTGTCGACTTGGAATTAGGCATCAAGTAGTGTTTTGTTTGACAACCAGCACATCTGTTTTGATTAGGCAAAGTTGGCAACACGTACTGTGTAAGCCAATTCCTAAAAAGGAGAGCTTTAGAGCTGCAGAACTTCAGAACTGTTATAATGAAGAGGTTAGTTCACGATCAACATTGATGTGGGCTTGGATGTTTATTTTTATGATGGATGATGCGCAAAGTATTTTCCCTGCTACAAATAATAAATCTGATTGCCTTCCTCCCGGGTTTTGAGATCAAACTATTTAAACCAAAGATAAACTTTTGGCCTTTTCCTCCTCTTGTTGAAATGTTCCGTATTGATTCCAACGCTGTGTTTATTAGAAACAGCTGGGTTTGAATTAACTTGAAGGAATATGCTTTGTCAATGTCATGCATTTCATATATTGCAGAAAGGGGTTATTTTTGCTGTAATCCTAGCGTATTTTCAGGACTATGAATATTCTGCATCTAAGCTTGTAGTCTGTGGACTACCTTAATGGCCATTCAATTTCTAATTCAAGTTAGCCCCTACCATTCTATCCAGCACCATTTAGTTTATTTTCTGTTATAACAGTTTAGCATAGTTTATTATTGTTGTCACGTGTACAGTGAAAAGTGTTTGACATGATTACAATTACGCTGCCCACTGTGTACAGATACAGGATAAAGGGTACAACATTTAGTGCAAAATAAAGTCCCGTGAAGTCTGAGTAATGATAGTTCAAAGGTCTCTGTGAGGTTGATGGAAGGTCAGGACCCCTCTCTTGTTTGTGAGAGGACTGTTCAGTTGCCTGGTAACAGCTGGGAAGAAACTGTCCTTGAATCTGGAGGCATCCCTTTTTGAAACTTCTGTACCTCATGCCGGATAGGAGAGGGGGAAAAGAGGGAGAGACCCTGGTGAGACTGGTCCTTGATTATGCTGGAGGCCTTGCTGAGGCTGCGTGTAGTGTAGATAGTCAATGGAAAGGAAGTGTGGTTTGTATGATGGACCGGACTGCATCTGCAACTCTCTGCAATTTCTTGCGGTCTTGGATGGAGCTGTTCCCAAACCATATTGTGATGCATCCCAATAAAATGCTTTCTACGGCGCTTCTGGAGAATTTAGTGAGTGCTGTTGGGGACATGCCAAACCTTTTTAGCCTACTAAGGATGTAGAAGCATTGATGTGCTTTCTTAGCCATTACGTTGATGAGGCTGGTCTAGGGCAAATTGCTGATGATATTTATTCCAAAGAACTGTAAACTATCGAGCGACTCTACTTTGACACCAACAGTGTATACCGGGGCATGTGTGCCTCTTCGCTTCCTGGAGTCGATCACAATCTCCTTTGTCTTGCTGACCATGAGGGAGTGGTTGACAAAAATGCTGGAGAATTTCAGCGGGTGAGGCAGCATCTATGGAGCGAAGGAATGGGTGACGTTTCGGGTCGAGAGGTTGTTGTCTTGGCTCCAGGATGCAAAAACTTCCCTCCTGGGATAAATAAAGTTCTATCGTATCGTAGGTTACAAGGTTAACAATCTTCTTCCGGTACTTGGGCTCAAGTGTTCAAGTGAGTTTATTGTCATGTGTCCCTGATAGGACAATGAAATTCTTGCTTTGCTTCAGCACACAGAACATAGTAGGCATTTACTACAAAACAGATCAGTGTGTCCATATACCACAATATAAATATATACACACATGAATAAATCGGGCTCATCATTATTTGATATCCTGCCTGCAACGATCACTTGACTATTGCACTATTTCCCCCCATCAGCAGAGCATGATAAGAATGCGTTGACTGAGTGCTTTCTGTCCTTGGCTACTCTTTGCCCATGAAGTAATTCCCACTTTGGGAGCATGAGATGTTTTCATTCCCCGTGAGGGTTCCTTTTTAGTGTGCTGTTGGGGAACATTAACCTTGTTGTTTCCGGAGTGTCCATTGTGAGCCACTTCAGGTGCAAAGTGGTGTCTGACCTGGGGGGCTCATTGCAAAAATGTATTAGCCCTTGCACCAAAGCCCCCAGCAACCCCTGTGTTAAATCCAGCCCATTTGCCCACTGCACATCGCAGCTGATTGAGAATGTTGTTGCCTCACAGCCGCTCAGATCCGAATAGGAAAGTTGTTTCAGAGAGGATTCGAGGAGATTCTGAAATCCAGCCAGATACCATCCACTGCTCAACCCTCATCAATCATCTATTGTCACCTCCTCAAACAACTCAATCAAGATAAAGAGAGAAATGCCCTGCCATGGACAAAGCAATGCTGACCATCTCGAAATGTTCCACTCTAGTCCATATCCTGACGAATCCTCTCCAAGATTTTCCAAACACTGATGTGGGGCCCACCAACCTATATTTCCTTGGATTATCTAGCCTGGGGCACGCAACATTGGACCATTATTAGTGGAAGCAGAGATTATCTGTACATTTCAAGAGCTCAAGAAAGTTTCTCAGAGTCATAATCTTTCATTAATTGCAGGGTTTAGATTAGTTTTGGGATACAGCGCAGAAATAAGCCCTTTTTGTCCGTCGACTAGCGATCCCCGTACACTAGCACACACACACAACACTAGGGACAATTTACATTTTTTCTGAAGCCGATTAACCTACAAACCCGCATGTCTTCAGAGAAAACCCACGGGGAGAACATACAATCTTTGTACAGACAGTACCTGTAGTCAGGACCAAACCCGGGTCCCTGGCGCTGTGAGGCAACAACTCTACCACCGTGCCACCCCCCTGGGTTATGGCCTAGGAAGCGGGATGAACCTAAAGCACATATTTGAGTAGCATGGAAGAAAGGGCCGAATGGCCTCCTGTGTTATTGATGCTGGTAACGTTTAATGTTTCCGCTCGACCCCAGTGTGAATCTGGTTGGTGTTAATTCCTGGCTGTGTCTTGCATCTCAGTTGAGTTTCTCACTTTCACTTAGTAGTCCATTTTTATTTTTATTGATGCTGTTCTTCTCCTTTATGACAGCTCCTGAATGAAAATATTTCTCAAAGCACATGATCCAGAAAGCAACAAAAATTGAACACTGCAGCTGTTGGAAATTCAGAATAAAAGCAGTAATTGTTATCAACAGTTCAGACCACACCTTTAAAGAGCAAAACAGTAAATATTTTAAGTCAAAGCCTTTTAATCAAAATTTGATTTGGGTCAAAGACCTTTTCACCATGTTATCTCCGAGTCTTATTCCATGGGTGATGCATGAATTGCCAAGAATTCCCAGCACTTTGTATTATCCGAAATGTCTGAATATTGGCAGTGCTCTGATATGCGATAATTGACTTCAGATTCAGAGTTCTGATCTTGATTCTGTTTCTCTCAATTTTGGCTATTCATTGGAATTCAGTGCCACTGAAGGCTGTGGAGGCCAAGTCAACAGATAATTTAAGGCGAGTGACGGGGGTTACGGGCAGAGGCAGGAGAATGGGGTTGAGGCGAAGATAGATCGGCCATGATTGAATAGACAACGGGCCAAATGGCCAAGTTCTGCTCCTACAACTTCTGAACATATGAACTAATGCTCCATGTGCCTGCTCTCTTGTTGTTTGCACCCTGCCCGGCTACTTCTGGTGATGTGAGGGATGGCTTCAGTGCATTTTAGTCATTTCTTTCGAACAGCATAATGAATAATTCCAAGTGTGTGGGCAAAATGTTCCTAGTTGACCATGGTTTCGGCCGGTTAGAGAAACCAAGCAGTCCTTTTCTTGGGAATTGAATTCTGATTTGGATTCCTTTCAGATTTGGATTTTAAACTGAATTTCAAACTGCAATAATTGCGTATTTTGATTCTTGGTGCTGAATTTCTTTCTGGATAGTTTCTCGTTGTAATGCCTTCTCCTCCCCCACTTCAAACCTATGCTTTTCATTAATTATGTTGAACGCAACATTTTGTTTCTTTGAAAGAGAATGTGGCATTTCTATTTTAACTGAACTTGGCACCAAGACTGGGTGATCCGTGCGTTCGGGAGGAGATTTGTGTAATGAGACCTGTTGTGTTGGGTTTGGAAAATGTTCTGAAATGACAATGATATTACACAGACTAAGTCAAGAAGAATTACTGAGAAAAGTGCCATGTGCTGTCGGCAAGGCTTAAATAGAGAGTCCAGTTGAATGCAATCAATGCTTGTCCAATTATTTATGTAGTGGAATTAAATATGGCTCTTTCAACTGGGGCTGAAATGCTTTAATCCCATCAGCCATTTTGTAAATTCACTTGTCACCCTCTTGTTTTTAAAGCTAAACCTTTAGAAACAAGGTGGCAGAGTGGCACAGCTCTCTGAACTGCTGCCTCACAGAGCCAGAGACCTGGGTTTGATCCTGACCTCGGTAGCTGTCTATGCGGAGTTTGTACGTTCTCCCTGTGAAGGTGTAGATTTTCTCCGGGTCCTCCAGTTTTCTCCCACAGGGTTGCAGGGTAATTTGGCTTCTGTGAATTGCCCCTCGTGTGTAGGTTGCAAAAGTAGAATAATATAGAACGAGAGTGAACAGGTGCGCGTTGGTCAGTGTAATCCATGCTGCCTCTCTAAACTGACTAAACTAAAACATAACCTTCTAACTGACCATCCCATTCAACTACTCCTAAGCTGGAAAGGTCACAGTGCTGGAGTAACTCAGCAGGTCTAGCAGCATCTCTGGAGAACATGCGTAAGTGACATTTTGGCACTAGACCCTTCTTCAGACTGACCCCAGCAATTAGAAGGGTCCTAACCTGAAAAGTCACCTATCCATGTTCTCCAGAGATGTTGCTTGATCCGCTGAGTTACACCAGCCCTTTGTAACCTTTATTGTAAACTTGTATCTGCAGTTCCTTGCTTCTACTTTTAAGCTGGGAGGTTCTCAGGGAGTAACATCATCAGTTCCAAGTGAAAGGTTTACTTATGCCTTCGACATTTGCAGAAGTTAGTGATTTTTTTCTCCCCTCTAAAGCACTATCTTAAATGTAAGGAAGTAATTAGCTTGCTGAGCACTTCCCCCTTGAACTTTCAAGATCATGCTTTGAATGTTCTGCCAGGCATTGTTCTGGATTTCCTTCCATTTACACAAACGGAATGTTTTGGATTACCCCTCTCTGCCATTTTGTAAAGATGTTTCCTTTGCTGGGTGATAGGTGCTTGTTCTCTCTATGTTTCAGGGTTTGCGAAGAGTACGGTCATTGTTCATGGTATACCTATAATAATGTATTTGACCTGTTCACCATTTTAAATGCAGTAAAACCGCATAAGGTTGTCACCTTGTAGGGTACATCCATTCCTGTCAGTACAGTAGTGGTAATCTAAAGAATGCTGGGACCCAACTCCAATTCTCGTTCCAAACCCATATAAATGTGTTGCGACAAGTTCTGACCAATTCAGTTCAGTTAAGATGGCTGCCCTGATTGTTCTTTGAACTGGTATAATGCAAAATGACATTGATTAGATGTGAACAAGTATTTTAGCCATTTCTGGTATATAGCCCAGATCATGAACTTCAGCAAAATGGTTCTTTTGGGCTTTTGCCCAGCAAAGTTGTTTACTTTGGTAGCACTTTACTTAATTTTTTAATGAAAAAAAAATGTGAACAGCAATTGTCTGGAAAATGTTGCCCACCAAGCTGTTGGCTTTGCAAAATTACCAGACAGCAGATAAAGATGTTTTCTGGGCTCTCAAGGGAGTTCTCAAATTTATTTATTTTCGTGACTTTTTTTTCAATTTCAGGTCGAAGGAAGCAAGTTGTTTTAAAATGCATTTTTCTTTTTATTTGCTGTTCTGAGGCAGTGGTTGTTCTCATCAAAGCATTGGCCCAGTTGGAAGGTAGCCTCCATGGAATCAGAAGCCAAACGTGCAGCTAGGAAGCGTGGCACAGATGAGGTGCCAGATTATTTCAATTGAGATGTTAAAGTGGGATCCCATCTGTTAGCAGTTGGATGTATTGGAATGTAGTCACTTCTACACAGAGCGTAGAACAGTACAGCACGGGAACGGGACCTTCTGCCCACAATGTTTGTGCCCAACTTAACTGAGGCTAAACTGATCTCTTCTGCCTGTACAGGATCCATATCCTTTGATACGTTGTTCTTCCATGTGCCTATCCAAAAGTTTCTGAAATGCCATTATCGTATCTGCTTCTACCGTTGGCCCTTCTAGCACAGTGACTGTCTCGACTCTTCCTGGACATCAAAATATTGTTTTATTATTGACTCTCATAGACATCCTGATCAAGTCTAGCAATTATTGCGTTCCACATTCTTAACTGGGTTTTTACCCATTTTGGAGAAAGTTACAGTATAAGGCCAAGATGAAATAAGGGGAAGGAAATGAATATGCGGACTATTGCTTTAAAAAAAGAGTCTCAAGAGTTTTGGTTCAAAAGGAATTCTTGCTGAAAATTTAAAATTTTCATCGTTGTGCATTAGTAATTGAAATCTTTCACTTGGAATAAGGATGATTTCCTCCTTTGCAAGTGTAATGTTAACCTGGCTGCCCAGTTGGGAAGCCCATGAGACGGCGTGGGAGGTTGCTATTACACAGGGTTCAAGATTATTTCTTCTTTGACTTCTAATTGAATTAAATGTTTGAAGGGATTAAAAGCCATAGATGCATTGAATCAGATCAGCTGGGTCGGGTGGAAATGTCCTCCTTTGTGCATTTCTCCCTGAGATTCCCCAATTACTGTTTTGTGTGTCACCAGCATAGAGCCTTGCTTGCATCAAATTCCTGGAGTGCGCATTTCGACAAATATTCTTTTTTTTTGGTCTTTATTTTTATACCAGAGTAAACCTAATTCCTGTTTGCTTACCCTGGTATGCTGTTTCTGAATGAGCCACAGTTGTGACTGGTTGGAAACTGGCCACGTGTATTTGATGATGATATGCTGGTGCGGGCACCAAGTGTGCTGTGACCTCAACCCTTCTCACTGGAACAGTTGCACATGTTATTTATTGATAATGTCATTATTTTGAAGGGTATTCAGTAATTGTCCATCAGCATGTCAAGGCAGGGATGTTTGCTGTGATGACATCCGATTCTTGACCAGTTTACAGATGCAGCATGGAAAAGGGCTCTTTGGCCCAACAGGTCCATGCCGACCATTGATCATCTGTTCACGCTAGTTCTGTGTTATCCCATGAATTTGGAATGTTTTGCATTCATTCCCTCCAATTTACAGAGGCCAATTAACCTACAAACCTGTGATTTTTGTGATAAGGGAGGAAATTTGAATATCTGGAGGAAGCCCACCAGGTCAAAGGAAGAACATGCAAACTCGGCACAGACAGCACCCGAGGTCAGGATCAAATCCAGTTCTCCTACGCTGTGATGCAGCAGCTCTACCAGCTGCGCTACTGCGCTGACCTGAGAGTGACTCTTGAATGAGAGCTGATGTCTGTTTAAAAAAAAAAAAAAAAAAAGTGTGTGTATTTTTCTTCCTGTCCCCGATTCTCGAAAAATACCATGGTCCTTAAAAGGAATCAAGTGCGAATCTTGGACACATCAGCCAACAGGGACTACTCAAAATATGCCATGGTCTTCTGCAAAATGATTTGTTAGTAGTTCTGGTTCTGATTAAGTAACTTTAGAAATTTGAATCTGTTTGTCCTCTTTAGTCACAGGCTGACAGACATGTTTGCGTTAAACCTGTTCACTTTTTACTTTGGGTCACGCCGGGTTTGATTCTCTTCAGGAAGTTGCAACCTTGACTACTGTAGTTATGTATCTTTTTTTAAGCTGTTCCTAGAGTCACTGACGCATATCCATTTCAACTCCATTACACTTCCTACTTTGCCAAAATCAGTTTGAATGCCTTAAGTGCAAACACTGGAAATGTTAGCGCAGGAACATCCAAACATTAAAAAAAAACCTGGAAGAGTTAGCATTTCTATAGGAGAGAAAGCCAATCATATTTACCCTTCACAGAATAAAGGAGGTCCATCATATCTTTTAGAGGACTCGCTAAATTGGAGGATTTTATAGGAGTAATCTTCATCCGTCATTCAGTCACAGCTGATCTATCTTTCTCCCTCAACCCCATTCTCCCACCTTCTCCCCATAACCTCTGATATCCTTAAGGGCCTGTCCCACCAGCATGCGACTCCATGCGGCAAGCGCGACCTAACGTGGTCGCTTGAGCCGTACGGCCTCGCGGGGCCGGTCCCACTTCGATCGCCGGAGCCGTATGGAGTTGTGCGGAGCTGGTCCCGACATCGCGCGGGGCTCCGAAAAACTGACACTGTCCAAAAATTCCGCGAGGCCCGCAGCCGCAGCCGCATTGAGGCCGTACACAGGGCCTCGACGGGTGTGCGCAGCGTCTCGACACCGTACGCAGTGTCTTGACGCCGTACGTCACGCGCGAACTTCCTGCAGACTTCGCTCGAACTTCACGTTAACTCGTACGTGATCACTCGACCTCCACGCGGCCCCCGCTTCCGGTTTGGTCGCGCTTGCCGCATGCAGCAGCATGCTGGTGGGACAGGCCCTATACGGGGATCACTCGACCTCCACGCGGCCCCCGCTTCCGGTTTGGTCGCGCTTGCCGCATGCAGCCGCATGCTGGTGGGACCGGCCCTGTACGGGGATCACTCGACCTCTGCGCGGCCCACGCTTCCGGTTTGGTCGCGCTTGCCGCATGCTCGTGGGACAGGCCCTTAACTAATCAAGAATCTTAGCAATCTCTGCCTTAAAAATACAGGTCAATGCGATGCACACTGTTATCTCATGAAATTAGTCTTTTTATAAAGGAGGTGAAAGATAGCAAGCCGTGTGAAAAATGTATCTGGAGGCTTTTGAAGGACCAAGTGAGGCAGCTCCAAGCAAGAAAATGAAGACGAAACAGTTGAAAATTGATGTCATTGTTCAGAATAGAAGGGGGAAGAGTGGCCAGGAAATGATACCATTCCTGATTTTTTTTTTTGTTTTTGTTTTTGTTTGGAATGTTTTTTGGCAGGCCAAAGATGAGAAGGTTGGAATGTGTGGGAGAGTTTCAGTGGTGAGCCTCGGGGAGGTCATGGCCTACGTTTGGGAATAGAGCAGTGATGTTCGTCAAAGTAAATGCTCTTGAATCTGTTCCAGAAATGAGGCTGCTCCTTGCAGGTCAGGTCCCTTGCTGCAATCTATTTGAAAGTGTCCAGCTGTCCCGAACCTCTCATCGTCCTTGCGTTGTCCAGTAAAGGAAGTGCCACTGATAACCTGGTGTAGATGTGGCTCAGTCTGGGTTGATTTTACTGCATTTTCTTTTCATTTTCTTTCGGCTTTGCACACAAAGTCCATATAGGCCGTGGGCATAACCTGCCCTTTGGGTCTATTTGGATTTCCAAAAGCACTAGCAGTGAATTAATTTTATCATTTTAGAAGAAGTGAAGATGTGACCAGGAATGCATTTGACTTCGGGCTTGACTTCAACTAATGAATTGGTTGGGGGCATCCTAAGTGTAGGTATGTTGCAAAGCCTACCTGAAGCGTCGTTGAAAATCTGCCGTTGTGGGTGTGCGCGATTTTGGCGCCGTTTAGAGGGGGCGGGTTTAAAACGCGATTTTCTCTAAGCTGTTCCAATCGAAAATGTTCAGCCTAGTTAATTATTAACGAAAAATCGCTGGAAGACCCCGTCGCAAAAGCTATTATTAGTTTTAAAGGCCTTGAATAATAGTTATAGTAGTTTAAAAATCAATCTTTAAACCCGCGACAGCCAGCAACCGCAGGGTCCCATAAAGCAAACCACAGAAGTTAGGTTGTATATTTTTACATTAAAAAGGGCTTTTAAAGAACCCTTTATACAAAGTTTAATATTGCGAGTAGCTCAATTTGGCCCCATTATATCCCGCAGTATTTTTCTCGGCATTTGGGGCACAAATCTACCGCAATGTGAACGTTCTAAACCAGCGCGTTCCACAGGGACCCACTGGAAAGCTGATTTAAAATGGACTTTAATTTGCAGCAATTGAACACTAAATTCCTTCCATTTGGCCTATAAATTAATGTAAATGAGATTTAAAAATCATGTTTTATTGTGAATTATTTGTGAATATTATTTGGACATTTAGGCTATTTAAAAATGTTAATCATTTATTAAGAAATGGATAGATGTTTAGATCTAGTAATTGAAGTCTGAAATTAGCTACAATTAGGTAACTAACTAATTATATGCTTTAATTTCAGGTCATCCAAGTAAGATTATTTTATATTTGTTTCAGAATGCTTCAATCTATGATAACTGAAAATTTCATTCAGTTCTCTTAATTTTTAAGAAAGTTATGGGCTTTTGACTGTTCACGATCACAGCTTTTTTGTTATGTCCATAGAAAATCAATAGGGAACAAGATGCTCATTTCCCAGTTTGAAAATGGCCATAACTTTTTAAATACTTGAGATATGAAAGTGAATTAGGTGTCAAATTAAACTTATTTTTATGCTTTATCTGATGGGATAAATTACAGACTTGATTTTTAAAATCTCAAAATTTTGTAACATTGCTACTAAGTGGTCTTGACGTTCCTGGGATCCATCAGAGCAAAATCCAGAGTCTTCTTTGGCAAGGATGCAAGTGCATGCTCACTCAACCTGATTAGTGTTACTTGTGCTGCACCATATAGCCTGTAGGTTGCTTAAAATGATGCTTCCACATGAGCGACAGACACATGGAAAAAATGTCAAATCTAAAAGGCCATAGTTTAGTTTAGAGATACAGCGCGGGAACAGGCCCTTCGGCCCACCGGGTCCGTGCCGACCAGCGATCCCCGTACACTATCACTATCCTGGACATTAGGGGCTATTTACAAATTTACCAAAGCCAAATAACCTTCAAACCTGTACGTCTTTGGAGTGTGGGAGAAAACAAACACCGTACAGACAGCACCCGTAGTCAGGATCGAACCCGGGTCTCTGGCGCTGTGAGGCAGCAACTCTACTGTTGTGTCACTAGGCTGGGTGATTCAAGGAAGGAGCAAATTGGCAACATAATTGGTACCAGACACGGCAGATAAAGGAAATGCTGAACCCATTGACAGACTGAAGGAATGATACAACCTGTTGTTCCCTGTGACACGCCTGATTACTGAGTTGCCCACGGATTGCTAGAACATTCGAAATATTTGTGGACTCACTTTCACATTAGTTGCCTTTTGCTGCAAAATTGGGGGTGGGACATCTGCTCTGTGCTCTCATTTACAGTGCCCTCCATAATGTTTGGGACATCATTTATTTATTTGCCTCTGTACTCCACAATTTGAGATTTGTAATTTAAAAAAATCACATGTGGTTAAAGTGCACATTGTCAGATTTTATTAAAGGATATTTTTTATACATTTTGGTTTCACCGTGTAGAAATTACAGCTGTGTTTATACAAGAATGAAGCTGTTAGAGGCATCAGCCAAACCTTAGGCTTACCAAAATCCACTGTTTGGAACATCATTAAGAAGAAAGAGAGCACTGGTGAACTTACTAATCGCAAAGGGACTGGCAGGCCAAGGAAGACCTCCACAGCTGATGACAGAAGAATTCTCTCTATAATAAAGAAAAATCCCCAAACACCTGTCCGACAGGTCAGAAACACTCTTCAGGAGTCAGGTGTGGATTTGTCAATGACCACTGTCCGCAGAAGACTTCATGAACAGAAATACAGAGGCTACACTGCAAGATGCAAACCACTGGTTAGCTGCAAAAATAGGATGGCCAGGTTACAGTTTGCCAAGAAGTACTTAAAAGAGCAACCACAGTTCTGGAAAAAGTTCTTGTGGACAGAAGAGACTAAGATTAACTTATATCAGAGTGATGGCACGAGCAAAGTATGGAGGAGAGAAGGAACTGCCCAAGATCCAAAGCATACCACCTCATCTGTGAAGGTACTGGCTCACTTATCTTCATTGATGATACAACTGCTGATGATAGTAACATAATGAATTCTGAAGTGTATAGACACATCCTATCTGTTCAAGTTCAAACAAATGCCTCAAAAACTCCATTCTACAGCAAGACAATGATCCCAAACATATTGCTAAAGCAACAAAGGAGTTTTTTCAAAGCTAAAAAATGGTAAATTCTTGAGTGGCCAAGTCAATCACCTGATCTGAACCCAATTGAGCATGCCTTTTATATGCTGAAGCGAAAACTGAAGGGGACTAGCCCCCAAAACAAGCATAAGCTAAAGATGGCTGCAATACAGGCCTGGCAGAGCATCACCAGAGAAGACACCCAGCTACTGGTGATGTCCATGAATCACAGACTTCGAGCGGTCATTGCATGCAAAGGATATGCAACGAACTATTAAACAGACCCGAAACGTTGCCTATGTCCTTCGCTCCATAGATGCTGCCTCACCCGCTGAGTTTCTCCAGCATTTTTGTCTACCTTCGATTTTCCAGCATCTGCAGTTCCTTCTTAAACAAAATATTAAACATGACTACTTTCATTTACATTACATTGTTGTGTCCCAAACATTATGGTGCCCTGAAATGGGGGGGGGGGGGGGGGGGCGGGGCGGGGCGCTATGTATAAACAGTGCTGTAATTTCTACATGGTGAAACCAAAATGTATAACAGTGGCCTTTATTAAAATCTGACCTTTAACCACATGTTTCTATTACAAATCTCAAATTGTGGAGTACAGAGGCAAATAAATAAATGATGGGTCTTTGTCCCAAACATTATGGAGGGCACTGAAAGTGTGTTTAGAGTGAGATCCTGGCAGATATACATTTTATTACCCTGTAGGATGTAGCTTCAGACTAAGTCTGTATTTGGGTGAATTTGTATGTGAGCATTCCTTGAGACTGAGTTGGAAAGCAGGTTTCACTAACTACAGATGTATCTCTTTCAGTGAGCAGGCTATACCTGCTTAGCCTCATGCAAATTAATCACACTTTTTTTATGCCCTGACTTGTCTCTTTGAAGATTTGTGAGATGTGCTTTAGTGGAACTTTGTTATGTAACTTGGGTGGAGACGTGAAGGTGGTTGGAATGTCATCTGGTGAAAAGGGAGAGATGCAAAGGAATAATTGTTGGGATTATTCTCCTGGTTGGTCGTTTGCAGGCACTGCTTCCCATTCCATTTCATTGACTGCAATAGAATTGGTATTGGGCAGTCAGTTTAATAAATAGCCAACAAAATGTCATTCATGTGCAGGAATGAACTCAAAATGCCGGAGTAACTCAACAGGACAGGCAGCATCTCTGGAGGGAAGGAAAGGGTGACGTTTTGGGTTGAGACCTTTCCTCAGATTTCAGGAGTCTGCAGCAGGGTCTTGACACAAAACGTCACCCATCCCTTCTCTCCAAAAATGCCATTCATTACCTGCCACTTACAGGGGTGAATTTCTGACCCCACGGTGTACATTTGTCCACAAGCTCCGGTGGCAGGTTAGAAAATGGTGTTTGGTCAAAACAGACCTGCCTTTAAGAGATGGGGTGATTAATTTTTCTTATGAAAACAGTGGGAACCTGCTTGCATTTATTTGAAAGGTCAAGCTAGTTGAACTGACAAATGTTCTTTCACCAATACTTCACTGAAGAACATTTGGACGATAATTGTCCTCAATTGTTCAAATTTACGTTAATGGGCTGGAAGATGGGATTAGAGTGTAAGGGAACCAAATCTGTCGACGATATAGAACGTAGTTGATAGGCTTATTGTGATGCGGATATTTGGACTTGGCAGAAGAATGTGGATTGGTTGAATGAGCGGGTGAAAACCTGCCTAGTGAAGTTCATGCATCTCACTAAGGAATCTAAAAGCATTTATCTAAATGGAGCAAGATTGCCCATGAGTGAAGTACTGCGTGATCTAGCTGTTCTTGTGCATGCACTACAAAAGGCTTGCACGTACAGTAGGTGCTGTAAGTAGTTAGGAAGATAAATGGCATTTTTGCTTTTCTGTTTTGTAAGAGCCATGAAGCTGACAAGGAGAAAGATGACTTTTACAATTGTGCAGGGTGTTGGTGAGATCACACCTGTGGTATGGAGCCCAACTTTGACACCCTTAAGAAATATGTTAATAATAGAGGGCCGATTAATAAAGAAATGTACCGGGCTAATTTGTGGGGTGAGAGGATTATCTCTACCCCCCCCCCCCCATGAGCAACTAAAGAAAATAGATCGATATGCTTCGGAGTGTAAAAGAATTAGGAGTTTAAAATAATTTAAGAGCGTTTTAAGAGAGCTTAAAAGAATCTTATTGAAACATCAGACTCTGCGGTGGCATGCTAGGGTAGACGTTAAGATGTTTTTGTACAAGGTGTCATAGTGACAAGATTCTTTAAAACTGAGATCCTTCCATAAAGAAGAACTTGTCGCATAGTTTGGTGAATCTCTGGAATTCTCTCCTCCAAATGATTATAAAGACCAGGCCATTGCGTTATTTAGAGATGAAGTAGATCAATTTTGAAAGATTCGGAAATTGAGGGCTGTGGAGCACAGAAGAGGAGACGAGACCTGGAGCATTTAGATCATCGTCATGTTGATTGGGGGAAGATTTAGTGTCAAGTAGGTTATTGTTGCTCCAATTTGTTTTTTTTTACATTTGCTTGTATGAACATACACCAATTGATAATCCTCTAAAGTGGTAATACTCTCTTCTTCCTTGATGTGGTCATCTGGGTTAAATACCCACTCCCCGCACGATGCTGTGTGGCAAACCACCTCTTTGAGTTTTTACGCATGTGACGTGATGTTGGATTTTATTTTGCTGTGCTTTGTGATCGGACTGAGATGCATCCGTGTTATAGGTAATGTGTAATGTAGTTGACTTTTAACTCCCCTATGGAATGGCAGGGCTCGAAATTAGCGGTTGCCCGGGTGCCACTGACCACCCAAAGTGCTGCCGGGCAACCTAAACGCCGAGTCATTTTGCCCGACTTGGCACTGCAGATACTGGTTTATACCGAAGACAGTCTCCCCCCCCTCCCCCATTTTTTGTAATCCGGATTTTAATACCCGGTGAAATCTCCGTTTTCCGCTAGACATTGGGGGTGGGACTGCTGATCGAGTGCGTCGACTGGACGAGAGAGACGTCAGTCAGCAGGCAATGGGGGTGGGACATGATAATCAGCGCGATGATTGGAGGAGGGAGACGTGTCAAAACACTCTCGGCACAGGCCTGCGCCTCATCCGCAGCCAGGATCGATCCCGGCTCTCCGGCGCTGTCCTGTCCCCACCCGAGTGCCCAGAGACGTCGGGAGTCAGACTGGAGCTGTACCCCCAGGCCCACAGCCAGCGCAGAGAAGCAGCGCTAAACCCAGTTCAACTCTGCCTGTCCCGCCAGGTTATCCTACAGACCTGCCTGGATTTACGGGAAATATGGGCAGAGCGGAGAAGCAGCGCTGGTGTCCCGTCAGTCCAGGCAGGGCTGTAGATTAACCCGGCGAGACAGGCTGAGTTGAGCTGCATTTAGCGCTGGATTGAGCCTCCGAAGCCTCGCATGCGTGTGTCAGTGTGCGCATGCGCGCGCGGCCGCCAAGAAATTGTGTCCCCCCCCCCCCCCGTCCCCCGGTCCCCTCCATATTTTGATAACGATTTCCGTGCCTGGTCACTGCTACTGTTGACACGTTATTACATAATTCATTTTAACGGCAAATCAATGCTCTTAATATGGAGTATCAGTACTGTAGTTATTTAATGAGCAACATTCACAACTATACATTGGATTTATCCAGGTTTTACTTCTACAGTCAGTCATATACATCACAAATTTGGTCAGGAAATATTTCAGTTGAAATTTTAACGTTAATTCTGAAGTGGGAATGATGGAAAAAGCGTTTATCAACAATTTATTTTTAATCTGTTGCTAACAAACTGGGTATCTTCATTGCTGTTCACAACACATACATCTAATCTGAATGCCCGGTAATGTGGCGTCTTGACACCTTTAAATATATTACCAAAAGAACATTTGCTGCATTTATGTCCTTTGGCCATCTTTTGTTAGTTAGTGTAATGTTTAACCTGTCAGATGGGTATAGTCAGTTTTGTCAGCTATTATCATAAAATGCCTTTAGAAAATTCCTTGCAACCTGTATATTTTGTTGTGGATAAATTATGTGGGAAGCGAGAGTGTTTCTGTACCAATAGCAATAACGACCCATGCTATGGCCATGTCATGATAATTTTCGGTCCTTCACAGAAAATATGCACCAATCTGTAGTGTGCATGGTTAAGCATATATGTTATCCAGGTCCAGGATTTATTGACACAGGTTGATCATACGCTGAATAATCCAACCACATTTTTGTTTGGAAGTGGAAAGAAATAATAGAAATTGCATTAATTGCAATGTGTTAAAAGAGTTGAGATACCGTATTATAATTTTGCTGCATGTCATTGTGGGATATATCATGTCTTGATTGGTGAGTATGTTTAGTTTGTGACTTTATTTGAAGCAGAAATAATATGTGAATGCTTCATGGAGCATAATTCCGACTGGTAACTACGCACTTTGTCCGAGCACATTATCGCACGCCTCATGCAAGCCATATTAAATGACCACCTAAACTGTCATTTGGCAACCTAAAAAGCTGCCTAGGTTGCCCGGCTGGCAACAGGGAAAAAAAGTTAAGCGAGAGCCCTGAATGGCCGAGGAAACGTGGAGTTTCAGAGTCATACAGCACGGGACCAGGCTCTTCGGCCCAACTCGTCCACACATACTAAGCAATCCCATCTTAGCTAGTACCATATGCCCGCGTTTGGCCCATCGAAACCATTCCTATCTATGTACCCGTCTATTAAATGCTACAATTATACCCGAGTTCGTAAACAATTTGAAAGTACAGCAAATGCTGGCTTTGCCAGTGATATCCATGTCCCTTTAATGAATGTGTAAGAAATTCCTGATATTAATATTTCAGTGCTTTGCAAGCTGTGTACAGGTTCCCCTGTTGCAAAGTGTGCATTGTTGTTGTTCATTAGATTTTTAGGCCTTGCTCGAGATTAAGTTCCTGTTGCATTGCAGTGATTATAGAGAAATTGGCCGAGTACCTAGTACAACTCCCAAAATCCTGAATTGGCAATAAATAAAGGTCTTATTTAAAAAAATATATGTCACTTTTTTATTGTGAACACGATGTTGGCACGGATGCAACTCTTTTGAATCCAGTTTGGTTGATAGAAATTAGATTTAAAACAGTTTATTTTTTTTGTGGAACATTATTCATTATTATCCATATGGAGCAGCCCTACATACCTTTTAGAGGCATGTATTCAGGTTGCGACAGGTTGAATGAAGAGGTGCCTTGACCTGCACGTTCATTAATGAAGCAATATGCATGATTTGCCGAGTGATTTAATTTCAGTCTACAAATCTTCTCACACAGTGTACAATTCAATTGTTGCCTCTAATCCTTCCGCTGCCACTTTGTACTCTTTCAATAATTACTTATGCCAGAAGGATTCTGTTACGTACGGCAGAGTGGTTTCATGGTTACAGGTGAAGGATGAGAGGAATGGATTTTCCTTGAATTAAGGAGACATTAGTTCCGCTTATCTTAACAGTTTCCACCATTTCCACTTAAGCATTAGATTGAAGGGGAGAGGTTACATTATAGATTCACTCTAGAGGATCTTTCATCAGAAGTCATTCCTGATCACTTTGGATGGCTTTGCTATTCCCTCATTCAGCACTTGGGTGGAATACCAGTGCTATCCAGAGAGAAGGTCAAGCAGCTTCCAATGGTTCATGACCTGAAAACAAATCTCTAAGCATTTCCTCAGTAAGACAAGTACATGGATAGGATAGGTTTTGGAGGGATACGGTCCAAACACAGGCAGGTGAGACTGGATTAGAAGGAACATATTGGCTGGTGTGGGCAAGTTGGGTCGATGGGCCTGCTTCCATGATATATATCACTCTATGATTATTAGACTTGGTTCTACAGAGGAAGTTGAGGGTGGAGGCTGGAATTTGCTACCTAATAGAGTTACACGGGTGGAAACTCCTGTCACATTTTGATTTGGATGAGAACTTGATGGACAAAGGCTGCAGATCAAGAAACTGGGAAATGGGATTAGAGTGGAGATTGGCATTTAGTTTAAGGACACAGTGTGGAAACAGGCCCTTCGGCCCACTGAGTCCCCACCAACCAGCGATCCCCACACATTAACAATACCCTACACACACCAAGGACAATTTAACATTTTATTTACACTAAGCCAATTAACCTCAAACCTGTACGTCTTTGGAGTGTGGGAGGAAACTGAAGATCTCAAGAGAAAACCCACGCAGGTCATGGGGAGAAGGTACAAACTCTGTACAGACAAGCATCTGTAGTCAGGATGAAACTTGCCGTTGTAAGGCAGCAACTCTACCACTGTGCCACTGTGAAGGGCTGAAAGCTTGAATGGATGCCAGCAACCTAAAACAGATCAGGATGTTTATCCTTGTTGAGAGTGGCTGGAAAGGAGAGCGGATGGGAAATCATAAACTTGCTTTCTTGGAAATCAAATCCCCAGCCTAGTTTTGGGACCTTTCCACGCAGAATAAGAGTGCCATTAGTTCAATTATTTGCACGTAGGAAAGGAAGGGAAATGCAAAATATCGATGTCCTTAAACCTAAGACTAAAGTCGTCTTTATTTTTTCATGGTCCTTGGAGAAAGAAATACTCGAAAGGTTAAAAATCATTGATGATTCATTGTATCCTCAGAGTAGCACAAACCCTTTACAAAGGAATGTGAAGGCAGCAGCATTTGTGCATTTCAGGACCTCTGTCAAGCTGCCAGGGCAGTTGAGAGCTTTTTTTTTGGAAAGTGGCAGATATCCAAAGTGTACTGGATCTGGGTGCTTGTTGCAACCATGGCAACTGTTGTTTTTATTCCAGTCTCTTTCGACAATGACATCTCATGCATGGCACTCAGTGGAAAAACTTGATTGCCAGAGTTCCAACTCCAAGATGTCTATAACCTATTTTTATAAAAAGAGATTCACAGAAACGTGGCCCCAAAAAATGACAATAATAAATGGAAACGTTGTTACCATTTGAAGATTTGTTGTGAAAAGGAAGTACCTGACTTCACTTGGAACATTAAATTGTCAGTGTTCCTTCAAATATTCCTCCTGGTGCACATGTATAGTTCAGTGTTTTGATATTGCAGTGAACTTAGACTTCAGAGATATACAGTGCTGTCCACAAGGTCCGCGCTGACAAGCGATTCTCTCCACCCCCCCCCCCCCCCCCCCCCCCATATATTAGCGCCATCCTACACACTAGGGTTAATTTACAACTTTCCCAAAGCCAATTAACCTACAAACCTCTACTTGGAGCATGGGGGGGAACGGAGCACGTGGAGAAAACCAATGCAGTCACAGGGAGAATGTACAAACTCCATACAGACAGCATCCCTGGTCGGGATTGAACCCAGATCTCTGGTGCTGTAAGGAAGCAAATTGACAGCTGCACCACTGTGCCGCCAGTTATCAAGGGAAACGTTGCATGTACCTTAAAATTTATATTGAAAGCCATTTACAGAAAGTGGGTGCAATGCTTAAGGACAATGGTTCACCCCTGCTCCAATTGCTCCTAGTAAGTGTAACAAGGAAGCAGCCTTTCCAAGGGTATTACCCATAAGGAGAGGTTGGACAAAATTGGATTGTGTTCTCTCGAGCCTTGGAGGTTGAGGAGATACCTGTTAGAGGTATTATAAGAGGCAGAGAGAGGGGAAACTCCTATTTTAAAGTTAGTTTACCTTGGCATTGTGTTCGGCATGGACATTATGGATCGAAAGGTCGGTTCATGTACTACACTATTCTACAATGCTACTTCAGGATAGTGAAAAAGACTGGGAAAGGGCGACAGATTTCCCTCAACATCTCCAGGACAATAGTGAGCCTAAATGGTTTTCCTGCAATCTTGTAATTACACAGTCAACACATCATTAGTGAGTTTTACATTCCAGATTTATGCAATTTAATTTAATTCCATGAAATGCGAAAGTGGTTCTGGATCATCAGCAGAACACAAAGTGCTGGAGTAACTCAGTGGGTCAGGTCAGGCAGTATCTCTGGTCTGTATCCAAGCATCGGCCAGTCAAAACCCTTCCTCACCCTGTATCCACCTGTCACTCATCAGGCTTTGTCCTTCCCCATTTATCTTGCAGCGTTCCGCCCACCCCCTTACAATCAGGCTGAAGAAGGGGCCCGACCTAAAACATCACCTTCCATGTTCTCCAGAGTTACTCCAGCACTTTGTGTCTTTTTTGTAAACCAGCTCCTGCAGTTCCTTATATCTATGTCTGGATTACTAGTCTAGGTCTATGGAGTTCTGGTCTAATAATGTGACCAATCTGTATTCCTTGAGCAAAACACAATGTGTTGGAGGGACTCTGCAGGTCAGGCAGCATCTGTGAAGGAAAATGGTCAGACGCTGTCTTAGGTTGTGATCCTTCTTCAGACTGAGAAAGGGTCTCCACCTGAAACATCACCTGTCTATTCTCTCCAGCTGCCTAATGGGCTTGTCCCACTTAGCTGATTTTTTTGGGCGGCTGTCAAAGGCGTAGCAGGTTGCCGAAAAACCGGCGACCCATACGACAATGTCTACGACAAGTGGTGACAGCCTAGTCGTCTGCAGTCGCCTAAAACATTGCCTAAGTGGGACAGGCTCGTTACCCGTTGAATTCTTCCAGCACCTTGCAGATGCTGGAAATTTGAACAAACAGTTTCTTGTGCCCCCTGCCTGTAGTCCTTGGATCATGGATCATGTTCCTCCTGGGTTTTTGTTTTTTTCTCTCAGAGCGGATATTATGTGGGCTTGTGGGTTCAATTGTCCTGGAGACTTGCCTGTGGTTCTATTCAGTTTTACATGTGCCAGCCATTCGTGGCATAAAGCACTAAGTTCCTGGGGGTGCAGATCACTAACAGTCTGACCTGGTCAAATAACATCACATCAATAGTTAAAAGAGCGCAGCAGCATTTGCACTTTCTGCGCCGGATGAGAAGAGCTCACCTCCCCCATCCCGTCCTCACCGCTTTCTACAGGGGCACCATAGAGAGTATTCTGACCAGCTGCATCTCTGTCTGGTTTGGGGACTGTAAAGCCTCCGACTGGAAGTCCGTGCAGAGAGTGGTGAGGATGGCTGAAAAAATAATCAGGACTTCTCTCCCCTCAATCGGGGACATCGCGAGCAATCGTTGCTTGTCTAAGGCCAACAGTATTATAAAGGACCCCACACATCTCCATCATGGACTGTTCACTCTGCTGCCTTCGGGCAAAAGGTATGGTAGCATAAGGAGCAGAATGGCCAGGTTTTGCAACAGCTTCTTCCCACGAGCCATCAGACTCTTGAATGCCATGTAATGGGCCGCCACCATTATCCATTTTATCTTTTTATCCATTTTATTCTTCTGTTATTTTTGTGTTGCACGGGGAGCCAAATGTAACGGAATTTTGTTTAGAATTACATATATCGATGTATTTCTAAATGACAATAAAGTTTTGATTGATTGATTGATAAAGGCTGTGATACCGGATGTAAAGTGCATCCAGCCGTTCAGCTGAGATATTTGTGCTCTGCCTCTAGACTTGGCGCAGAGTCCAGGTGCTGAGTAATAGATTGGATGCTCCAGAGTCGGATGGACCTTGTTCCTGAATTCTGCATTGCAACAGGCAGGCCCAGAAGTTAGGAGTGAGCTGACTTATGCACTGCAATTAGCCAGCATATCTCTAAGGGAAACCTTTGGTTGGACTCGAGTGAAGCATTCTGTGTCCAATTCTCCACAGTTCATTTTCTTCATCAGCTCCAAATGATTGATTCTCAATGGGCCATTGTCGGAGAGCAGGATCTGCTCTTTGCTGGAGGATGTTCACATCGTGGTGTGGAGATGGGGCCTCGTGTGTCTGCAGTTATCCACATCCTGTAGTGTAGCTTACTCTTCTCATCTGCAGCAGCTGATGGAAGCAGTCTTGCTGGGAACCGTCATTGACTTAAGTTTGTCAGAAACAATTCCGTTTAATTTTATCTTCCTCCTCCTGGTTCCCAAGGGACGGGTTGAGTTAGTGAAAATGGATCCAGTCACGTTGGTTTTAAACTAACTTGTCATGCAACAAGAGGAAGGAATAAAGACATAAGCCCAAATATCAAATATTTAAGTATCCGGTAACAGACTTCACGTCATTTGTCATTGTAAAAATGTTAACGGTCTCTCTGAGTTTTTGGCTCTTTGCTTTAAATAGATTACCCGTCCAGTATATTTTAAACTGTTTGTCTCTCTCTGGCAGATTTGATCCATTTACAATGCGTGCTGTTCAGAATAGGTATGGGAACCCGAGCTGTGCTTTTAAAACAAAAGAGAAGCAAAGCCCTTATTTTGCCCATAAAAGGTAAAATTAAGAACGCTATCAATTCCGTCTTTCAAGGCTGCGTGCTTAGCGCCTTGTTCCACTCTCTCTGTACTCATGACGGGGGCCAAGAACGGGTCCAAAGCATCTATGAATTTGCTGATGACCCTAACGTTATTGTCCGAGTCACAGGCAGTGATCAGTCGACATTCATGTGAGATGATTGAGTGGTACCCCACCAACAACCCCTCACACTGCATCAACAAAACCTAGGTACTAAAGGGCCTGTCCCACTTGCATGCGTCTGGCGCGACCAAACGTGGTCGCTTGAGGCATATGGGCCGCGAGGGGTCGGTCCCACTTCGAAGCGGAGGCGTATGGAGTTGTGCGGGGCTGGTCCCGACATCACGCGGGGCTCCGAAAATCCCGCACTGTCCGAAAATTTCGCGCGCCAACGGCCTGTCGGCCCACAGGCGCATTGAGGGCGTACGCAGCGTCTTCACGATGTACGCCTAGCGCGTGGCGTTGCACGATGATGTCACCGCCCCGCGTTGCGTGATGACGTCGCCGTGCGACGCCCAAATTCAGTCGGCCCGCCTCCTGCCCAGCTGATTGGTAAGTATGACGCAAATTACGTCACGCGTGAACTTAGCGCGAACTACGCTTCCGTTTGGTCGCGCCAAACGCATGCAATCGCATGCAAGTGGGACAGGCCCTTAACTGTTGAAACAAGGAACTACAGACATTGAAACATACAAAATAGTGAAAGGCTTGGATAAAGTGGACGGGGTCGAGTCTAGGACTAGAGGTCATAGTCTCAGAATTAAAGGATGTTCTTTTAGGAAGGAGATGAGGAGAAATTTCTTTAGTCAGAGGGTGGTGAAACTGTGGAATTATTTTCCACAGAAGGCTCTGGAAGCCAAGTCAGTGGATGTTTTTTTGTCTCTCCCTTCGGGGGAATGCGACTTTTTCTTGTTGTATCCCCCTTCTCTGCCTCCGTCTGCGCTGAGGCCTAATTGCGGAGCTGGCGGTCTCCAACCTGCGACCGACCTCGAGGCTCCGGAGGCAGAGCCAGCCAGGACTTACCAACGCAAGGCTGGCCGTCTTCGGGGCCGAGGCAGCGGTGGCCCGATTCGCTGATGCGGCGTTCCAGCTTTCGGCAGCGGCCCGGAGCTGGGGCTGCGGGACTCGGAGCTGGGGCAGCGGGATTCGGAGCTGGGGCAGCGGGACTCGGAGCTGGGGCAGCGGGACTCGGAGCTGGGGCAGCAGGACTCGGAGCTGGGGCAGCGGGGCTCGGAGCTGAGGCTGCGGGACTCGGAGCTGTTGCAGCGGGACTCGGAGCTGGGGCAGCGGGACTCGGAGCTGAGGCTGTGGCGGGCCGACTCGGAGCGGAGACGGCGTTCTGGCTTTCGGCAGCGGCGACATCACCCCGGAGGTCCGCTGGACTGGAGGGCGGCATCTCCGGCCTGGACCGATCGCCTCAGTGCAGAGGGAGAACAAGGAGGGAAGAGACGGAGACTAAGACTTTGCCTCCATCACAGTGAGGAGGTGCTTGGTGAACTCACTGTGGTGGAAGTTAATTTGTGTTTATTGTATGTTTTGTTATTTATTGTTACTGTGTATGACTGCAGGCAACGGAATTTCGTTCAGACCGAAAGGTCTGAATGACAAAGGAATCAAATTAAAATTCAAATTAAAAATTCCAAGAGTACTCCCGAGTTTGTCTTGATTCGAACTCGGAGATTTACGGTAATGGCCACTCATCGGTACTCGCGGCTCTCGTGGACATTTTTCATCATGTTGAAAAATCTTCACAAGTTTCCCCTTGCTTACCTGCCGTTAGCGAGTCTCCCCGAGTACCTGCCGTCAGCGCTAAGAGACGTCCCCGAGCTCCGACGTACCCGCTACGTTCATTCTCCGTGCTTACCACCAGTTTGATTTTTTTTAAACTCGTGAGAACTCTTGGAATGAACGTACTGTGGGACAGGGCTATAACTCAGTGTGTCAGGCAGCATCTGTGGAGAGGATGGACAGGTGATGTTACAGGTTGGGACCCGACAGAAAGGGGAAGTCAGGGGACCATGTGATGGCTTTCATTGGTGGGTCAACAGTGGCGAGTGTTAGCTTCAAATTCCTGGGCATTAACATCTCTGGACCCAGCACATTTATGATAATCATGAAAAAGGTGCATCAATGCCTCGACTTTGCTTGAAGTTTACTCCGTAACCCTTGCTTTCTCTCTCTCTCTCTCTCTCTCTCTCTCTCTCTCTCTCTGTGTCCCTCACCTACTCTAGTTCTCATACTAGTTTCACTGTCCTCCTGATTAGTTTTACTGTTTACTAGACCAAGTGCAGACCCGTTGGCTCTGCTCCCCCAACGCAGCCGTTCCCTACCCGTAGCCCCCACGGGAGATGTGGTCCTCCAACTCAAGCCGTTCAGGACTCAGCAGTGCGGCTGTTTTTAAATGGCGTCTTTGAGGCGAGATGCGGGCGCCAGCAGCCGTTATGGTCGCTGGCCAGCAGGAGGCGACAAAATGAGGATTTTATTAAAAATGTGTACATAAACACGACGAAATTTAATCAGGAGTGGATACTTGGAATGAAAAGTGAAATCTCTACCGAAATGGAAAAAATCTGGGCGTTTGTGGGTCTGGTGTTGGCGTAGCAACGAATCAAAGGCTGGCACGCACAAGTCAGGCAGAAACACACACACACACACACAGTTTTAATATTATAATAGATAGATATGCATCGTTGTTAGCTTCCCCTCGGCCAACAAGGAACCATTGTACATTTCCTTGATTGTTGTCTGCTTTGATCTGTCCTTTTCACACCTTGCATGCTATGCCCCCTTCCATATGTCTTGTTTCCTTCTCCCGGACTCGATTTGAGGCACGGTCTTGACCTGACATATTGCCTGTTCCTTCTCCCGAGATGCCACCAGTCCCGCGGAGTTACTCCAGCATTTTGTGTCTATCTACTTGTTTTAGATGTTTGAAGGGATTCCGCATGTCACCGAAAACTTTAACAAACTTTGACAGATAAGCTGTAGAAAGTATCCTGACTGGCGACATCATGGCAATTTCACCGCACAGGAACACAACTGGCTACAAGTGTGGTGGACTCAACCTGGTCCGTTACACACGCAACTCCTGCACACCATCGAAAGCAGCTACGAGACTCTGCTTCGAGAAGGCAGCATCTATCATCAAGGCCATGTCCTCTTCTCGCTGCTACTGTTGAATAGGGGGTACAGAAGTCTGAAGTCCCGCACCACCACGTTCAGGAACAGCTACAATCCTACAACCACCAGGTTCTTGAACCAACCTGCAAAACCCATAATCCTACCTCGGCAATGTAACACTGTGAACTCCCAAAGATCAAGAGACAAGAGTGTTTTATTGACGTATGTCCCAGATAGAACAATTAAATTCCTACTTGCAGCAGCACAACAGATTATGTAAACATAGTACTCTGTAAACAATATAATAATCTAGAAGAAAGGTTCAGTCTGTATATGCACATATACACACATATACACACACACACACACACACACACACACACACACACACACACACACCTTCCCTAATTGTGTATTTTTGCACTAATATTCTTGCAAAAAAAAAGCAACTTTTTTCTTTTTACTTTCTTGTATGATTTATGTAGAATTCATGGTTTTTGTGTGTTCGGCTGAGTGTGTGCCTGTGGTACTAGATTTTCATTGCACATCAACCTCACCGTATGGTGCATATGGCAAGAAACTTGACTTGGTTGCATCTCTGGAGCAAAACCGCGCTGATGGGCCACAGACATAATAGGCATTCGCTATATGGTTTGCAACTGGGTTCTGCAAAGGAGAAGATGTCTTTCAGTTTTTGTCATCTGATCTTCACATGACTTTGACTAATATGGTGGTGGAATGTGGCTTTGCATACAGTACAGAAGGAATGCACATTTATATATGACCTTTCAGGGTCTCTATGTCTGCCAAAACCTTCAAATGTCTCTGAAGTATCTCGATTGTAAAATCGTCTCAGCCAAATTTAAAAAAAATATATATACATCAATATCGTCTTCAGGCCTTTTAAAACTCATCAACCCATATTGATTCCAGCAATGAGGGACCTGTCATCATTTCTTTGCCTGGGTCCAGAAAGGAAAAAAATGCTAACGCTGGCAATCTAAAGAAAAAGCAAAATTGCCAGGTCAAGCAGCGTCTGTTAAGAAAGAAGCAGAATTAATAATAGAGCTCACTTGATAGGCCATCGACCTGAAATGTTAATACCATTTCTCTGTGTCCACAGATGCTGCCTGGCATGCCATGTTGTAGTTTAGTTTGGAGATACAGTGTGGAAACAGGCCCTCCAAGCCCGGGCCGACCAGCGATCCCCGTACACTAACACTACCCTACACACTAGGAACAATTTACAATTTTTACCAAAAGCACATTAACCTGAAAACCTGTACGTCTTTGGAGTGTGGAGGCAACCGGAGTATTTGGGGAAAACCCACTGGGTGAACGTACAAACTCTGTGCAGACAGCACTCACAGTCGGGATCAAACCCAGATCTCTGACGTTGTAAGGCACCTCAGCACTTTAGTGTTTACATCGCTATGATGCAGTTTGAGTCTCTGAACCTTAACTTGGGAAGTGTTGATTGTATGCGTGCTCCAAGGAGAATTGCAAATAAACATGGCAACCACATCAAAATAAACTGGACGTTGGTAGGATCTTGTCCCAAAATCTACAGCAACATATATTTTTGTATTGGTCCCGTTTAAGGGTGAAAAGGATATGCTAGTGTTAAGAGGAAGGATGTGTTGACATTGAAGAAGGTCCAGAGGAGGTTTATGAGAGTGATCCCGGAGATGATTGGGTTAACGATGAGGAATGTTTGATGTACTCGCTGGCATTTAGAAGGATGAGGGGGGCTTCATTGAAACCTACTGAATGATGAAAGGCCTTCATAGAATGTACATGGAAATCAAGTTTTCAGTGATGAGAGAGTCTAGAACCAGAGGGTACAGCCTCAGAACAAAAGGATGTATCTGTGGGTGGAATTGCCTGTGGGAGATGTGGGTGGAACTTCTTCAGCTAAAGGGTGGTGAATCTGTGGAATTCATTACAACAGACGGTTAAAGCGCTTTCTCACGGGGCGACTTGACGCAAGATGTAACCAGAGTGAAGTGGTCGTGGTCTAGCACGATATCACACGATATAACGGGGGGTAGATAAAGAGTTCCCACGGGTACTCGGCATTTCTGTTATTTGTGCGAGTGACTTGTCCGTCTCCCGAGCTTTCCCGTTAAATCTTGAATGAACATTGTGAATCCCCATTCATAAAAGAGAAGGTAATTGCGCAGAGGGTTAATAATTGACAATCTGCTGCTGCCTGCCCGCTGAGTTAAATAGTTCCCACGGTCACGATACACAGTGTATCGTGAGTCTTGCGTGGGAACTTTTTAACTCAGCGGGCAGGCAGCAGCAGATTGTCGCTCCCTTCAGTTTCACCCCACCTACACCCCTCTGCTTCCCGGCCATGTGTGTGACCCCTCCCCTCCCCTCTCCAGCTCCCCGCTCATTGCACCGGCGCGGGGGCTTTGCACTGTCTTCACGTCGGCGATGCCAGCAGGTCAGTGCCAGTCACCGGAGACGTCAGGACCAACGGGACACCGACCCCCAGGCCCACTGCAAGCACGGAGATCCCAGAGACCCACAGCCAGCAGCAGCGCAGCCCCGTTCCAACTCCAGAGGAACACGCTCCCCGTAGGGACAGAAGCTGATGGTGTGCAAGGTACGTCTTGTTCTTGGGGTTGCGGATGAGGGGGCGCAGCTCGGGCTGTGACGTCTCCGGCCACCCCCCTGTACAGGAGCTGAGACTGGGAACTGTGGGGTTGTTTGCAGTTGCAGAGGGAGGGGGCAAGGGCGGTACAGTTCACAGTCTCAGCTCCAGTCCAGGGGGGTGGCCGGAGACGTTAGGACCAACGGGACACCGACTGCAAGCACGGAGATCCCAGAGACTCACAGCCAGCAGCAACTCTAGCCCAGCCCCGCTCCAACTCCAGAGGAACCCGGGTTGCGGATGAGGGGGCGCGGATTCCTCTGGAGTTGGAGGGACAGGGAGACACAGCAGCTTTTGAGAATGGTGGGCAATCACTTCAAAAGTTCTGCCCACACAGTCAGTACACCTCTCCTACACTTGTCACCCGCACTAAGATCATCTCGCAGAGAATGATCCCAGCCTAACAGCATGTTCATTCCAGATTACTCACCTTCTGTCCCCTCTGTCCAGCTTCCGGATTCACCGTTCGCAGAAGTTCCCACGGTAAACGCAAGAGTTAATACGGATATCGCACTGGCCACTACGTTCATATAATGTTGCAATCTTCAACCACAAGTGTACAAGTCACTCTTGGAGAAATTCAAACTTGTTTGAATTTTCTCCCGAGTCACCAAGTTACACGAGTACCTGCTGTTAGCGCCACGGTGGTCCACGGTGGTCCACGAATGCCGTACGGTTATCGCACGAGGTTCCCACGATGTTCAACTCTGGTTAACTCTTGCGTCAAGTCGCCCCGTGAGAAAGACATTGAGTATTTTTAAAGCAGAGATTGATTCGTAGGGTTGTCTAAGGTTATGTGGAGAAGACAGGAGAATGGTGTTCAGAGAAAAAATTGATCAGCGATGATTGAATGGTGAAGTAATGTTAATTGGCCGAATGGCTTAATTCTGCTCCTCTGTCTTATAGTCTTATTAACAAGGATACACTCCCCTCTTCCCCCTCAATGTGCTGCATCAGGGTTTTGTTTTCCTTCTTAACCAATACCCTCGTAAATGAGGCAATCCTAAAGTTCAGATTCAAAGTTATATTCCATTCAAAGTTAAATAATAACATTTTTATTAAACCCTGCTGATTGGGAAGGACGGAGGTAAAATCATATCTTGCATTCATCTCCTTTCTGTTTCCTTTTTCTTGCTCTCTGCCACTCTCCATCTTTCCCCCGTCTCTTTTGATCAATTTCTCTCTTATTCATTCCAGCATTCCCGTTCATTATTGTTCCCACTTTGTGCTTCATCTTTATCCCTCAGTGTTCTGCCTCCGTTCTTCCCTTTGTTAACATCCATTGTCTGTGCTTTGTGTGTGTTTGTGTTGCATGTTAGTCAGTGGAACTAAATTTGGAGTGGAGGGGGTGGTAATAATACTTGGTGACTTTTCAGAGAATCGAGATCCCGGTAAAAGTGAAATTGCCGTTGCTCTTTGAGCTAATTTGCCCACAACAAGAAAAACCGCAAACCCTGTGATTATAAAGTTGCAGTAATTGAATTACTGCTGTTGCATTTCCTCATGAATTGGCTGTTTTCAAATGACTCATTGACACAAATGGGTACTGTCGGTGCCAATTGAATTCTTGTGGGAACACTGTTTTGTAAGCTAAGCTTTTGTGGAAGTAAATTGCTTGCAAGTGTGCAACTGGGTACAAAATTATATAAGGTAAGGTTTCCCACAAAGACTGCAGCAGTTTAAAGCTGTGTGTGTGGATCATGAGCTATCTGGGAAATATCCAAGCGGAAACAATGGAGGTGAAGATTTGTGTCGTGATTAGTTTAGAGATACAGTCGTGAAATACGGTATTTAAAAACATATAGCTAAAAGAAATTTACTTACCACAACTCCATTCTTCTCTCTTTGTTTCTTAAGATACTCTTAAGATAATGACAATCCATGTTTGAAAAACCCGCCAAGAAACTTGCGTTGCCCATGCGCAATATGCTGCTGCGCATTCACAGCACGCAGTCCACGGTGCAAAGGCAGAATTTCAGCTGCTTTCAGCTCCCCTTGTCGTGAAGGCTTGAAGCTTGAAGCAGCGTTGACGGCACGTCAGCTGCACATACTTTCGCGTATTACATGTACTGCGGATGAAAGGCACGGGAGAATTATGCAAGAGATCGATCTCTTAGGTCGGCATAATTCTCCCGTGCCTTTACTATTTATATTTAATAATTACCACTTTATAATTTTAGTCGGAGTAGGCAGTGCCTACCTTGTCTACCCTGACGGCACGTGCCTGGTTAGTGGGTGCATTTACTGAATCCTGAGTGAAGAGGTTGGGAGTTCATGATCTATTAAAAAATGTATTGCTGATGCACATCAGTGCAAAACAGAAGGACTGCATTGTCAGAGATGCTGTTCCCTGAATGGAATATAAACTAGACGTCCTATTTAGGTGGATAGACCAATTCTTGTCTGCGTGCAGCAATACTTAGACAACACATATAAATGAGGAACTGCAGATGCTGGTTTACCAAAGAAAGACACAAAATGCTGGAGTAACTCGGCAGGTCATGCAGCATCCCTGGGGAACATGGATAGGTCAGGACCCTACATCCTTATTGTTCAGGCATAGACTGACAAATGACAAAGAATATTTGTGCCACAAGGGTGCTGGCTAGAACTGTTCCCTACGGTAGAGAAACAAATTGGTTACTGCATTCAGTGGCATTACAATCACAGAGTTCCCCACCTCTGCCTCAGAGGGCAATGGAGGCTGATTCACTGGATGCATTCAAAAGAGAGTTAGATAGAGCTCTTAGGGCTAGCGGAATCAAGGGATATGGGGAGAAGGCAGGAACGAGGTACTGATTGTGGATGATCAGCCATGATCACATTGAATGGCGGTGCTGGCTCGAAGGGCTGAATGGCCTAATGCTGCACCTATTATAAAATTTTATATATATTCTATAAAACTGGCTGGAGTTTTTATGGACATTTTCAACCTCTCACTTCTGAGATCTGAGGTTCCCACCTGCTCTAAAAGAGCATCAATAATACCAGTGCCATAGAAGAGCAAGGTGACGTGCCTCAATGACTATCGACCAGTGGCACTAACGTCGGTGGTGGTGAAATGCTTTGAGAGGTTGATTATGGCGCATATCAACTCCTACCTCGACAAGAACCTCAACCCACTGCAGTTCGCATACCGCCATAACAGATCAACGGTGGATGCGATCTCGCTGGCCCTCCACTCTGGACCACTTGGACAACAAAAACTCATATGTAAAGAAAGCACATCCATGCCTCTACTTCCTGAGAGTCGGTATGTCAAAGGTTCCGGGACACATGACAAAAAACTCTCTTGACTTGACTTGATTTTCTATGTATCTGTATCAACATTCATTGATCAGAAATTTAACTACACCAGCCATTGTACTGATTGAACAATATATTTATAAGGCAGAGATAAATATTTTAGATTAGACAGGTGTTGAGGGTTATGGGGAGAAGGCAGGAAAATGAGATTAGGAGGCAGAGATCAGCCATGATTGAATAGCGGAGTGGACTTGACAGGCCGAATGGCTTAATTCTGCTCCTATAACGTGAACACTGTGGCTATGAAAACAGGGCAATGAAAGCAGGTTAAAAACATGGTGTCCGATAGTCAGTGACCCCCTCCCGACACTCCAGATTATTTTTACCCTCCACAGAGCACACGTCAACACCCACCAAGTGAGATTGAATAATTTCCACTTGCCTGAAAGAGTACAGCTCCAATAACTATCAAGAAGCTTGACACCTGTACAAAGCAAATGTTTAATTCACACACAGTCGATACTTTAAACATCCATTGCCTCCTCCTCCAGCTGTAATATGCACCACCTACTGAATGCAGTGCAGTTAGGTTTCCTTGTTGAGTCTGATAAAGGATCTCGGATCTGAATTGTTAACCCTATATCTTTCCACAGATCGGCCTGACTAGTTGACGTTTTCTTACATTTTCTGTCTTTGCTTCAGATCTCCATTTTGTGAAGGTTTTCTGATTTGTCACATTACTGTTAATATTTTTTTGACCTTCGTCCTCATTAATTTTTTTAAATAACAGGCAATTAAAGCTGACCCATTAGAACCATTCCGCATATGTGTTTTAGTTTTTCATTTGGCATTGCTCATCATCCTCCATACTCCATTTCTATTATCCTGGCAGAGAATTACTGCCCTTTTAATTGCACTTTACTTAGCTGTCAAGAGGTACAAAGTATTGGCAATCCAGAATGCAGATTAGTTTTAATGACTGTTCCCTTGGACAACTCGACCTTCAGATGTGGCGTAGAATCGGGTTTGAAGCCCGTTGTCCAGGGCTTCAAATACATAATAGATAACAGCAGCGCAAGAACATAATCAAATAGGAGCATGTCGGCAGGCCTGCCCCTTATCCAATGTGATAGTGGCTGATTTATGTTCTCTCATCTGCACCAGTTGCCCAGAGCTCTTACTTCCCTGATCTTTAATAAATGTGTCTACTTTCTCTTAAATGCCTCCACTGATCTAGCCTCCACAACCCTCTGGGATAGTGAATGGCAATGTTTCACCATCGTCTGGTTGGAGATGTTCCTACACACGTGTTTTAAATGGCCAGCTCCTTACTTTGTTAACATGTCTCCTCATTCACTCCCATTAATGGCATAATCTCAGCATCGACTCTGTCATGTTTCTTTCAGTTTAGCCATCCTTCATTCTTCCAAAGATCCAAAGAATACAGGTCCAATTTCTTTCATCCATATTTCAGGACAACCCTCTTGTCCAAGGAATTAACCCGGTAAATCTTAAGAGGATCAAAGTGGAATGCTATGCTCCAAGCGTGGCTTCACCGATATCGTGTACAATTATAGAAATGGATGATGAAGACGGGATGTGGGAGCGGGGCTGTGGGGTTGTGCCCACTAGCTCCTGCGACCCAAGCTCAATCCTGATTTCTGCCGTCTGTTTTGAGATTGTATTTTTCCAGTTTCCTCCCACATCCCAAAGACATGCCGGGTAGTTGTTTAAGTAGCCACTACAAATTATCCTGGTGCATAGGTTCATGGGAATATTGTGGGATTGATGTGGGTGGGCACTGTTGATTGGCAGAACTTTGGGCTGAAGGGCCTGCTTCCCTGTTCTGTGACATTTTTACCATATTACTTCTTGGGGTCCAGATCAAATGTAACTTTAGGTGAAGCAATGTTAAAGGATGAAGAATAGTTGAACAAACATACCTAGCCATCGTTTGATCTCAAATTGTTCCATTACTGTAATGGAGTTGTTTTTTTTTCTATGCTAAACTTGTGCAGCACGGTGGCACAGTGGTAGAGTTGCTGCCTTACAGTGCTTGCAGCACTGCAGACTCTGATTTGATCCTGACTACGGGTGCTTTCTGTACAGAGTTTGTACGTTCTCCCCTTGACCGCTTGGGTTTTCTCTGAGATCTTCGGTTTCCTCCCACACTCCAAAGACGTACAGGTATGTAGGTAAATTGGCTTGGTAAATGTAAAAAATCACCCTAGTGTGTGTAGGATAATGTTAATATGCGGGGATCGCTGGTCGGTGCGGACTCGGTGGGTCGAAGGGCCTGTTTCCACGCTGTATCTCTAAACTAAACTAAACACAACCTGGTGAGGACCGTGTGAAAGAAGTGTAGAAATATTGGAAGGTATGAATTACTTGGTAGTAAAGGTTGGGAGCGTGGTAGAAGACAGCTACAAAGACAGATGTGTACAGCAATTCGTTCTTCCCCCGCACAATTAAAGCATGGAATAATCTCCACCCAACTATAGTTACCCAACCAGATGCAACTAAATTTAAAGTAGCTCTTTCTTCCCAATAACCCTTTCTGGCTTAAGCCCTCCCTTCACCACCTCCAGTTTAAATTCCATTTGGAGGACCAAGAAACCAAGAACCAAGAGCACCACCAATGGCAGGAGGACCACATGTCGATTGTTGTGGGGATCTCCTTCACAAATATGGACACGAGTTATAGACTCGTGCAGCATGGAAATGAGACCTTTGGTCCAACCCATCCAAGCTGACTAGGTTCCTATTTGCCTGCGTTTAACACATATCTTTCTGAACCTTTCATATCCATGACAACGTGATAATAACAAAATGTAGAAACGAGGAACTGCAGGTGCTGGTTTATACCAAAGATAGTCACAAAGTGCTGGAGTAACTCAGCAGGTCAGGCAGCATCTCTGGAGAAAAAGGATGGGTGATGTTTCAGTATTAACAAAAGTTGGCATACATGTACGGCAGAAGTATTCCAGCAAATATTAAGGATTTATAGACGGGAAGCATGGTTGAACGTTAAGCTATATAATTATCATTTGGTACAGTCTATTTGATATAAAAGTAAAGAAAGATTTTCATCGTTCATAACCTGGGTGTGTCTAAACCACTTCACTGCCAATTAAGTACTTTGAAAAGTTCGTGTGGGAAACATTGAAAATTGAAGGTTGATTGTGGGATGTATGTTGCTCCAGACAGTGATGGTTCTCCTGATTTTTGCTGGAGATAGTTACATGGGGCCTTTTTTACACCCACCATTGAGGAAAGACAGGACCATATCTTGACGTCTGATTTAAAATCGGGTATCTTTAACCATACTTTGCTCAGTTCTGTAGTGAGGTCAGGTCGGGGGGGGGGGTTCCATGTAATCCCGTGCTACCTGCTCCATGGTCGGATAGTCGGCGACTAAACCGTCTCCCCCACCTGGTTTGTCAGGTGAGGAGGGGGCTGTGGACCCCCAGCAGGACCAAAATCAAGACCTGTCAAAGGTTGGGTGAGCTCCGAGTGAGTCAACGGCCATCCACACTTCAGTAGAAGTTGCGATCACTGTCATACATAACATTGTAAGGCACCGTGCCCGTTGATGTTTTCAACGATGATGATGATGATGAAGATGATGAAGATGATGATGATGATGATGCGTTAGCCCAGATTGATGTTCATGTGTCTATGGAGTGGAACTTGAACCATCAACGTTCTGTCTCAGCTACAAGGGTGCTGCAGACAGATGGCCAGTTATCCAGTCTTGAATTTGAATTGAATTTTGAGATGAATTGAATACTTTATTATCACATGTGACAAGTCACAGTGAAACTCTTTGTTTGCATACCCAAGGTATGCAAATAGCCGACCATAAAGGGAGCTTACAAAGTTACAAATTCCCCGCCCCCGTGCCAGGTCCCCTTTAGCCCTTCCCCCTCCCCCTGGCATTTTCCCCACGCTGCATCCTCCATTGTTCTCCCCCCCCCCCCCCCCCCCCCACGGCAGTTTCCCCACGCTGGGTCCTCCGTTGTTCTTTCCCCCCCTTCACGGCAGTTCCCCCACGTCAGGTCCTCCATTGCTCTTCCCAAGGCTGAGAGCTTATAACGCTGGTAAACATCTCCAAGCTTTAAGAGTGGCCCATTCCTTTCACATGGTCCTTTCGGTGTTCTTGCTGGAATATTGGCTGGGAACTCTTGAGCTGCGCAAATGCATGTATTTAATTTTCTGCTATTGGGTCATTTTGTTTCTGAGCAAAGAATGGAGCCATCCAATGGTGGTCTATGACTTTGTTTCAGTCAATGAAACCTTCAGGAAACCTGGATAACTATTGTCACTGCTGCCTTTGCTAACCTCCTACTAACCATCACCTTAGTTACAGGGTTAAACTCTGCGGCTTTGTAAAGTGCTTACATTGTTAGTTTGATATATTGAGCACAATTTAGCTAAGGGTCTTTTGCAACAGCCAGCTGGTAAATATCCAAAACCCTTATCTTAAAACCTCTGTCTTTGGCCAAGCTTTTGCCAGAGTATTTGCTTATATACATTGGTGTTAAAATGGTCGCTGTTCACTGGAGTGCCTTGGGCTGCTTTACTGTGTGAATTACAAGTTTTTAATATTTACAGAATTCACAATCTCGTATTGACACAAATAGCTGGAGTAACTCAGTGGGACTGGCAGCATCTCTGGAGAGAAGGAATGATCCAACGGGATTCCACCACTAGCTGCATTTTCCCATCTCCACCCCTTGCCGCCTTCCGCAGAGACTATTCCCTCCGCAACTATCCTAGTTAACTCATCCCTTCCCACCCTTCCCACCCCCTCCCCAGGTACCTTCCCCAGCAACAGCTGAAGATGCACCACCTGTCCCTATACCTCCTCCCTCGACTCTGTCCAGGGACCCTGACAGTCCTTTCAGGTTAGGCAGAGGTTCACTTGCACCTCCTCCAACCTCATCTACTGTATCCGTTGTTCAAGATGTGGACTCTTATACATCGGCGAGACCAAACGCAGACTGGGCGACACCTTCGCTCAGCCCGCCTGAACCAACCTGATCTCCCAGTTGCTGGATAATTTAATTCTCCTTCCCATTCCTACACAGACCTTTCTGTCCTAGGTCTCTTCCATTGTCAGAGTGAGGCTAAACGCAAATTGGAGGAACAGCATCTCATATTTCGCTTGGGCAGCTTACAGCCAGTGGTATGAATATTGATTTCTCTCACTTCAGGTAGCCCCGGCATTCCCTCTCTCTCTATCCCTCCCCCACCCAAGTCACACCAGCTTCTCATTTTCACCCAACACACGCTAACAATGGTCAGTTTCCTTTATCATTGTTACTTTTATGCGTATCTTTCATTCATTGTTCTTTATTTCTCCACATCACTGTCTATATCTCTCGTTTCCCTTTTCCCTAACCAGTGTGAAGAAGGGTCTCGACCCGAAACGTAACCCATTCCTTCTCTCCAGCGACACTGCCTGTCTTGCTGTTACTCTGGCTTTTTGTGTCTATCTTTGGTTTAAACCAGCATCTGCAGTTCCTTCTTTCACAATCTCATATGTTCCCAACCAGATTGTAAAACTGGGAAGATATTAATTTTTGTGTTGTTTGAGGTGGGATTTCAGAATAAGGCTGTTTGGATGGCTTTTTCAAACTGTGCAATATGATTTTATTTTTGAAGAGGTATTCGGTATTCTTCCGAGACCGAGGCAACTTAATGCTCATCAAATGACTAAAGAGTAGAATAACTAATTCATTAAATCACCACATACCCTGCTTCAAAATAATTCAATATCAGTGAGAAGGGTCTCGACCCAAAACGTCACCCATTCCTTCTCTCCAGAGATGCTGCCTGTCCTGCTGGGTTACTCCAGCTTTTTGTGAAGTATTTTTTATAGTTTTGACAAAGTGCCCTTTTCAGTTGTATGTTTTGGAAAAAATGGGATTATATCATCTGTTTTTATCTAGAAAACTGTTTGGTCTCTTTGGTCTTAATTGGTTAGGAAAAGAAAATGAATGGAAGCAATACTGTGTAAGAATAATATGTTTGGCTATAAAGGCCAGAGAGCAAACCAAAATGGTGACATTGATTTATGATGATGTTTGTGGTTATCTCTTGTGATTCTCTGAATTTTGTTTTGCTCCTTGTACTGGAGGCACCATTTTGAAGGCAGGCTGGTGAGTCTAACCAGAGAAAACTGGGAAATCACGCGTGTAGGAAGGAATTGCAGATGCTGGCTTAAACTGAAGATAGACACAAAAAAATGGAGTAACTCAGCGGGCCAGGCAGCATCTCTAGAGAAAAGGAATAGGTGACGTTTCAGGTCAAGAAGGGTCTCGAACCAAAACGTCACCTATTCCTTTTCTCCAGCGATGCTGCCTGACCCGCTGGGTTACTCCAGCTTTTTGTATCTATCTTATGAAATCACATGATCTGCTTAAATCTTCCAATCCCTTCTTTCAACGGAGCTTGATCAAAGAATCTTGGCGATGAGTTGCTTGAGTTAAGAACGGGTCTTTGAACTTTTAAATTAATACGATTAAAGGATATTAAACCACAGCAGGGAAGAAACAGGTGAGACTCAGTGATTCTCACCTGCTCCATTGATTCACAACCTCCAGCCTAATTCTGCTCCTGTAACATGAATTTATGAGGTTAGATTTTTTTGGGTGAGCAATGTCTGCTTGTCTGTGGAATTGTATCCTCTGCTGTTCCCTCTCGAGGTCTGGTCCTTAAAAGCAGCGGACTACATTTCCATGGTCGCCAACACTTGTTTCTAAACATCTGCAGATGGCCGCCGTGTTTCACAAGAGAAGCCGGAAAGCACCAGCTGGCCATTGAACACGAGTCGTGGAAACTGACCAAAGTGAGCACTGCTCCGATCACCAGGCGGAAACCAGATGCTTAGCTTAACTTGCTTTCTGGTGAGAACCAGAGTCTACAGGAGAACCGGGGAGGAAGAAATAACAAAATACACAGCACGCTTTCAAATGCAGATAAATGTTCTCCTACTCGTTGGCAGTCAGTGCTGTAACAGTGGTTGAACATGTAACTACGTATTCACACTACGTCTAACGAAGGGTCTCGACCCGAAACATCACACGTTCCTTCTCTCCAGAGATGCTGAAGTTACTCCAGCTTTTTGTGCCTATCTTCGTTTTGAACCAGCATCTGCAGTTCCTTCTTAGCCCCTGTCCCACTGTACCAGGTAATTCAAGAGTTCTCCCGAGTTTTCCCCTGATTCGAACTCGGAGAATGTCCGTAGGAGTCCGTGGATGTCTCGTAGCTAACGGTAGGTACTCAGGACATCCGGTAACTCGTGACAATTTTTCATCCCTGCAGAAAATGTCCATGAGTAAAAAAATACTCGTGATGAAAAAATTGGTTACTTTTTATACCTACCGTTAGCATTACGAGCCGCTACGAGACATCCACGGACTCCTATGGACCCGCTACGGACATTCTCCGAGTTCGAATCAGGGGAAAACTCGGGAGAACTCTTGAATTACCTCGTAAAGTGGGACAGGGGCTTACACATTACACACTTCGTATCATGATGATTTCAAACAGAGGCCACTTGCAACTTCTGGTGATCCATTGGGGAGGACATGTGATATGTAGTTGCTTTGCCTGGTGATTTTCCAGATATGGAGGGGTGTCTCTTCAATGATATGCTTTGTTGCCCATATTCCTACACTGGTGGCCCAATATATGGCATTTTCCTTTTCAGTATTCATTGCCCTCCTTAATTGCCCCTGAACTAGGCGACAGGGAAGAGTCCATCACATTGCTGTAGGACACAATTAAATTAGGCCAAGTGAAAATGGCAGTCTTTCATCTCTGAAGGACATTGATGATAGACAATAGACAATAGGTGCAGGAGTAGGCCATTCGGCCCTTTGACCACGTGACCACGGCTGATCATCCCTAATCAGTACCCCATTCCTGCCTTCTCCCCATATCCCTATCTTCAAGAGCCCTATCTAACTCTCTCTTGAAAGCATCCAGTGAACCGGCCTCCACCGCCCTCTGAGGCAGATAATTCCACAGACTCACAACTCTCTGTGTGAAAAAGTGTTTCCTCGTCTCCGTTCTAAATGGCTTACCCCTTATTCTTAAACTGTGGCCCCTGGTTCTGGACTCCCCCAACATCGGGAACATGTTTACTACCTCTAGCATGTCCAAACCCTTAATAATCTTATATGTTTCAATAAGATCCCCTCTCATTCTTCTAAAACTGCACACAATACTCCAGGTGTGGTCTCACTAGGGCCCCATACAACTGCAGAAGGACCTCCTTGCTCCTATACTCAGCTGCTCTTGTTATGAACAAGGACCCCCAGATCCCGTTGTACTTCCCCTTTTCCCAACGTAACACCATTTCGATAATAATCTGCCTTCCTGTTTTTGCTACCAAAGTGGATAACCTCATATTTATCCACATTAAACTGCATCTGCCATGCATCTGCCCACTCACCCAACCTGTCCAAGTCACCCTGCATTCTCATAGCATCCTCCTCACAGTTCACACTGCCACCCAGCTTTGTGTCATCTGCAAATTTGCTAATGTTGCATTGAATCCCTTCATCTAAATCATTGATGTATATTGTAAATAGCTGCGGTCCCACCGAGCCTTGTGGTTCCCCACTAGTCACTGCCTGCCATTCTGAAAGGGACCCGTTAATCCCTACTCTTTGTTTACTGTCTGCCAACTAATTTTCTATCCATGTCAGCACTCTACCCCCAATACCATGTGCCCTAATTTTGGCCACTAATCTCCTATGTGGGACCTTATTAAATGCTTTCTGAAAGTCCAGGTACATTATATCTACTGGCTCTCCCTTGTCCATGTTCCTAGTTCCTAGTTACATCCTGCATGTAAGATGTAAAAAATTCATGCTGACTCAGACCGATCCTGTTACTGCTAACCAAATGTTCGGCTCTCTCATCTTTTATAATTGACTCCAGCATCTTCCCCACCACCAATATCAGGCTAACTGGTCTACAATTCCCTGTTTTCTCTCTCCCGCCTTTCTTAAAAAGTTGGATAACATTAGCTACCCTCCAGTCCACAGGAACTGATCCTGAGTCTATAGAACATCGGAAAATTATCACCAATGCAACCACGATTTCCAGAGCCACTTCTTTAAGTACCCTGGGATGCAGACCATCAGGCCCTGGGGATTTATCAGCCTTCAGTCCCGTCAGTCTACCCAACACCATTTCCTGCCTAATGTGGATTTCCTTCAGTTCCTCCGTCGCCCCAGATCCTCTGGCCACTACTATACCAGGAAGATTGTTTGTGTCCTCCTTAGTGAAGACAGATCCAAAGTACCTGTTCTAGTCATCTGCCATTTCCTTGTTCCCCATAATAAATTCACCTTTTTCAGTCTTCAAGGGTTCAACTTTGGTCTTAACTAATTTTTTCCTCTTCACATACCTAAGGAAGCTTTTACTATCCTGCTTTATATTCTTGTCTAGCTTAACTTCGTACCTCATCTTTTCTCCCCGTATTGCCTTTTTAGTTATCTTCTGTTGCTCTTTAAACGTTACCCAATCCTCTTGCTTCCCGCTCATCTTTGCTACGTTGTACTTCTTCTCTTTTATTTTTATACCGTCCCTGATGTCCCTCGTCAGCCACGGTTGCCCCTTACACCCCTTGGAATCTTTCTTCCTCTTTGGAACTAACTGATCCTGTACCTTCTGTGATAATGTAGTGGTTTCACAATTGCTGTTTTATCTACTAACTCCTTAGCCTGTTTTACTTGATCAATTGGGAAATTTACATTCCCAAGCTTCTATGGGTTAGAATTTGTGTCTTCTGATTTATAGTCCACTGCTGAATTCTAATCCAGAAACTTGGTTTCCCAAAACAATCCAGAACAACGGGCATTGTGCTGCGGTAAGTGGCGCAGTGGTGGAGTTGCTGCCGTACAGCGTGAGAGACCCGGGTTCCATCCTGACTATGGATGCTGTCTGTACGCAGTTTGTACTTTTCCCCTGTGACTGCGTGGGTTTTCTCCGGGTACTCCGGTATCCTCCCACATTCCAAAGGTGTGCAAGTTTGTAAGTTAATTGGTTTCTGTAAAATTCTGTGTGTATGATACAACTAGTGTACAGGTAATAGCTAGTCGGCATGGACTCCATGGGCCGAAGGGCCTGTCTCCACGTTGTAGCTAGTCTAACCTAAACTAAACTAACTGGCACTCCTTGCAATGTTCATTAACAGAAATGATGCATCCTGTCGGAATGTTCATTAATTCTTTGCTGATGAATTCCTAGCTGCTGTGACTTGCTGCACAATGCCTCTAAACGTATGCTATTACGCTTCAGTTGTGTATCTCCCATACATACATGTTTAACTTCCCAGATCTATTTGTTGCTTATGAAGGCATTCACATCCACTATGGGATCCAGGAACACAGATCATCGTGATAGTAACTTCGACATTCTATTGTTCATTGTGATTGTTTCTAGTTTTAGTAATCTGCGCTGGAGTGAACACAGTTCCCCATTACTAAATGGTAGCTTTGTTAGCTTTGATGTTGATGGAAAGAAGTGGTTACATTCCCATTATACTTTCTGAGCAAACAGAATATGAAAATCACACGTCATTGAGTGTTGCTGACACTACTAACTATCCACTTCAGTTTGTCATCAAATTTCCAGAAAACTCTTCCATTTTAAAGAGATTTGCAGTTTTTCTGTTTCTGCAGTATTTTATTAGAGGCAGAGAATTCTACTTCTAGACTTTTAATATGCAATAATATGTATGTAAAGCCATGGGGTGAGCTTTAAACTATGAAGGTGGCACTAAATTAAACGGGGAAGGAGCATACTACCAGGAATATCCAGGAGACAAGAGAAAGATGCCAACAAGCTGTGGGAGTTTCCAGTCAGTATGGATGGATATAGTGGAAGACACCAAGTTATGGAGTAACAGGCAGCATCTCTAGGGTGGTCGTGGTGGCGCAGCGGTAGAGTTGCTGCCTTACAGCGAATGCAGCGCCGGAGACCTCTGTTTGATCCCGAATACGGGGTGCTGACTGAAAGGAGTTTGTACGTGACCTGCGTGGGTTTTCTCCGAGATCTTCAGTTTCCTCCCACACTCCAAAGACGTGCGGGTTTGTACGTTAATTGGCTTGGTAAATGTAAAATTGTCCCTAGTGGGTGTAGGATAGTGTTAATGTGCGGGGATCGCTGGTTGGCATGGACCCGGTGGGCCGAAGGGCCTGTTTCCACGCTGTATCTCTCAACTAAACGAAACTGGAGAGAAGGAATGGGTGATGTTTTGGGTCGACACATTCTTCAGACGGAGAGTCGGGAGAGGGAAGCTCGATTGGAAGGGGACAAAGGGCATGTAAGGTGTGAAAAGGACAGATGAATGCAGACAATGGTCAAGGAAATGCACAATGGTTCATTGTTGGCTGTGGTTTCGGGACAAGAATGTTTGAGTGGAAACCCTCACTGCATTTAGAGAATTATGACTTGGTCTAAACTCAAGAGTCACAATATGTAATCCCCTGTGCCATGTGCTGGGATCAGGTTAGCTCTTTTACAACTCGTATCAACACAGTGGCCCAAATGGTCTTCTGTGTGGAAAGTTTTCTATGACTATAGGAGAGGATGTCTAATAACCTTTTTAAAGATAATATCCAACTGTAGGTTCACTGTTTAAATATAAAATGTCACCCATTTTAAATATGAGAGGAGGCACTATTTTTTCTTTGAAGGTTGCAGGATTTGGAACTCTTCTTCCATGGGCAGTGGAAGCAGAATCTTTAAATGTGGATGTAATTTCTTGGAAAGATACTGGTTGCATGTTTCCAGTGGGTAGACAGGAACGTGCAGTAAAGATTCTAAAGGGATCAGTTGTGATATTACTGAATGGCAGAACAAGCTCCGGGGACCATGGTCTGCTATTGATCCTAATTCGTGCGTTTGTCATCAAATCTGCCATGTAAACACGCCGGGTGTAAGAGGTTTGTGGGTAGGGATCCCTCCAGCCAGTCTGCCTTGGCAATGATCCCATCCCAATCCCAGTTTAACATTGGTTGCCAGTGCGAGAAACGGTGGCGCAGCGGTAGAGTTGCCAGGGACCCAGGTTCGATCCTGGCCGCGGGTGCTGTCTGAACAGAGTTAGTACGTTCTCCCCGTGACCGCGTGTCTTTTCTCTGGGTGCTCCGCCTTCCTCCCACACTCCAAAGATGTACAGGTTTGTAAGTTAATTGGCTTAGGTAAAAAAATTGTAAAATTGTCCCTTGTGTGTAGGATAGTGCTAGGGTGTGGGGATCGCTGTTTGGCGCAGACTGGAGGACCAAAGGGCACATCTCCACACTGTGTCCCCAACACTAAAACACCTTAAGCTGCCCTTACTGGGTAAGGCTTACATAGCAGTGGCAATTCAACCTCTGGGTGGGAAAAGTATTTGTTCCATCTGCCCCACTCTTACAGGATAGTAACAGTGGATATAATGAGGACTTGCAACCATCCTCCAACCACACCCCACGTTGCCATGTTTTATCTCACGTTTTTACACCTTGGAATGTATGCATTTAGGAAATCTGGAAGAATTCTCGGAGATGGAATTTCCAAATTGGTGTCCAAATTTGACATTCACAACCAAACGAGTCAGAAAGGTTCAGGAGGAGGAGCGTTTAGTTTTATAAGAGACCAGTGCTGGTCTCATGCCTTCCTGGTGCTGCCAGGATGTTGCAAAGCTGGTGAGATGTGTTTGAAATGCTGCCATTGTAACAATGTGAGATGACAACTATCTCAGTCAGAAAATTCCCCCAAATATACAAAAATGACCAGCTAAACAATTTGTTTTTAAAGTTGAGCAAGAGTTAAAGTCTACAGGATGAACTGATGATGTTTGTGTCTAATGCCCCTGTCCCACTTAGGAAACCTGAACGGAAACCTGTGGAGACTTTGCGCCCCACCCAAGGTTTCCGTGTGGTTCCCGGAGGTTTCTGTCAGTCTCCCTACCTGCTTCCACTACCTGCAACCTCCGGCAACCACCTGCAACCTCGGGGAACCGCACGGAAACCTTGGGTGGGACGCAAAGTCTCCAGAGGTTTCCGTTCAGGTTTCCTAAGTGGGGCAGGGGCATAACACCTCACTGACATCGAGCATAGATGATAGAACAGTACAGCACGGAACAATAGCCAGTACAGGCCCTTCGACCCACAATGTTTGTGCCGCACATGGTGCCAAGACCAACACTTATATGCGTGCACATAATCCATGTCCTTCATTACCTGATAGAACTCCCACCTTATTCAGTTGGAGACCCAACATAAACTTTGTGCTCTGATTTGCTTGTAGATTGATGTATAATTCACATACTTTTAGCCACCGTTTTATAAGCTATCAAAATGCAGTGAGCTTGCATGATGGGTGGTTCCAGTCAACCCCTCCTGAAGAGCTAACTGATAGGGGGGAGGGTGCAGCAGTTTATTCCAGTTCTGCAGCAGAGAAGCCATTCTTCAAAAAAAAAATCTAAACCTTTCATTACTTTTTTGTTGCAGCTTGACTTGGAGAAACCACTCGAGGAACAGGGGCCACTTGATGTTATCATTCACAAACTGACGGATGTCATTCTGGAGGCCGATCAAAATGATGCACAGTCCCAGGCGCTGGTGCAGAGGTTTCAGGTGAGGCCACAAACGCAGTTCCATAAAACTTCACTGCATCCTGCTATGCATGTTACATCTGCCTTGGACAGGGTTGCCAGCACTCCAGGATAATGCCATGGGCACAGTGTCGCAGCAGTAGAGTTGCTACCTCACAGCGACAGAGACCCGGGTTTGATCCTGACTATGGGTTCTGTCTGTACGGAGTTTGTACGTTCTCATTGCAGCCGCATGAGTTTTCTCCGAGTGCCCTGGTTTCCTCCAAGACTCTAAAGTCATGCAAGGTTGCATGTAAATTGGCTTTGGTAAAATTGTAAAAGTGGCCCGAATGTGTCGGATAGAGTTATTCCACAGGGTGATCATTGGTCTGCGCAGACTCGGTGGGCCGAATGGCCTGATACCGCACTGTATCTAAAATAAAGTAAAGTCTAAACTGTGAAGGATAATCATTAAGGGGAAGAGGAATAAAATATTCTTCCTTGTACAGGAAGCAATTCTGACGAATAGCTATATAAAAAAAACAATTGAAGAAGCGGAAAAAAGCTTTCTGGCTGACTATTGGGAATCATCTTCAGAATAATGAGAACTGCTGCCTTGCAATTGGTTTGGCACGTACAGTGGCCGAGAATAAATGCAATCTATGATGGCCAACCATGGCTGTGTGGATGAGGCTATTGATGCCTGAAGTCTTGTGATGGAATCCCCAAAGTAAGCAGTAAAGCTTTGAGTTGGCAATCCATAATCAAAATTGGAAACACTTGACAGTCTCATGCATTCGTGTACAGAGGCAAGTGCACTAAAGAAGAATAGAGATTTAATAGAATGAAAAATAGACCTTAAATGGAAATCCACGGGTTATTTTCCATTATTTATTTTCATTTTTCCTTATGATTCTCATAGCCGAGAAAGGACAACATTATAGTGTTCAATCCCAGTTTTAAAGTAAGCCAAAAACTAGCCCCTTCCGCAGAGACCATTCCCTCTGCAACTCCCTGGTTAATTCATCCCCTGTCACCCAAAACACCACGTCCCCAGGTACCTTGCCCTGTAACCGCAGAAGATGCAACACCTGTCCCTATACCTCCTCCCTCGACTCTGTCCAGGGAACCCGACAGTCCTTTCAGGTTAGGCAGAGGTTCACTTGCACCTCCTCCAACCTCATCTACTGTATCCGTTGTTCAAGATGTGGACTCTTATACATCAGCGAGACCAAATGCAGACTGGGCGATCGTTTAGTGGAACACCTTCGCTCAACCCGCCTGAACCAACCTGATCTCCCAGTTGCTGGACACTTTAATTCTCCTTCCCATTCCTACACAGACCTTTCTGTCCTCGGTCTCCTCCATTGTCAGAGTGAGGCTAAACGCCAATTGGAGGAACAGCATCTCATATTTCGCTTGGGCAGCTTACAGCCAGTGGTATGAATATTGATTTCTCTCACATCAGGTAGCCCCGGCATTCCCTCTCTCTCTATCCCTCCCCCACCCAAGTCACACCAGCTTCTCATTTTCACCCAACACACGCTAACAGCGGCCAGTTTCCTTTATCATTGTTACTTTTTTGCGTATCGTTCATTCACTGTTCTTTATTTCTCCACATCACTGTCTATATCTCTCGTTTCCCTTTTCCCTAACCAGTCTGAAGAAGGGTCTCGACCCGAAACGTCACCCATTCCTTCTCTCCAGAAATGCTGCCTGTCCCGCTGAGTTACTCCAGCTTTTTGTGTCTACGGTTTAAACTAGCATCTGCAGTTCCTTCTTGTACACTAAAACTAGAGGACATGGGTTTGTGATGAGAGGCGAAATGTATATGAGTACTGACAGGCAATTTTTTAATGTGGGTTGGTAGATATATGAAACAAATTGGCAGAGGGAGCGGTAGAAGTGGGACACAGCGTTGCAACAAGCCCTTCGGTCCACTGAGTCCGCACCGACCAGTGATCCACTAGCACTATCCTACACACCAGGGACAATTTTACTGAAGCCAATTAACCTACAAACCTGCACGTCTTTGGAGTGTGGGAGGAAACCGGAACACCTGGAGAAATCCCACGCAGTCACAGGTAGAACGTACAAACTCTGAACTGACAGCACCCATAGTTAGGATCAAATCCAGGTCTCTCTAAGGTTACAACCCTGCCGATGTGCCACTGTGCCGCCCACAGCCTTAGCTCCTTTTAGTGATGGTGATCATGCTAATGGTTCACAGTTCATTAGACTGCTGGTGGTTTCCATTGTTCAGTGGAAATGAAAAATATATTTATTTTAAATATTAGCACAAAACATGAAAAGGCCAGATTTAAAACAAGGACATAATTTCATCAGCGAAGCACAATTGGATTCACTCTCTATCTTAACATGCCAAGCTAAAAACTCATGTTCTAGAGTTGATAGCCAGCAGAATAATTAATTGCTGCATTGCTAAGTAGTGAAGAAATAAATAACTAGGAACTAATTGGATATATCCCAATATTTATATTCCCAATCTATCTCTACAGTGTACTGGCAGGGTGACAAGTATTGTGCTTGTCTGACTTCTGCCTCAGGAACTATTGGTTTCCTTTGTATGTGAGCTCTCTCCCCCCCCCCCCCCCCCCCCCCCCACCACCATCTAAGAAAATATAATCCATGTACTGAGATCCTGATGGGCTTAGTAGGTAGAAACAAGGAACTGCAGTTTCTAACTGCTGGTTAATGCACAAAAGGACACAGAGTGCTGGAGTAACCCAGCAGGTCAGGCAGCATCTCTGGAGAACATGGATAGGTGATGTTTCAGGTTGAGACCCCCTCTTCAGATTGATGAGTGTCACCTATCCATGTTGTACATACATACTGCCTGACCTGCTGGGTTACCCAGCACTTTGTGTCCTTTTGGGTTCGGGAGGTGAGTCAGCTAAGAGGACCTGGTTGGGCAGAGGACTTGCGGATGGGAGATGCGGTGGGGTGGAAATGGTGCTGGATAAGTATTATCACTGGACAAGATATTATTATCACATGTTTTTATGTGTGTCTTTTATTTATGCTTCTCCTCATGGCCCCCCCTCTCCCCACTCTTAAAGGTGGTCAAAATGATCTACCAATTATCCCTCCTCACCTGTATCCCCCTATTGCCTACTACTCCTTGCCTCTTCATACCTACTTTCCCCTCTCCCCTTACAGTCTAGAGGAACGGTCTCAACCCAAAACATTGACTGTCCATTTTTCTCCACAAGTGCCATCTGTCCCATTGAGTTGGTCAATCTGTTCTCCCCCTTTTGCTGCAGATTCCAGCATTTGCCATCTCTTGTGCCTCAAATGTAAATTGCTGTTCTGAGTCATTCCAATATCTCGAGTTGTTTTCTTCAGCTGCTTTGCAGAATCATTCCTGCCTTATCCCTTAAGTTGTGCAATAAATAATATCTGGCACCGGCCCACATTTCATAAAACAAACAAACTCTGTCTTCAGCCTTGTTTATTGCAACAGTCACGTTAAATATGAAAACTATTCTGGTTTATTGCTCTGGGCCTTATCATGGCTCTGCTGATCTTTTCAATGGGAGTGATTATATTCCAAGTCGATGGCAAGACGCCAAGATGAATGACACTATTTGATTTCTGTCTCGCTTCCTCTCTTGTTTGCCGCTGCACCTCGCCCAGATCTAGAAAAGCTCTTTGTCCATTTGTTCCTAAGTCCTCACACCACCAAACTCTGCCCATTGCACCGTACTCCAGCCTAATATCAGAGTATTGTCTTCAGTCAGAGTATAGAAGTTGGGAGTTCATGCTGTAGCTAAATAAGACGCATTTACATTGAAATATAGAAACAGAGAAAATAGGTGTAGCACTGCCACTTCGAGCCAGCACCGCCATTCATTATGATCGTGGCTGATTGTCCAAAATCAGTACCCCGTTCCTGCCTTTTCCCCATATCCCTTGATTCTGATAGCCCTAAGAACTAAATCTAACTCTCTCTTGAAAACATATAGTGAATTGGCCTCCACTGCCTTCTGTGACAGAGAAGTCCACAGATTCACAACTCTATGGTTGAAAACGATTTTCCTCAACTCAGTCCTAAATGGCCTGCCCGTTATTCTTAAACTGTGACCCCTTGTTCTGGACTCTCTCAGCATCAGGAACATTTTTCCTGCATCTAGCCTGTCCAATCTCTTAAGATTTTTTAATGTTTCTATTAGATTCCCTCTCATCCTTCTAAATTGCTGTGAATACAAGCCCTGTTGAGCCATTTTTTCATCATATGTCAGCCCCGCCATCCCAGGAATTAACCGGGTGAACTAATGCTGCACTCCCTCAATAGCAAGAATTTAGAGTATTGTGTTCAGTTCTTGTAAAGATGAGTCAAAGCGCACTATGTCTTCACTACTGTTTTATTACTAATCACACTATTTATACACATTACTGCCCTAGCTGTCCGTGGTCTGTCACCGGAGCTAGAGAGAGATCTAGAGGTGGGGAGGTTACAATTATACTGGTGATATGGGGAGTGGTTAGTAGTGGTGAGGTCACTGTGTTAAAGGAACATGCACTAGTCTACATCCTTCCCCTTGGAAACAAAGCAGTACAACAGTGACAGGGCGACCACGACTCATACGCTACAAGCAGTTAAACACACACACACACAGTCAGGCAACAGTTAAACAAATTCCCCGTAACATACAGGCGGCTTGACCAACCGCCCGGAGCGGGTACGCAACTCGCCCTCCCCCTCCTCCGCAGGAACAACAGGAACAGGAGCAGGAGCGGGAGCGGGAGCGGGCGAACGAGCCGGAGATCGGGCAGGGGAGGGAAGGAGCGGAGACCGGGGAGGGGAAACCGGCACAAAGGCAGGCACGCGAACAGGCGAGGGCGGACTGGCAGCAGGGGAGCGGGGCACAAAGAGCTGAGAGGGCAGAGATCGGGGCATGCGAGGAGCGGTAGGCAGAGAGGAAGAAATCGGGGGGGCAAAAGGGGCAGCAGGAGGCGGAGCGGGCTCACTGACCAGCCGCAAATGCTGGCGGGATCGGCGGTAGATGGTACCCTCGTGGTCGACGAGGTAAGACCGCGGTGAGCCGGCAGAGCTGACGACAACCGGCAGTCGGTAGTGGCCGGAGGGGGACTGCATCCGGACAACCTGACCAGGGAACAGACGCGGAAGGGGACGGCAGGACTTGTCGTGGGAGCGTTTTTGTATTTCTTGCTTTTGGGCAATGCGCTCCTGGACGGCATCAGGGTGGAGGACAGAAGGCACCAGGGACCGTTGGGACACAGGGATCGGAGGGCGCGTGGTGCGGGACATGAGCCGCTGAGCAGGCGAGCCCAGGGCAGGGTCACGGGAGATGTTGCAGAGGTTGAGGAGGGCTAGGTGAAAATCCGACCGGGAAAGTCTGCAGTGCTCCAGCAGCTCCTTGGCACTGCGGACGGCGCGCTCAGCAAGGCCGTTGCTCTGCGGGTACTCGGGGCTGCTGGTGAAGTGACGAAAGTTCCAGGTGGCAGCGAAATCACGGAACTCCACACTTGAAAACTGGCCACCGTTGTCCGACTGCAAACTCGCAGGGGAGCCAAAGGTTGCGAAGTGGCGGCGCAGCTTGCCAATGACAGCAGCAGATGTGAGGGAGGTCAGCTGATCCACCTCGAACCAGCTGGAGTAGGAGTCCACAAGGACCAGGAAGTGCTTGCCACGCCACTCGAAGATGTCAGTGGCGACTGCCATCCATGGCAGATCGGGGGCAGGCTGTTACAGAAGCGGCTGCCGTTGCTGATGGGGAGAGAGGCTATTGCAGGTGGAGCAGGCGGAGACCCTCTCCCGGATGTCCGGGGCCATGCCGGGCCAATAGTACTGGCTCTGGGCCTGGGACAGAGTGGCCTCAGCCCCGGGATGGCCGCTGTGGGCGGTTTGAAAGTAGTGGCCCCGCAGCGCAGCAGGCACCACAACCTTGTGGCCCTTCGCCACCACTCCGTCGTGCAGCACAAGCCTCATCCCGGACCAGGAAGTAGGGCACGGCACCGGCCGGCAAGGATGAGGGACGGTCAGGCCAACCACGCCGGATGACGTCGGCAAGCTGCTGCAGGGCAGGATCTTTGGCAGTGTGCTGGACCAGGGACTGCATCTGCTGTGAAGGCACAATATTAACGTTTAACACCATCGGGTCAGACGATTCGTACGGGTGTCGGGCTGTGGACGCCAGCGGTGCGCGGGACAGCGTGTCGGCCACGAACATGTCATTGCCCTTGCGGTACACGACCCGAAACGTGAAGCGCTGGAGCTGCAGCATCATTCGCTGCAAGCGGGATGAGGCGACGTGGATCGGTTTATTCAGGATCGTGACCAGCGGCTGGTGATCGGTTTCGATAGTGAAGGTGTTGCCCAGGATGTAATCCTTAAACTTCGAGCAGGCAAACACCACGGCGAGGAGCTCTTTCTCGATCTGAGCATAACGCTGCTCAGCGGGGGTCATGGTGCGAGAAGCGTAGGAGACAGGCAGCTGCAGTCCATCGTAAAGCTGCAGGCAGGCGGCACCAAGACCGAACTTTGAGGCATCGCAGGTGAGGACAATTGGTCGCTGCAAGTCGAAGAACTTGAGAGTGGGGGTACTAACCAGTGTGGACTTCAGGATGTCAAACGCCTTCTGGTGCTTCGGGAACCAAGCCCAGGCAGTGTCCTTTTTGATCAGCTCCCTCAGGGGTGCACTCAGCTCGCTGAGGTCGGGGATGAACTTCCCCAGGTAGTTCACCATGCCCAGAAAGCCCTGCAGGCTGGGCACACGGCGGGTGCAGACATCCCAGAGACCGCAGCCGTCTTCTGCGGGTCGGGCTTCAGCCCCGAGGCAGTAAAGACGTGGCCCACGTATGTGACCTCTGGGACGCGGAAACGGCACTTCTTAGGGTTAAGCTTAAGGTTGATCTCACGAGCCCTGTCCAGGACTTGGCGGAGGTGGAGGTCGTGCTCAGCAACGTCCTTCCCATATACCAGGATGTCGTCGACTATGATGGCACACGGCAGACCGGCAAACAGCTGTTCCATGGTGCGCTGGAAGACCTCGCTGGCAGAATTGATCCCGAATGGCATGCGAAGGAAACGGAACCTGCCGAAGGGTGTGCTGAAGGTGGTCAGGTATGAGGAACGTTCATCCAGCGGTATCTGCCAGAAAGAGCTCTTGGCATCGAGGACTGAGAAGACAGTGGCCGGGCCAACCTGTGCAGCGACGTCCTCCACCGTCCGCATGGGGTCGTGCGGGCGCTTGATGGCAAGGTTCAGGTCCTTGGGGTTTATACAAATGCGAAGCTCACTCTTAGTCCTTCTTTGCAGCAACAACCATGGTGGAGACCCACCGGGTGGGATCACTCACCTCCTTGAGGATGCCCACGGCCACCATGTGGCGCAGAGTCGACTCCACCTTGTCCTTCATAGCAAGGAGATGCGGTGTGGCGGGTGGATCACAGGCTCGACACCCTGGGTCGACAACGATCCTTGTAATTGCAGGGCAGCTTGCCCAGCTCAGTCGTCGAAACGATCAGGGTACTCACACAGGGGGTCCAGGAGGGTCCGCACCTGGTGGATATCGCGGTGAAAGGAGACCAAACCGAGGTCCTGGCACGCACAGGCGCCCAACAGCGTGATGTTCTCAGTGTCCAGCAGATAAAAAGTGAGGGGCCGAGAGGCCTTCAAAACCTTGCAGATAAGAGTTGCCTTCCCGACTGGTTCGAGCACGCCTCCCCCATAGGCATGTAGACGGGAGTTGTCGGGAGTGACCTTCTCACCAGACCTTATCTTTTTAAAGAGGCTCACTGACATAACATTGGCCACCGCCCCCGTGTCGATTTTCGCTGGGAAGGTCGACCCATTCACAATAACACGCACCGAAGGATCCGTTATCAGCACAGGTGCACCCAACAGTGAAAAAATGCTTGATTCATCATGGGAGGAACTGGTATCAGAATCAGGGAGTTCGTCCGACTGGTACTGTGAACCGAGCGCGCCATCAGCCTCCGCAAGGTTGCTTAGCATTCTCCTGGGAGCAGGAACAGGCTTCCCATGGGAGCGACAGGCGGCAGAAAAATGATTTAACTTTTTGCAGAAATTACAAGTCTTCCCCAGCGCGGTGCAAACATTAAACTGATGGGATGCAAAGTTGCAGTTGGGGCAACGACGCGGGCTGCCCCTCGAGGGGGCAGGGGAACCACGCTGGCGCAGCGGGCCATCGATCCGCTGGCGGCCAGCAACGTTAATGTCCTGAGCTGCAGGCGATACCACGGAGGCGACAGCCTCCGCCATGCGAGAGGCGTGCAGAGCCTCGGTCAAAGTCAGATCGGGCTTCCTTAGAAGTTCAGCCCGCAGTTTCTCGTCCTGGAGACCAAACACCAGGACATCCCGGGTCATTTGATCGGGGGTCAGCGCGTCCAGGCGGCAACGCCGTGCCAGATGCCGTAGCGCGGCAATGTAGGTGTCAATGTGCTCACCGGGGCTCTGGCGCCTAGTGAAAAACTTAAATCGCTCTAGAATGCAGTTGGTGGGAATGTCGCACAGACTTAGCCAAAAGACAAACCGGGTCCCGAGCATCCTCGCCAGCAACGTATTCAAACGACTCCGATCGTTCCAGGGCCTCCGGTCGACGGCCAAGTTGAGGAGCAGGTGTGACTGCGTCGCGGGGGTGGCAGCAGGATAGGCAATCGCAATGTAGTGCTCAAAGTCGCGTCGGAAGACAGCCCACCGATGGGCAATGTCGGAGTCGAAAACCAGCATACCAGGCTTGCGACAAGAGTTGGCCATGGTAAAGACACGGGAGAGAAACAATGAAGGGTAGGGAACTGGGCGAAAAGTAAATAAAACCCGATAAACAGGAGGCGCAAGGTACTACTATGACACCATGTAAAGACGAGTCAAAGCGCACTATGTCTTCACTACTGTTTTATTACTAATCACACTACTCATACACATTACTGCCCTAGCTGTCCGTGGTCTGTCACCGGAGCTAGAGAGAGATCTAGAGGTGGGGAGGTTACAATTATACTGGTGATATGGTGAGTGGTTAGTAGTGGTGAGGTCACTATGTTAAAGGAACATGCACTAGTCTACAGTTCTGGGCACCATGTTATAGGAAATATGTTTTCTAGCTGGAATGAGTACAGAGAAGATTCACGAGGGTGCTGCCAGGACTCGAGGGACTCAGCTATAGGGAGAGGTTGAGCAGGCAAGGACTATTCCTTGGAGGCCAAGAGGATGCGGGGTGATCTTGTAGAGGTGTACAGAATCATGAGAGGAATAGATTTGACTGAGTCTCTTGCACAGAGTAGGGGAAATGAGAACCAGAGGCCATAGGTTTAAGGTGAGGGGGGGGGGGAAATTTAACAGGAACTTGAGGGGTAACTTTTTCACACAAAGAGTGGTGGATGTATGGAATGAGCTGCCGGAGGAGATAGGCAGGTACTATTACGAAGTTGAAGAAACATTTAGACAGCAACATGGATAGGACAGATTTAAAGGGATATGGGCCAAACACAGGTAGGTGGGACTAGTGTAGATGGGACATTTTAGTCAGTATGGGGAAGTTAGGCCGAAGGACCTGTTTCTGCACTATGGCAATGACTCTATGACATTTTCAGGACCTGACAACTGCGGAACATGGAACAGATTTTCACAAGCCAGTGATCAGGGTGCAGTGGAAGAACGGTTTTGGGGCGGTTGCCTCAATATGCAGCTCACCAACATATCTTCCTCTTGCAGAAAATTAAGTCTGGCTTTGTTATGGGTGCGTGCCACCCTCAGTCTGGGGTTCCTCTTGTAGTAGAACATGTGCTGAGGAAATATGCTCAAGTACTGTATCTTTCTTTTCAGGATTATATTGATTCGCACCCGGAGACCATCATTCTGGACCCACTCCCTGCAATCAGGACCCTCCTGGATAGATGTAGGTCCTATGAGCTGATTCGCAGGCTTGAAGGCTGCATGCAAGGTATGAAAGTGGTGAAAATGAATGGCTGCAACTCAAACCGGGGAATAGATTTACTAATTATCTGTTGATTGACCTCCTTGGAACGTGAAGTGCAGGAGATTTTTCAGAGATCTTCTGAAGATATAATGGTTCTGAACATGCCAGAGCAATGTTACAGCGTTATGGAACTTTAGTTAGGCTGGGTTTGGAGTATTGTGTGTAGCTCTGGCTGGTCCTTTATAGGAAGGATGTTGAGGCATTGGAGAGAGTGCAGAAGAAGTTCATCATCATGCTGCCTGGATTGGACGGTCTTAGCTACATTGAGAGTTTGGACGTACAGGGAATTCGGACAGAAGGCTGTGGAGGCCAAGCCAATGGATATTTTTGAGGCGTAGACAGATTCTTGGTGTAGTATGGGTGTCGGGGGATATGGGTTAGGAGGGAGAGATAGATTAACCATGATTGAATGACGAAGTAGACTTGATGGGCTGAATGGCCAAATTCCACTCCTATCATTTATGAGCTTATGAACTTGTTTTGTTTTCTCTGGAACATTGGGTGTTTGGGTGAAAATACATAAAATTATGGGATGCATAGATAGACAGTCAAAATATTTTTCCCAGACTGGAAATATCGAAGACTTCATATCAAAAATTGGGCTGCACGGTGGCACAGTGGTAGAGTTGCTGCCTTAAAGTGTCAGAGACTTGTGTTTGAACCTGATCACGAGTGCTCTCTGTACGAACGTTCTCCCTGTGACCGCGTGGGTTTTCTCCGGGATCTCCGGTTTACACCCACACTCCAAAGACGCACAGGTTTGTAGGCTAATTGGCTTCTGTAAAATTGTAAATTGTCCCTAGTGTGTGTGTTGGATAATGTTTTTTTTTTGTTTTTTTTTTATTTTATTTTTTCAAATTATTTTTATTAGAATTACGGTAAATTACAATAATACACAACACATATATCTTAATACATTTTTTGTACCGCTTCATTTTTTTGAGCTTTAAGAAAAAGATCAAAGTAAGGAAAGTAAAGAAAGTGCGCAAGAGTCGTGAAGTGCAAGAGAGTGTTGGGAAAAGAAAGACCCTTAGAAAAGAAGTTAGAGAAGGAAAATGTACCCTATTGTGTGTAGGATAATGTTAATGTACGGGGATCTCTGGTCGACGTGGACTCGGTGTGCCAAGGGGCCTGTTTCCACGCTGTATCTCCAAACTAAACTAGAGGGCATAGCTTTAAGTTTGAGAGCAGCAAAGTTTAAAGGAGATATCCGGAGCAAGTTTTTTTTTACACAGTAGCGGGTGCCTGGAACGAGCTGTCAGGGATGGTGGTGGCACCAGACACGACAGTGACATTTAAGAAGCTTTTGGGCGGGCACATTGATATGCAGGTAATGAAGGGATATGGATCACATGCAGGCGAGGATATTAGTTTAACCTGGGATCATGTTCAGCACGTGTATTGTGGGCTGAAGGACCTGTTCCTGTGCGGTAGTGTACTGTTCTATGTTCTACGTAAGTGCAGGATACCTGCCGCTTGCCCACTCACATGTTGGCTTGGTGGTAAAGGATCTTTGTAGGCCTGGTAGCGTAGCAGGGTGCGCTCCAGTTTTGCATGTGCAATGTGGCAGATTGGAGGCAGACACAAAATGCTGGTGTAACTCAGCGGGGCGGGGCCGGCAGCATCTCTGGAGAGAAGGAATGGGTGACGTTTCGGGTCCAGACCCTTCTTCAGACTGACGAACGGAGACAGTAAGACTGGTGGGAGAACTGGGAAGGGGGAGGGGATAGAGAGAGAGGGAAAGCAAGGGTTCGTACCACTGTAGTGTGAGCTACCCAAGCAAAATATGAGGTGTTGTTCCTCCAATTTGCACTTGGCCTCACTCTGACAATGGAGGAGGCCAAGAGACACTGCCTGTCTTGCTGTTACTCTGGCTTTTTGTGTCTATCTTTGGTTTAAACCAGCATCTGCAGTTCCTTCTTTCACAATTTCATATGTTCCCAACCAGATTGTAAAACTGGGAAGATATTAATTTTTGTGTTGTTTGAGGTGGGATTTCAGAATAAGGCTGTTTGGATGGCTTTTTCAAACTGTGCAATATGATTTTATTTTTGAAGAGGTATTCGGTATTCTTCCGAGACCGAGGCAACTTAATGCTCATCAAATGACTAAAGAGTAGAATAACTAATTCATTAAATCACCACATAGAAACATAGAAACATAGAAATTAGGTGCAGGAGTAGGCCATTCGGCCCTTCGAGCCTGCACCGCCATTCAATATGATCATGGCTGATCATCCAACTCAGTATCCCGTACCTGCCTTCTCTCCATACCCTCTGATCCCCTTAGCCACAAAGGCCACATCTAACTCCCTCTTAAATATAGCCAATGAACTGGCCTCGACTACCCTCTGTGGCAGGGAGTTCCAGAGATTCACCACTCTCTGTGTGAAAAAAGTTCTTCTCATCTCGGTTTTAAAGGATTTCCCCCTTATCCTTAAGCTGTGACCCCTTGTCCTGGACTTCCCCAACATCGGGAGCAATCTTCCTACATCTAGCCTGTCCAACCCCTTAAGAATTTTGTAAGTTTCTATAAGATCCCCTCTCAATCTCCTAAATTCTAGAGAGTATAAACCAAGTCTATCCAGTCTTTCTTCATAAGACAGTCCTGACATCCCAGGAATCAGTCTGGTGAACCTTCTCTGCACTCCCTCTATGGCAATAATGTCCTTCCTCAGATTTGGAGACCAAAACTATACGCAATACTCCAGGTGTGGTCTCACCAAGACCTTGTACAACTGCAGTAGAACCTCCCTGCTCTTATACTCAAATCCTTTTGCTATGAAAGCTAACATACCATTCGCTTTCTTCACTGCCTGCTGCACCTGCATGCCCACTTTCAATGACTGGTGTACCATGACACCCAGGTCTCGCTGCATCTCCCCTTTTCCTAGTCGGCCACCATTTAGATAATATGGGGAGTTAAAGTGCTGAGCAGCCCGGAGATCAGGTAGGTTAAGACGGACTGAGCATAGAAACATAGACAATAGGTGCAGGATTAGGCCATTCAGCCCTTCGAGCCAGCACTGCCATTCAATATGATCATGGCTGATACTGTTCTGGCTTTTTCCCCATATCCCTTGATTCCGTGAGCCCTAAGAGCTAAAACTAAGTTTCTCTTGAAAACGAGAGGTGTTCAGCAAAACGATCGCCGAGCCTGCGCTTGGTCTCGCCGATGTACAGGAGCTGACACCTGGAACAGCGGATACAGTAGATGAGGTTGGAGGAGGTGCAGGTGAACCTCTGCTTCAGCTGGAAAGACTGTTGTGGTCCTTCGATGGAGTCGGGGGTGGGGGCAAAAGGGACAGGTGTTGCATCTCCTGCGGAAAGTAAACGGAGAGGGGGTGGTTTGGGACGAGTTGACCAGGGAGTTGCGGGGGGAATGGTCTCTGCGGAAAGCAGAAAGGGGTGGAAATGGGAAGATGTGGCCAGTAGTGGGATCCCGTTGGAAGTGGCGAAAATGTTGAAGGATTATACGCTGTATGTGCCGTCTGATGGGGTGGAAGGTGAGGACAAGGGGGACTCTGTCCTTGTTGCATATGGGGGGAGGGGGAGCAATAGCGGAACTGCGGGATATTGAGGAGACCTGAGTGAGAGCCTCATCTATTGCCCGTTTCTGAAAGAATGAGGACATCTCCGATGACCATGTAAATTAAATTAAAAATTAAATTAAATTGAATTTCTTTATTTATATAGCACATTTTTAGTCAACTTGCATTGACCCCAAAGTGCTTCACATAATTACATTCACACACACAGGCAAAGGTGGGTGAAGTGTCTTGCCCAAGGACACAACGACAGTATGCACTCCAAGCGGGATTCGAACCAGCTACCTTCCGGTTGCCAGCCGAACACTTAGCCCATTGTGCCATCTGGGCACAGATGCGGCGTAGACGGAGGAATTGGGAGTGGGGAATAGAGTAGGGGATAAGCAGGGTGAGAAGAAGTATAGTCTCGATAGCTATGGGAGTCAGTGGGTTTGTAATAGATAGAAACATAGAAAATAGGTGCAGGAGTAGGCCATTCGGCCCTTCGAACCTGCACCGCCATTCAATATGATCATGGCTGATCATCCAACTCAGTATCCTGTACCTGCCTTCTCTCCATACCCCCTGATCCCTTTAGCTACAAGGGCCACATCTAACCCTCTTAAATATAGCCAATGAACTGGTCTCAACTACCTTCTGTGGCAGAGAATTCCAGAGATTCACCACTCTGGAATGTCGGCCAATAGTCCGTCTCCTGTGATGGAGACGGTGGCAGATTTGAGTATTGTGCTCGAGAGTTTAAGAAGGAACTGCAGATGCTGGAAAATCGAAGGTAGACAAAAGTGCTGGAGAAACTCAACGGGTGCAGCAGCATCTATGGAGTGAAGGAAATAGGCAACGTTTCGCGCCAAAACCCTTCTTCAGACTGATGTGCTTCAGATTGTGCTCCATCAGCTGGAAGCGTGGTGAAACGAATGATACTTCACTGTGGGACAGAATCTGAGGAGTGACTGCTTGGTTGACCCTCGCAGGGGAAAGAGCCCCAGCATTGGCTTGGTTCCTGGCATCATAGAAACACCAGGTATAGAAGGCGGCCATTCAGCTTCAGCGCCTACGTGGGTCCTTTTAGCTGAAATGTCCGGTCCCCGTGATTAGAAATTCATCTCTCCTGCTCTGTATTCTGTCAGGCACTTGGACAACCTGGCTTCAGATGATGCTACAGTGCTAACAAGCAGCAGCTTCCTTGCTCATATTTAAGTATCAGCTAAAATCATTATAAATCCCAGGAGCAAGGCATGCCAAAGTAAAGTGATGGTGAAAAGAGGGAGCTTCTGACAGACTTGGCCCGACATCAATGTTCTTGGAAATTATTAACATATCCTTTTTGTCGGTTAGGGCGTGTCTGAAAATTTGGCTCCATAATAAAGACTTTATTTTGTAGGTACAGCGTGGAAACAGGCCCTCCGGCACCCCCGAGTCCATGCCAACCAGCGATCACCCCGTACACCAGCACTATCCTACGCACTAGGGATAATTTGTGACTTACCAAAGCCAGTGAACCTACAAATCTGTATGTCTTTGGAGTGTGGGAGGAAAACGGAGCAGCAAGAGAAAACCTATGTGGTCATTGGGGGCATGTACTAGGGAACGTACAAACTGTACCGACAGCACCTGTAGTCAGGATCGAACCTACAACTCTACCACTGCGCCACTGTGCTGCCCATGAGATGGCCGTTTGTTTAGTGTACAAACCAACAGCTGCCTCTGGTATCGGTTACGTCAGCCACTTGTGGCATAACTCACAACGTGACAAACCCTAGAGTGACTGGACGCCCATTTTAAAACTCTTCGCCAATTAGCGAGATAAATCTACTGACTCCCTAATCACTTTATAATTCTGTTCTATATGTTTATCCTTCCTATGCTTGCATGCAATGTTCTGAGGTTGCTGTAATGTGGATTGAAACTATAGAGAATCCATGGAAGAAAAAACAGCTGGAAAAACTCAGTAGGCCAAGCAGCATCTGTGGAGGGAAAGGGACTTATGGTCATTGAAACAGAATTAAGCGATTTGGCCCATTGAGTCTACTCCACCATTCAGTCATGGCTGATCTATCTTTCCCTCTCAACCCCATCCTTCTGTCTTCTGACCGTAATCTATGATACCCTTCTAATCAACTACCTGTCAATCTCTACTTTAAACATTCCCAAACACTTGGTCTCCACAGCTGGTCTGTGGCAATGAATTCCATAGATTCACCACCTTCTGGCTAAAGAAATGCTCTCATCTCCTTACTAAAGGCAGGTCTTTTTATTCTGAGGATGGGCTCTGGTCCTAGACACTCCATTAGTGGAAACATCCTCTCCACATCCGCTCTATCCAGGCCTTCCAATTTTCAACGGGTCCAGGCCAGAGCCGTCAAATGCTCATCATAGGTTAACCCAATCATCCCCGGGATCATTCTCTCACCTCGAACCGGGTCTCCGGGACTGCTGCCAGGCAGCAACTCCACCACCTGTGCTACCCGTGCCGTTCAGATAATATCCTTTCTTCCTTGTGCTTCCAAGCAATTGCCAACATTTTGAATGATTTGTCATTAAATACACATCAGAAAATGCCGGCGGAAAAACTATCCTCTTTAATCTCCTAGCCTTGAATAGAACAGCGTTGTTGCCTTGTCCTTGCGACCAGGAAGATCTGAGAGTTAACCGAGTGCTATTGAAAAAGCAATTGTGTTTAAACACGCCAAAGATGAATTATATAACCAGTTAAAGTGTCATAGACTAAATACAGCTCATGTAATCCTGTTAGAAGATATACTTATTGCAGCTTCTTGTCAGTATCTTGTATTGGAGAAACAATCCCATCAAGGCCAATCTAATATCAATCTTGTGTGCGGACATCAGATCATCATGGCGTTTATGAAAGATGGCAGGGACCAATGGAATAATCCTTGGGGGTTCCGCTGCCCCTGAATCCGTGGATAAACTTGGGTTGTTTTCTGTGTAACAGGCAGTTGGGAAAATACTTAATTGTGATGAATAATATCATTTTTTTTGTACCTCATTGAACTCACCTTAATTAAGGTGAATTAAATTTATAAGGAGCTCAGACAGTGTAAACAGGAAAGGCCGTTTTAGTTTAGAGATACTGTGTGGAAACAGGCCCTTCGGCCCACCGAGTCCACACCGACCAGTGGTCCTCGCACACGATAACACTATCCTACACACATTAGGGACAACTTACACTTATAAGCCAATTAACCTACAAACCTGTACGTCTTTGGAGTGGGGGAGGAAACTAAAGATCGCTGAGAAAACCCAGGGAGAACGTACAAACTCCATACAGACAACACCCTTAGTCGGGATTGAACCCAGGTGTCCAGCGCTGCTAGTGCTGTAAGGCAGCAACTCTACTGAGGGCTGCCAGCGTTGAATCTCCACCCAGCGCGGCCTGTGGTCTTCGGGAGCCGTGGACTCTGGTAGGAGGTGGCCGATTCGGATGTCTAAGCCGCTGAGGATGTCCTCCAGTCCCGAAGTCGGACTTCCATCACCCCGGCGAGCGGGCCTGAACATCGGGCCGCCCGTAGCGGCGACAGCGGGGGGTTCGGGAGCCCCCCGACCACGGGAGGACAACACAGGAGGATGACTGAATTTTGGAGCCTTCCCTCACAGTGGGAAACTTTGATCCTTCTATGTGGGGATGTCTGTGTTAAAGACTATCGTGTGTTGTGCTCTATTATTCGTATGGCTGTATGGCGACCACACATTTCACTGTTGCAATTGCTACATGTGACAAATAAATGTATCTTGTACCGATGTGCCACCATGTCGCCCTAATTTCCGTTAGTGCAGTTATAAAAAAAATAACGTTACAATATTGGGGGAAAGTTTTTTTCCAATCTATTCAAGTTGAAGTTTACATTTAGAGTCACTGTACTATTTGGTACAGTGAGATTTGGGTTGCCATACAGCCATACAAATAAAAATAACACAACACACGATAGAATTTAACATGTACATCCCCACACAGCGGAATCAACGTTTCCCCACTGTGAGGGAAGGAAATAATCTATCAGTTGTGATTAGTTGTGACCCAGAGCTCATCGCCTGAAAGGGTTGACCCTTTACAGGACCTTACAGGAAGAACTAGCGCCTATTGAGCTGTGGAGTACAGGAGGGAAGTATTTGGGAATTCATTTGGTAAGTGATAGGAGCAGAATTAGGCCATTCGGCCCATCAAGTCTACTCCGCCATTCAATCATGTCTGATCTATCTCTCCCTCCTAACCCCATTCTCCTGCCTTCTCCCCATAGCCCCTGACACACAAACTAATCAAGAATCTATCTATCTCTGCCTTAAAAATATCCATTGTCTTGGCCTCCACAGCCTTCTGTTGCTATGAATTCCACAGATTCACCACCCTCTGACTAAAAAAATTCCTCATCACCTTGCTAAAGGAACGTCCTTTAATTCTGAGGCTATGACCTCCAGTCCTAGACTCCCCCACTAGTGGAAACATCCTCTCCACATCCACTCTATCCAGGTCTTTCACTATTTGGTATGTTTCAATAGGGTCCCCGCTCATCCTTTAATCTAAACTCTAGCGAGTACAAGGCCAGTGCCGTCAAACGCTCATCATATGTCCACCCGCTCATTCCTGGGATCATTCTCGTAAACGTCCTCTGGACCCTCTCCAGCGCCAGCACATCCTTGTAATGTTCCTGAGTATGTTCTCAACCCTACAGGAGTTCACTTGTAGCCTTGAGCTCTCTCCTGGGATTACTTCCGTAAGTTCTGCGTTGAACTTTAATATTAATTCCCGAGAATGAAATGCTGCCCTGCCTGTTATCCATTTTCCTTTTTGTTTTGTTTTAAACTGCTGAGTTTAAAGTGGCCTTCAATTCACACACTCTGAAGCCTGTTTTGTTCAATAAACTTGTAACAAGATCTCAGTCTTGAACGTATTATTGGATGCGTATTATTTTAGTTAGGGTTCATTTTTAAATGTTAGATAAAAAGCTTGTTCTAACAATTTTGCTGGGGCATCTATTGTGTGTTGTGATTCAATTTCCCTGTGTATGTGTGTGTGGTGTCTAGACTACCATCTGCGGCATTAGCTTTAAAAGATTCCCTGGCCTCGGTTTATAAGATTAATCCATTTAGGGGACGACCCATAATATCTTGGCCCTGGGCACTCATGTGTTGTTACAGTTTGCAGCAGATATGCTCTTAGAATAAAGGGGAGGTCATTTAAGACTGAGGTGAGAAAAAACTTTTTCACCCAGAGAGTTGTGAATTTATGGAATTCCCTGCCACAGAGGGCAGTGGAGGCCAAATCACTGGATGGATTTAAGAGAGAGTTAGATAGAGCTCTAAGGGCTAGTGGAATCAAGGGATATGGGGAGAAGGCAGGCACGGGTTATTGATTGGGGACGATCAGCCATGATCACAATGAATGGCGGTGCTGGCTCGAAGGGCCGAATGGCCTCCTCCTACACCTATTTTCTATGTTTCTAGATAGAATCACTGAGAGTGCGCCATTGGAGGAGACTATGGCTATGGTGGATTTTTGGTGTAGTAACCTCGTCAGTCTACTTTCTGCAGCCTTCAAGTTTAGTTTCAATTTGTTTTGTTTTAGTTTAGAGAGGCGGCGCAGAAACATGGCCTTCGGCCCACCGAGTCCATGCCAACTTACAACATTCTTAAGGGGTTGGACAGGCTAGATGCAGGAAGATTGTTCCCGATGTTGGGGAAGTCCATAACAAGGGGTCACAGTTTAAGGATAAGGGGGAAATCTTTTAGGACCGAGATGAGGAAAACATTTTTCACACAGAGAGTGGTGAATCTGTGGAATTCTCTGCCACAGAAGGTAGTTGAGGCCACAGTTCGTTGGCTATATTTAAGAGGGAGTTAGATGTGGCCCTTGTGGCTAAAGGGATCAGGGGGTATGGTGAGAAGGCAGGTACAGGATACTGAGTTGGATGATCAGCCATGATCATATTGAATGGCAGTGCAGGCTCGAAGGGCCGAATGGCCTACTCCTGCACCTATTTTCTATGTTTCTATATTTCTATGTAACTAGCGCTAACACTATCCTATACACACTAAGGACAATTTACAATGTTTACCAAGCCATTTATTGTATAAACCAGTACGCCTTTGGAGTGTGGGAGGAAACTAGAGCTTCCGGAGAAAACCCATGCAAGGGAAAATGTACAAACTCCGTACGGACAGCACCAGCAGCCAGGATGGAACGTGGGCCCCTGGAGCGCTGTAAGGCAGCAACTCTACCGCTGCACCACCGTGACGCACTAAAAATTATTTTTGAAAATGTTGTTACTCTTTCCACTTTTTTCTCATTCATCCCCCTTTCTTCCAACGAGACACAAAATACTAACCACCTATGGCACATCTGGTTCTTTTGTACATCACCTTTGCTTAGATCTGGAGGTTGTGCCGTCTATGAAAGGCATTACAATGATGAAATTGGCTTAAGAATATAAGATCAGGAATAGGACATAAGGTCGCACAAACCTACAGTAGGATCAAGGCTTATCTGATTGTTGGCCTTGGCTCCATTTCCTCACCTGCTTCTCAAATCTTTGTCATCCCCAAAGTTCCACAATCAGTCCACCTTTGCTTTGAATATTCTTACTGATTTTGCATCTGTAGCTCACAATGGGATAGAGTAGGTCCAAAGAGTACAGCCCTTTGAGTGAAGATATTCTTCATTCCTTCAGCCTTAAGGGGGTATTATTTTGCCTTGGAATCCTGCAGCGCAGAAAGAGGCCCTTCGGCCCAACTGTACATTCACCCTATCAATTCCCCTCGTGTCCTGTGCATTCACCCAATCAGTTTTCCTGAGACACTGCCCCATTGTTCTGGAAACATCATCACAGCATCTTCCGTATCACACCCAGAAGGTACAGTATAAGATGTACCATCTGCTAACTTTATCCTCACTAGACAACCTATCCAATCAATCTACTGAACATTCTCTGTGCTGCCCTGAATGGAATAGATCCTTAAATATGGACACCATATCTACACATAGGAGTCAGCTGATCAAAGTTAATTGGGAGTTGTAGTGAGGCTCCGACAATAAAGATCATTGACATTGAATAATAAAATGATCACATGTAAGTTACGTTGAGCTATTGGATCCAAGCTGGTCAACAAATATTTCTCCATTTTAAGAAATTACACAAATCTTCTGTAAGTTTTTATTGAATCTTACTGTGTCAGCAACTTCTCGTTTTAATAATTCTCCATTTTTTGAATATATTGTCTTTTGATTAGTTTTCATTTGCAGGCCAATGTTTCAATCCTCTTACTCTGCACATATTTGCTATAATTGGATTCTTAGTTAATGGCATTGTAACTAAATCAGACGAAGCTTGTTGATTAGATGCTGTTGGATAAATCATGGCATCGAGAGAATTGGAGTTTTCAAATACTTGTTGACCCAGTTACAGATTAAACAAGAGCTCTTCACATACTGCTTGTGTGTCACTTGTTTCAGTGTTGGCATTTATTCAATATTACTACATTACTCAATTTATGCACACTACATGTAATTGAAAATGGGGCAGTACAGCATGGTCTAGTGACTGGGTTCAGTTCTGACCTCCAGTGCTGCCTGTGTTGAGTTTGCACATTCTCCCTCTGACTGAATGGGTTTCCCTCAGATGTTTCAGCTTCCTACCCTGTCCCAAGCATGTGCTGAAGATGGATACAAAATGCAGGGATTAACTCAACGTGGAGAAAAGGAATAGGTGACGTTTTGGGTCAGAACCCTTCTTCAGACCCTCTCCTCCTGAGATGCAGGTGGACCCGCTGAGTTACTCCAACATTTTGTGTCTATTTGTGCATCTGCACTTCCTTCCTAACCAAGAATGCGCTTGCTGGAGGGCGAACTGGCTGCTGTGTAGTTGGCTGTTGGGCTAATCAAGGGCTATCAATGGGCATGAGTGACACAATAGGCTACAGGAAATGAGTCTGGAAAATGAATGGTTGGAAAAATGGCATAGACTTGATGGGCCGAATGACACTTGTCTATGTCATAAAGAAATACGAAGTTGACAGAACTACCCTCTCAGACAGAACCAATCTCGTGATTCTATGGTGCAAGGAATTAAATGCAGAATATGTTTCATGTAGCAGACTGCACATGTCGACAAGTAACAGTTGTCCCGTTTCAGCTTATTTTTCATCATTTTGTTTGCCCTGAATCAGACCAGATCATCAGATGCCATAGCAAATGGCCTGGTAGTTGGGGCACAAGGGTTATTTTTTCCCTCTTCAACTTCCCAGCTTCAATAGAAAGCATTCTACAAATGAAAATAGTTTTAACTGAACAAAATCGATTTTGAGAAGTTCTGCTTTGTACTGAAGTACTGAACCTTTTACTATTCAGCCAAATTGTGTTCAATGCAATTGCGTAGCAGTCAGGAAATGAAGATACAAATCTGAAGCATTATTTAATAATCTAGTCATGAGTGTTTTATTGTCATATGTCCTGAAAACGGAAAAATTAAATTCTTACTTGCTGGGTTAGTTTAAATGCTTTAATTAAATAACATTTTCAACTAGCTTTCAACTTAATTCTGTTAAATGTCATGCAGTTAATTTGAGCATTTCTCTGCTTTAATGCTTTCATTTCATTTCCAAATTATACCAGTTCCTGAAGGCCAATTAGTTTAATTCTGTTATCAAATAATTCTTAATTGTCATCTTGTTTATCTAATGAATGCAATACTCTTATTCTTGCAAAACTGTTTTCAAGAGAGAGTTAGATTTAGCTCTTAGAGCTAAGGGAATCAAGGGATATGGGGGAAAAGCAGGAACGGGGTACTGATTTTGGATGATCAGCCATGATCATATTGAATGGCGGTGCTGGCTCGAAGGGCCGAATGGCCTTTTCTATGTTTCCTAGTGGATTGGAATGCTCTATGCTCAATTCTGTTGGAGATTGTTGTACTTTTAAGCCTTCCATGCAGTCTCTACTCTTAAAGTTTGCTTTCTGAACTGTGTTTAGTGTAGAGATGCAGGCCCTTCAATCCAGCGAGTCCACACCGACCAGCAATGTCTGTTCATTTGCACTATCCTTCACACTAGGGACAATTTACAATTTTTACAAAAGCCAAATTAGCCTACAAAACTGGACGTCTTTTTCGATTGTGGTGGGAGGGGGGGGGGGGTGGGGGGAACCGGAGCACCCAGGGAAAATCCATGTGGTCACGGGGAGAACGTACAAACTCTGTACAAACGGCACCATGCGTATGGCTTGCACAGCCTAAAGTTGGAGGTCAACTTGTTCTGTTTGATCTATTTGTTTGTGCACTTCGGGTTGATTGCATTAGTGGAAACAGGGTGGACCACGTGAAGGTTGCAATCTCCCACCCCTATCTGTTCCTAGTAAACCCGACTCTCCCATATTCCAAAGATCAATCCATCTTGATCTTGCAAGTTCTCACTATGACTCAGCCTCAGTACTCTCTGAAAGAATTGTACTCCTACAGAGTAGAATTTTCACCACTTTCTCCATCTTAAGCAGCTGACCCCTTTTCCAGATATTCTTTATTTTTTTTGCTACAATTCATAATGAACGCTTAAGTTGTGTTTCTGTTCCTGTTCCTTTCTATCAGAGTGGGAAACGGGTAAAGATGATCATCTAGGAAGTCGACTAAGAAATGGCATAAACTTTCATTCGCACATGGACCTCAAAGGCAACAACTGAATATTGAAGCACGTTGCATCATCGCAATTTGGAAAATAATATTTATTTAAGATCCACCCATAGTTATTGGTATATTTTTAGTTTAGTTAGAGATACAGAGCGGAAACAGGCCCTTCGGCCCACCGGGTCCGCTCCGACCAACGATTCCCACATATTAACACTATCCGACACACACGAAAGACAATTTTTACATTTACCAAGCCAATTTACCTACATATCTGTACGTCTGTGGAGTGTGGGAGGAAACCGATGATCTCAGAGAAAACCTATGCGGTCACGGGGAGAACGTACAAACTCCATACAAACAGCACCCGTTGTCGGGATCGAACCCGGGTCTCTGGCGCTGCAAGCACTGTAAGGCAGCAACTCTACTGCTGCGCCACCATGCCGCCCTATCTCAAAGCTCATATGGTTAGATTGTTACTCTTAGTTGTGGGCTGAGGAAAGTCAGGTACAATACACACATCTCTTCGTTAGAGAAAGAGAGAGAAGATTGCCAGAGGTAGGTCTAATTTTGGACCATTTAAAGAGAATCAGAGCAGGGAATGATCTCCCTTCATTTCCTATCAGTTGAAGATGCAACAACCATTTTAGTTTAATTTCAAGATACATTGCGGAGACTGGCCCTACGGCCCACCGAGTCCGCACCAACCAGCGATTCCCGCATCCTACACACACTAGGGACAATTTACAATTAACCTCCAAACCTGCAGGTCTTTGGAGTGTGGAATGAAACCGGAGCTCCCGCTGAGCCACCATGCCGCCCTATTCTTGCCATTTTTGGAGCATGATATATATTCTTTAAAGCTTGATTGATCTCTAATGAAAGCTTGACTACCAATAACTGACCTGTATTGGGATCAACCTTTCACCTCTTGCAATAACTGTCATGAACACCAGTGAGGAGACATTGAGACACCAGGAACTGCAAATGCTGGAATCTTCAGCTAAACGCAAAGTGATGGAGGAACACAGTAGGTCGGGCAGTATCTGTGGAGGGAATTGACAGGTGACATCTTGGGTTGTGATCCTCCTCCTTACTGATTCCAGTGGAAGGGGGGGGAGGACTTTGTAAAGAGAGGTGGGATGGGACAAAGCCCTCAAGTGATAGGTGGATACACATTTGGGGGGGGGGGGGGGGGGAGATTGGAAGATAGGTGAAGAGAGACGGGAGTTGGGAGAGATTGTTGTCTGGGAGGAAAATTTGATTCCTGCCCATTTTAGATGCCAAGTTTGTGCTATATGTCAAGTTGCTCACCAAAGATCAATTGTGATCAATAATTAGGTGAGTGGGCCACTGGAGTTTGTATTGGTGCTGTGTCATCCAGCAAAATGTTAATGCGTTGGGAAGGAAGAGAATAGGTTGGCGATCAAACGGGTTTATTCCCATCAAGCTGGAATATTGCTGTGCCGCTATGGAGCTGCGTGGAATAGAAGGCAATAAATGAGCCGTTCTCACAAGTGCGTTAGCGAAGCTGTGTTCAGAGTGAATGGAGTTTGTAAAGGATCATACAGCAGATGTGTGTGCATTCATCTGGAACTCGGATTCATTTTCCCTGAGGGAGTGAGATGTTGCATTGAGTTAGAATATTGCCCTTTCACCCTGCAGACTTGGAATTCATCCCAGACTATTGGGATAAAAGCTTAAAAGATTTGGGGATTGCATTGTGCAGTCAGACTTAGACTCAACTCCAGTATCATTCCAACATGGTTTGTATCAGTTGTAACTAAAGATCGGTGCAGCACAAAATATAAGAGTGAGGAGAGCTCCAATTATTCTAACATGGTTCAATCTTCAGAGACCAGATCTCGGCGCTTCATTATGTGAATTATGTACCACTGGCTCCCAACTTGACGGGTACATCATTTTAGGAACAAACGCAATCAATGTGCATCAAAAATGAATCTATACTTGCTTACTTTTTAAAATAAAATTCTTGCATCCCTCTATCCTACTTGGCATTGATTGCTCATGAGAATGGTGCTTTGTGGCATGCCCTGAATTCTATGGGAGATATCAGCATATTTAATGAATGGAGTAAGATGGTATTGTCTGCGAACTTCCTGTCCCCTTACTCCAGTTGGATAACCAAGCTGAAGAGTTGGCGTGGAGGCTCCAGAGAAGATTATTCCTTCGATTTAAAGGGCATGTTGGTCTCAGTCTGAGCAGATAAGTTTCTTGACTGAGCAACTGAGGAAAATTAGACACGGCCAATTGAGAGGGACGCCTATTAAGTTTTAGTGTCATTTAGTTTATTGTCGTGTGTACCGAGGTACAGTGAAAAGTGTCTGTTGCGTGCTATCCTATTAATGGGCAAGCGATATTTATTTGCAATAAAATCAATGATCACAATGCTTATACCATTTAGCAGACTGAGCATCCCTTTACTCTCCCCCCGCCCTTCACCTGTATCCCTGGTTTCCCTCTAGACACCTATCCAAACTCTTGAGAATTTCCTTGATATCCTTGGCTCCCTTTCTTTCTTTCCTCCTTCCTATGCTGTTCTAGTTTGTGTTCTGGTTACCCAATGGTAACAAAAAGGAAATGTTCCTCTGCAAGTCTGCTGGGTTCAGTTGCAACAGATCTATGTGTGATGCTTCCCACTGGACCAGCCTTGTATTTCTGGTCATCCAAATTTCCTTGCCACCCCCTTTATTTTCAGATGATTTTCCAACTCATTCTCGCTAACCATATAATTCCCCACGACGTTTTGAAATCGGCCCTCTCCACCTTTAATGAGAACAGCAATCTTGAGTTTTCTGTTCTTTAGAGCAGGGCAACACTGTGATGTGGCAGATAATCCACTGCCGCTTGGCTCCTGTGACCCATGGCTGGAGTGGTAGAGTAATGCAGCCCTTCGGCCCAAGTTGTCCAACTGAATCACAATGGCCAAGAAGGCACAACAATGCCTCTACTTCTTTCGAGGACTAACAAAAGTTGGCTTGGATATCAATTTCCCCCCCACAGATGCACCATGGAGAGTATCCTGTCGGAATGTATCACAGGTTGGTTTGGCAATTACTCTGCCCAAGACTGCAGGAAGTGGCAGAGAGTTATGATTGCAGCCCAGTACATCACACATATTGGCCCCACCCCCCACTGTCCCCCCCCCCCCACCGCCCCCCCCCCCCCCCGCAGTCTCCCCCCCGCCGTCCCCATCCCCCTCCCCACCATCCCCCCTCCCCACCGTCCCCCTCCCAATTTTCATGCAGGGATTTGTGAAAACTGTAAGGGTAATTTTCCATTACTTCAACAGCTGGGAAAGCAGGGGTCGCCTGTATAAGACCAAAGTATTCGAGGCAACTTGGCAAAAACCAACTGCAGAAGCAATGACCTGTCTCAGTCCTGAGAACAGATCAAATTGGAATGTTGGAGCTCCAACTTTAGCATCTGTCCATAATTGTTTCCCCCTGAATGTGTTGTTCCCTTAACGACCTGTGTCTGCTCTTTTGCAATATTTAAGTATTTGTATAAATGGGAAATGGTACGGAACAGTGAAACTGGTCCAAAGTACTTGCTGGGCTGAGCCACAATAAAGGGCACGAGTCCACAGTGTATATATTGACGTGGAATCTTTGCTCACCTGCCGGTTTATGAGCATTACATCATCGGTTCCTGTTGTTCAGTTATTTTGTTTCGACTGGTCTACTGCGGAATTGGATGATAACCAGAGCTATTAAGCAGAATGCCACAACCTTTGGTCAATAAAGGCGAGCCCTATCAGAGTGAGTACAAGCAGGTTGCCAGAAAACTTTCTCTTTTAGTGGCTGTCTAGAGATGTTGTCACAGCTGACTCTGTCTAAACCACAATGCGCCTATTGTTTGTGCAATATTAAACTAGCAAAAAAGGTTCATGAGATACTGCTGCTGCATTCTCAAAAGGCTCATTTTAATTTTGTTCCATTTCTTAAGGCCACACGGTGGCACAGTGGTAGAGTTGCTGCCTTACAGTGCCAGGGACCCGGGTTTGATCCTGACTATGGGTAGGGTTGCCGACTTTCTCACTCCCAAATAAGGGACAAAATACAGGACAAATTCCCGACGACAATTCGCTGACCGACTCGGCGGTGGCTGGGTGTAATGGTGAGTTGGCCCGGGTGCTGGACTGACCACACAAAGCCCAGCCGGCGGGCCAGCTGAGGAGTTTAGGCCCACGCGAGATCGCACGCAAAGTCTGGCACCCCGTCCAAAATCATGAACCGATGATTGGCCATTGGAAGGAGGGGTGGTGGTGTCGGCGGTAAGCGAAGGTCGGACAGCTGGCCGGGTTGCCGACCGACGGGGCCACGAGGGAAGTGCTGCTGCTCTCCATGGGCTGCACTACGTCGGGACTGGTGAGGCGGGGCCGGACACGGCACTCCGACCCGACAGTCCCCTCGATCCGAGTAATAGCAGTCAAATACGGGATAAGGGCTTTCCCATACGGGACAAACCAATTTAGCCCAATACACGGGATGTCCCGGCTAATACAGAGGGACCAAGGTTGCCTGTGTACGGAGTTTGTAGGTTCTCCCTGTGACCTGTGATCTCCAGTTTCCTCCCACATTCCAAAGACATACAGGTTTGTAGGTTAATTGGTGCAGCACAATTGTAAATTGTCCCCAGTGTGTGTAGATTAATGCTAATATGTGGGGATCGCAGGTCGGCACGGACTCGGTGGGCCGTAGGCCCTGTTTCCGTGCTGTATCTCTAATTTTCTTTGTGCCTTCTCTTTCTTGTTCGGAGTTCAGTTGGCAAAGGCAAGTCCAGCCAGGCAGCTTGGCATTGCTGTCTATGTTCCCAGCCTGGTCCTGTGCAAGTATTTGGGATCAGTGTAGGCAAGCATTGAAGCCTAATAGTCTTGGCTATCCAGGAGTACCCAGCAGATGGAAAGAATACCCACTGCTGGACTGCTACATGCCAGCATTGTGTTTCAGTGTGTGTAGGGAGGAACTGCAGATGCTGGTTTGAATGAAGACGGACAGAAAAAGCAGGTGTAACTCAGCGGGTCAGGCAGCATCTCTGGAGAAAAGGAATAGGTGATGATTGGGGGTAGACAAAAATGCTGGAGAAACTCAGCGGGTGCAGCAGCATCTATGGAGCGAAGGAAATGGGCAACGTTTCGGGCCGAATCCCGAAGGGGTTCGGCCCGAAACGTTGCCTATTTCCTATTGCCTCTTGCCTATTTCCTTCGCTCCATAGATGCTGCTGCACCCGCTGAGTTTCTCCAACATTTTTGTGTACCTTCGATTTTCCAGCATCTGCAGTTCCTTCTTGAACACAGGTGACGATTGGGGTCTGAGGAAGGGTCTCAACCCAAAATGCCACCTTTCCCTTTTCTCCACAGACGCTGCCTGACCCGCCGAGTTACTCCAGCTTTTTGTGTCTGTATTTGGTTTCTGTATGGCCTATAGTTAGTCAGGTGACACCTTACTGCTCAAACATTTTGCACAAAACCTCGATTGTTGCGTCAGAGAGGAAAAGGTAGGAAAATAATTACAGGTGCTTTTCCCATTACATTAGTTTAGTGTTTTATTGTCATCTGTAATGAGGTAAAGTGAAAAGCTTCTGTTTGCATGCTATCCAGTCAAAGAATAGACTAGACATGAATACACCAAAAAACTATATATGAATGGAGCCATCCACAAGGTACAGATAATGGATACAGGGCCAGGTATAACATTATATCTCGTCTGATTAAAGAAAGTCTCCAATGAGTAGATGGGAGGACAGGGCCAGACTCTAGCTGATGAGTGGACTGTTCATTTTCCTGATAATAGCTGGGAAGAAACTGTCCCTGAATCTGGAGGTATTCGTTTTGAAACTTCTGTACCTACCGCCTGATAGGAGAGGGGAGAAGACCAAGTCTGGTCCTCGATTTTGCTGGTGGCCGTGCCGAGGCAGTGTGAAGTGTCGATGAAGCCAATGGAAGCAATTGGCTTCACACATTGCTCAAAGTAGAAACCCAATCTTAACCCACAAAATTGGGGATGAGTTGCAGTTTGAGCAGTCTGGTTTGTTTTCAACTTTACAAATCCCCTTTTGTGTTGGGTTTATTTTTTTACCTGTGCTTTCTCTGTAGCTGTAACTCTCATTCTGTACTCTGGTTGTTTTTCTCATTGCACTGAGCCAATTAACCTATGTACACACCTGTACGTCTTTGGAGTGTGGGAGGAAACCGATTATCACGGAAAAAACCCACGCGGTCACGGGGAGAACGTACAAACTCCGTAAAGACAGCACCCGTAGTCGGGACCGAACCTGGGTCTCCGCCGCTGCAAGCTCCGTAAACTAGCAATTCTATTGCTGCTGCCACCGTGGCAGTCCCACATGAACATTGATTTCTCTAATTTCAAGTCTCTCCTACATTTCCCCCATTTCCCTACCTTTCCCTGCTTCTCCACCCCTCTCCCCCCCACCCCTCTCCCCACCCCTCTCTCCCCACCCCTCGCCCCCCCCCCTCTCTCTCCCCCCCCTCTCTTTCCCCCTCTCTTCCCCCTCTCTTCCCCTCCCCCCTCTCCCCCCCCCCTCATTTCTCCCTCTCCCCCCCTCTTTTCCCCATCTCTCCCCCCTCATTTCCCCCTCTCTCCCCCCTCATTTCCCCCTCATTTCCCCCTCTCCCCCCCTCCCCCTAGTTCTCCTACCTGTTCCTCTGGTGGTATCCTTGTAACCCTCTTGTTATCACATCTTCCCCGGCCCACAATGGGCCCACTATGAGCTGAGGTCATCTGTTGCTGGCCCCGATTTCTTCTGACTTTTTCTCACCTTGAGTTTATTTTCTCCCACCTGCACTTTCAATCTGAGGAAGGGTTCCGTCCGGAGACGTCACCTCCTCCTTTTTCTCCAGAGATGCTGCCTGACCCGCTGAGTTGCTCCAGCATTTTGTGTCTGTCATGGACCTGCTCAACCGGGTAACCCTACCAGGGAGATGGTTGAAGTTGGGTGGCCAAAGGAGAGAGGTTGTCATTGTGAACAGGGAATGCCTGGTCATCTCGGTGTGCGAGGAAGGGGCTGGCAGGAAAACACCTTATTTGTCTGTGCCATTTACTGTCAATTCAACAGCAAAGCTGTTTTCTGCCGAAATCCAAGTGACGTGAACATTTGAAGTAGATAGACTATTAACGATGTGTTTGTATTGTAGTTATTAGTATATTCGAGGGTCCGATCTGTGATATTGTTAACGTGAACTTGATGGGGAGGGTGGGTTTAAAAATAACAGATGATTTTCAATAGTTTAGATTATAGAGATACAGCACATTGGCAGGCCCTTCGGCCCACCGAGTCCGTGCCGGCCAGCGTTCCCCGTACACCAGCATTATCCTACACACGAGGTACAATTTATAGTCTTTACCAAAGGCAATTAGCCTACAAACATGTACGTTGTTTGGAGTGTGGGAGGAAACCGGAGCACCCGGGGAAAACCCACGCGGTCACAGGGAGAACGTTTGTACGGACAGCACCCGTGGTCAGGATGGAGCCCGGGTCTCTGGTGCTATAAGGCAGCAGCTCTACCGCTGAGCCATTGTGCTGCCCCCTGTTATTGTGGGCAATAGACTCGGCATGAAATCATGAACCCTCAAGGCAAATGCCAATGTTGATTTAAAAGGACACACCTGCATTTATAAAGTCATTAATGGCTGTTGTCTTTCTCCTCATGGACACAATTAACAGACTATTGCTTTGCTAACACAGCAATATCATATTAATGAATATGACTCCTGTGGATAGAAATGTGGACACGTCAGGTTTACTGACTTCAGCCACATAGTAGTTACTGCTCTTTGTGCTTGAAATTAGTTTCCAGTGAATCCAAGAGAATATAATTTCGGAAACTGAGTTCAGTGTGTAATTGCTAACCAGATTGTACATTTAACTGAAGCGACTAAAGATCACGGCATGGTGGCTCAGCTGTAGGGTTGCTCCCTGACAGCGCTTGCAGTGGGCCGAAGGGCCTGTTTCCGCGATTTATCTCAAAACTAAACAAAATAAAAAATATGTATATATATTTGCCCTAAAACATAACAGAACAGAGTACTTTGTGTCCACTTGATGTCCCAAGATTGTGTTGTATGGACAGTTACATTCAGTTTTCTAGCTCTGACACAACAACAACAACCATTGTATAAAACAGCCAACATCTTTTCCAGCTAACCCATGTTTTTTTTTTTTTTCTTGGACCAAGTGTTGATTGCAGAAGAACTGCCACTGAGCTTACAATCAGATAGACAGTGTATGCAGGAATAACTCAGTGGGTCGGGCGGAATCTCGGCAGAAAATGGTTTGGTGACATTTTGGGTTGGGACCTTTCTTCAGACAGACTATGGTGACTGGGGGAGGGGAGTGCCAGGGTGGTTCCCTGATAGGCAAAGGATGCTGTGGCCCCATTGTTATGAACTGTGGGACTGGTTCACCAGCTTTTAGTGGAGGAAGGGGGAGGAAACAGGGTGAGGGAGGGAAGTGTATGTAGACGTTCTACGCCCCCCTGCCCCTCCAGTCGAAAGCAAAGATCCTATAGCGAGCTGGGATCTTTGGTCTGAAGAAGTCTCCCGACCCAAAAGGTCACCTATCCATTTTCTCCAGAGGTGCTGCCTTATCCGCTGAGTCACTCCAGCACTTTGTGTCCATCTTTGGTGTAAACCAGCATCTGCAGTTCCTTTTCATTACAATCTATGGACTGGGGTGCTTGGTCCATGAATATTGTAATTGGACAGTTGTAAATGTATTTGTTTCCCAGCTGTATTTCCTGGTTTTAGATTGGTGATGGATGAATCAGTTCCTGCTTGGAAGAGTCCTGTTTACACAGTTTGGCCCCTGCCTGACTGGAACTCTCCCCTATGCTGGGAGCGCTTGGTAAATGTTTGCATGCGTACGTGCTCTAGAGTTTTGCTGCTTGACACTGAAATCAGCTTTAATGTGAAATATGCTGTGGTTGTTGTCTCTGAGCTTCTAGTTGTTTTTCACTTTAATACTCCATCCCACCTCTACTCCATCCCACATGCCTGTGTCTTCCTGCACTGCTTCAACAAAGCCCAATGTAACAATCACACGGGCTGGCACAGTGGCGCGGCAGTAGAGTTGGACTTGGGCAATAGGGGGCGCCGTCCTGTATGATATGGCTGCCCAGCCAGCAGCTGTCCGTTTTTTCATCTCTTTTTTTAATTTTTAGTTAGTTAAAGTGTTTTTGTTCTGGAGTTCTAGCCTTTTTTATGGGGGGGGTGGGGGGGAGGAAGGGGGAAACTACTTTTCAGGGTCCCTACCTGGTCGGAGAGGCAGCTTTTCTCCGGGCTGCACCGTCGACCCGTCCTCGCGGCCTACCAGCGGGGCCTGGAGCGGTGTTTTCCTGTCGGGGACCGCCCAGAACCTCGGCTTCGGCGGCGGCACAGCGCTGGAGCGCTATCGCGGAGCGGGCGATGCCTTGCCCGGGTCGCCGTGCTGGAGCTCCGGTGAGCTGAGACCGCCGATGAAACATCGCGGAGCTGCGGGTCCGTGGAGCGACCGGCTGCGGGCGGCGGCGCTGACTTTAACATCGGGAGCCTGGGATCTCTTGCTGAGATCGCCAGTTGTGGAGCTCCATCCGGCGCGGCCTTGTTGGCTTCGGAAGCCGATAGGTCTCAAGTAAGGAAGCGGCCGTTCCAGGTGTCCCTGGAATCCTAGGAGCTGTGAAGATTCTCCCGTCGCCGGAGCATCATCACCCGGCGAGAACGGCCTGGAACATCGGGCCTCCGTAGCGGTGACTGCGGAGGCCTCAATAGGCCCGACTATGGGTGGACATGGGGATGGGACTGGACTTAGTGCCTTCCCTCATAATGGAAACCATTGTGGGGGGATGTTTTTTATGTTAAAGTTCTTTATTATTGTCATGTTTGTATAATTTTTTTATGTGGTGTAGTGAAATGCATGTTGCCAATGCAGCACATAAAAACAGAATACAAACATGACAATTGGTGTAGGTGACTAATAAAGAAACCTTTGAAACTTTTGAGTTGCTGCCTTCCATGACTAAAACCTGAGTTTGATCCTGACTACAGTTGCTTCGATACAGAGTTTCTAAATTCTCCCTGTGGCCCACGTGGGTTTCTCCAGGTGCTCCAGTTTCCTCCCACTCTCCAAAGAAGTACAGGGTTGTTGGTTAATTGGCTTTGGTAAAATTAAAACTTGTTCCTAGTATGTAGGATAGTGCTAGTGGACAGAGTGGTTACTGTTGGACAAAAGGGCCTGTTTCCACACTGTATCTCTAAACTAACCTCTTCCAGTTAGGCAGGTACTGCCTTCAGGTCTCCATATCAAATTAACCAGTTTTAGTTGGTTATATAAGAATAAACCAGTTTGGCTGTGAAGGTAGAGAATGAATGAACTGCAAATACTGGTTCATAAACAAATACATAATGGGTGGAGTAACTCGGCGGGTCAGGTAGCATCTCCAGAGAACAACATTGGCTGACGTTTAAGGCAGAGCTTCTCCAGACTGATTGTGGTCATGGGAGGGGGAGGGGAGAAAGCTGAAAGAGGAGGGGCTGGACAAAGCCTGGTGAGTGATAGGTGGACACAGGTGAGTGGAGTTTTGGATTGGAAGATAGTTGGTCAAAGGGCAGAGATGAAAACACAAAAGGTATGAGATAAGAATAGAATTGTTGTGAATTGTGAAGTCGGAGGTAGGAATGGAGGGGGAGTGGAGGGAAGGGAGAACTAGATGCGCGTCCAGCTGTGGTACTGGGAAGATTGGGGGGGGGGGGAGGGGAGAGAGAGGGGATTGGGGGGAAAAAGGCTTGTTTGCAGATTAGTTACCTAACATTGGAAAATTCAATGTTCATACCACTGGGTTGTAAGCTAACCAAGCAGAATTTGAGGTGCTGTTCCTCCACTTGCATCTGGCCTCACTGTGGCAATGGAGGAGGCCCAGGTCAGTATGGGAAATGGAGTTGAAATGGTTTAGTAACCGGGAGATCCCGCAGGCCTTGGCGGACCCTTTAAAACAAACCATCTCTGATATTAAGTCAGAGACGCAATGAACTGTAGATGCTGCAATCTTGAGCAAAGCACATGTGCTGGAGGAACGTAACCGGCCAGGCAGCATCTGTGCAGGGAATAGCCGGGACGCATCTGAAGAAGGCTCTCTCCACAGAGGCTGCCAGACCCTCTGAGTTCCTCCAGCTCTTTATGTTCTGCTCATATGAATTTGCCCTTTCTTTCTCCAGGCACTGCCTGTTCTGTTGGACATTTCCAACATTCTCCTTTTGGTTACAGTTTTCAGCAGCCACTTTGACCTGCATTTCACAGCTCTGTTTGCCTCCCTGCCTCTGTGTGTCTCCCCCACCCCTCCCACTCGGGCGTCTCAATAAACACTGGGTCTCCGGAGCAACCCTGACGCCACTCCACCCAGTCAGAGGTATTTCCTTTGTCACAGTCATGCCTCCACACCCTCTCTGCAACGTAAAGCCAACTTGTTTTTTCACTTGGCCAGTTCTGACGAAAAAAGCCTTTGCCCTGAAATATTAATTGGTTTGTTTCGCCCACACACATGCTGTCTGATCTGCGAGGTATGTCCAGCGTCATCCATTTAGACATTTGACATTTGAACGTGTTAGTTGCTTGACGCTCAGTGAAGTTCTGCTCCCAACATTTATCAATTGCATTTTGGAATTTTATTGTAGAGGATGAGAAGTGTGAGGGAGCCGGAGGAAACACATGCAGAGACAAAGTCAATGTGCAAACTCTACAGAACTCAGACTACCTGAGCTGTGAGGCTGCACATCTTTGTAGCATGGGAGGAAACCTGAGCGCCTGGAGAAAACCCCACGTCGTCATGTAGATAATGTACAAACTTTGTGTAGACCAGCCCCCTTGGGCAGGATCGAACCCAGATCTCTGGCACTGTGAGGCAGAAGCTCTACCTCTGTGCCACTCTGACACTCTTTTGTTGATTCATACCAAATGTAAATAATCTTCTTCTTGCGTATGGCGTGCACAGCCTAAAGTTGTAGGTCACCTTGTTCTATTTGATTGTGCACGTCAGGTTGATTGCATTAGTCGAACAGGGTGGACCACGTGAAGGTTGCAATCTCCCACCCCAATGTAAATAATTCACTGTTCCTAATTCAGATTGTTAACAGCACATCTTGTGGCCTGGACCTCAGTCACACCCATCCTTCAATGGGGTCAACCTCTTCCCTTTCAGTTGCTGAGGTGACTGATCAAAATCATCCAAACTCCAATCTCTCCTCCCGACTGGTCAACTGTTATCAGCAAGTGTTCATCTTACTGGTATAAATGATACCAGCCACATCGTTGTCACTGGGTCTAACTAGGCCTCATCCCGAACTAGTCTGAATAAGGGTCTTGACCCGAAATGTTACCCATTCCTTCTCTCCACAGATGCTGCCTGTCCCACTGAGTTACTCCAGCTTGTTGTGTGTCTCCCCACAGATGCTGCCTGTCCCGTTGAGCATCTACAGCATTTTCTGTTTTTATCCTGGAATCCCAGCATCTGCAGTTTCAAACTTATTTTATCTTTGCTTGTCGGGTGAATGAGTTAGGGGCATATATGCTTATCTGACTAAGTTGAACTCTACAATCTGCTGTTTAAGAAGGAACTGCAGATGCTGGAAAATCGACCCCAAAAATATGGTTAAAAATGATAATATAAAGGTATTCTACATTAAATGACCAAAGTTGCCTGGTTGCACATAATTACAAGCAATTTTTTCAAATTATCTGTTGTTAAATTATGCCGCCTCTCAGACAGAATATGCTTCAGTTGTGAAAAACTTATTTCTACCTCAGCTGAGGTCACTGGTGCATACCCAAAACAAGCTACAGACTCTATATTCATGTCGATATCTTGTGCATTACAACTACCTTTGAGAACCTTAGCTATGTTTGTATTTCTTCAAGATCTTTGTTAGCTAAAATCACTCTCTCACATTTTCCTTGTATATCTTTACCTACATCGTCAGGAATTATACGGATATCGTCAGTTACTTTGTTGAAAACCTGCAAGTTATTCACTAATGTTTTGCCACATTTCTCAAGGGAAGTGATAGCGTGGGAAGTTTGCAAAATTGTAAGCAATAAACACAAGATCGCGGTGGAGGAACTTTCTCTGCATGATTTCACTGACGATCCTGACTGCAGCAGATTCTTCTTCAAAACAGTTGACAAATTATTTTATGTTTTCGAAATTTGCAGCATAGTAGAGTACAGAAGAGAGCCATGTACCCCCACCTAGTCAAAACGGGCTGAGGAGGTAGTGGAATCTCGGGTGCCATTTCCTTGAACAACTGCACACGTGAAGGTGCTTTAAGGAAGATTTTTTTGACATCGGAAACTAGGCGATCGACATTTGGAAACAAACTACGTATGTGCTCGGCAATTCTATGGAGTCCGTGAGCTAAGCATGTCAAATGCAACATTTTGGGGGAATAAAACTTTAAGAGCACGAGCAGCTTTTTTCATGTTCGGAGCTGCATCAGTCACAAACAGAAGAACATTCTCGTGTTTTATACCTTCTGGACAAAGTGCAGCAAGTGAAGATGTAAACAACTGAGCAATAGTTGAGCTGTTTGACTTCTCCAATACTTCCGATGTCGACAAATACTCCTTTGATGGTTGACCTGCCTCCAGTGTACCGATGACCACATTGGTGACATATCTCCCCACAGCATCGGTTGTCTCATCTATTGAGATCCATATTATGTTGCGTGCAACTTCAACTCTAATTTTCTGCACGACAATGTTGAAGTTGATGTCAACATAATTTTTCCGTAATTATGACTCGCTTGGTATATGTTCCTCTGTGTATTTCTCTAAAAAAAATTGCGACTGGAGCCAGCAGTAAATGTAGTGAGGAGACAAGCTTGGGTATTTCGCTTGTGTAGTCTACACCCCAGCGGTATCAACATTAACTTCTCTAATTTTAGATAGCCCTTGTCTTCTCCCTCCTCCCCCTCACCCTTTCCAGCTCTCCTTCTAGTCCTACTGTCTCTGCCTCTTCCTTTCTTTTTCCCAACTCCCCCCCCCCCCACATCAGTCTGAAGAAGGTGCTCGACCAGACACGTTGCCCATTCCTTCTCTCGATAGATGCTGCCTCACCTGCTGAGTTTCTCCAGCATTTTTGTCTACCTACGATTTTTCCAGCATCTGCAGTTCATTCTTAAATAGATCTTGGAGAAGGCTGAACCAGCGGGCAGCGGCATGAACGAATGAATGACCGACGGTGGCAATGTTCTTGTAAGTTATACTATGTTAACACGTTAATAATAACATTAATATTAATGTGTTAACGTAGAAAATGTCATTGAAATTGACGGCGGCAGCGACCCGACTTCGGAGGTTCGACCGTGGGCCCAGTAGACGACATCGTCGGGAGCTCACAGGTCACAGGTTGGTGACCTGTTTTTCTGGAGCTCCTGTGGCAACAGCTTCTTCCGCTGGACTGGAGGGCAGCAGCTTCGACCACCCCGGGCCGCGGAGATTGAACCGGCCCGTTCGCGAAGCACGGTTGAGCCGCGGGACTAAAGCACCATCACCCGGTGGGGGTCACAACATCGGAGGCCTGGATCGCCTCGGCGCAGAGGGAGAACAAGGGGGAAGAGACAAAGACTTAAGATTTTTGCCTTCCATCACAGTCAGGAGGTGTCTGGTGAACTCACTGTGGTGGATGTTAAATTTGTATTTATTGGGTGTTTTGTTACTTTATTATATGTATGACTGCGAGGCAACAAAATTTCGAATGACAATAAAGTTTCCAAGATCCAAGAAATCACGGTACAACTAGAGAAAATAGCACGACCTTTGAGCAAAACGGCAAAAAAAGGCTGATTTAGGCACTCGATCGTAAAAAAGGCATTATCCTGGTGAAATCACCAAAAAAGGCATGAAAGGCACTTATGGCATGTATGGCAAAATCCTGGCTCTAGTCATGAGTGATGATGGGAGGGGGATGAGAACTAGTGGACTGGATCATCCCACTGCCTCCAACAAGGATCATCCCACTCGCTCCTTATAATCCCATCCCACAAGACTTACTTCCTTCACGTGTGGTCACCTGCTGCAGGCTGACAACCTTTGAGAAGTTGTGTCTGTCCAAAACCTTTTGTTCTTAAGAATCTTTGAAAGTGAGAGACAAATAACATCATTCAAATGCGTTCAAATAATCAAACAACTAGGGAGTGAATTCTTGGTTTTAGTCTCTATTTCATATCTAAAGTAAACTCTTTAAAGGCATTTCCCGCCCTGTTAAAAATCTGAATAGATGAATGTAAATAATTTTGGTTATAAATTCGCTCTCTTTTGATAAATAAGAGGGATTGGTGTAGATTTACAATACAGAATAAAACCAGCAGAGCCAAGCTTCTTTAAAAATGATTTTAGCAACAAGGTTATGGCTGCCACAGAAACTTTGTTGATGTCCAAAGTAGTATGAACAGGAAAATAGCAGTTTGGCAATATATCTGTGTCACCCTCTATTTGCGCAGGGATTGCTGTTTCTAAAGCAGGTTTTGAGAACTAAGTAATCTTCTCAGAGTCTGACCAGGTTTATATATTGTCATAAGTGATAGCGCAGAATGAGGCCATTCGGCACATCATGTCTACCCCACCATTCTATCATGGCTGATCTACCTCTCCCTCCTAACCCCATTCTCCTGCCTTCTCCCCATAACCCCTGACACCTGTACTAATCAAGAATCTATCATTCTCGGCCTTAAAAATATTAATTGACGGCCTCCACAGCCTTCTGAGGCAAATATTTCCACAGATTCACTACCCACTGACTAAAGAAATTCCTCCTCATCTCCTTAAAGGAACGTCCTTTAATCCTGAGGCTATGACCTCTAGCCCTGGACTATCCACTAGAAGAAACATCCTCTCCACATCCACTCTATTCAAGCCTTCACTATTCTAAAAGTTTCAATGAGGTCCCCCCTCATCCTTCTAAACTCCAGCGAGTTCAGACCCAGTGCCGTCAAATGTAAGTCGTCTGGTAACCTACACATTCCTGCGACCATTCTTGTAAGCCTCCTCTGGACCCTCTCCAGAGCCAGCACATCCTTTCTCAGATATGGTGCCCAAAATTAGTTTCAAGGTCAGTTTATTGTCACTTGTACCAATTAAGGTACAGTGACGTTTGAGTTACCATACAGACATACCAAGTGAAAAGCAACAAGACACACAGCCACATAAAAGTTAACATCACAGTGAGGAATGTGGAATCCACTGTGATGGAAAGTTCAATCTTCTTCCTCTTGTTCTCCTGCGGTCGGGGAAGTCAAACCATCTGCAGTCGGGGCGAACAAAGTCCCCGCAGCACAAGATATTGCTCACAATACTCCAAATGCAGCCTGACCAGCTCCTTATTGAGCCTCAGCATTACATCCCTGTTTTTGTATTCATTGTGAAGATTTTAAATTATTGTCGATGTTGAAGGCACAAAGAATCTTCATTGCACCAACCCACACAACCAACCATTATGGCTAAAAATATTGAACTGTAATATTATGGGACCAACTACTGTATGAAGGATTTGATTATCATAGGAAGTCCAGAACCAATCAAGCTTTCAAGTTATTAAGTTCTTTTTTAGAAAAAGGATGTGATTAGTTTGTTAATGGTACGCTTTGCCACATGGATAAATTATTTGATACGTGATTCTTGATGCACTGCTTATGTCATTCCTTCAATAAATGGAGTGAGCCACCATTGAGTTGAGAACATCAATACAATGGAATGGGAAAACAGTGCAAAAGGTGGGAACTCTAAAACCATCGAGAACGCAAGTTATAGGTGGATGACTTGAATTTGAATCTGTGTCTGGTGTCCTATGGCGATTGGTGTTCTGATTAAGTTGGGGCTAAAATCTGCAACACTTCTCATGTTAATGGAAAATGAAGCTATGATTTTGTGCAGGGAATGCTGGTGCAGGATTCCCAAAAAGTTAAATTGTAGGTCGAATCAGTAGTAAAGAAAGCAAACTCAATGCTTGCGTTTATTTCGAGAGGGCTTGTATACAAAAACAAGGTCGTAATGCTAAGGCTCTACAAGGCGCTGGTCAGGCAGCATTTGGAATATTGTGAGCAATTTTGGGCACCATATCTGAGGAAGGATGTGCTGGCTCTGGCGAGGGTCCAAAGGAGGTTTACAAGAATGACCCCAGGAATGAGTGGGTTGACCTATGATGAACGTTTGTCGACACTGGGCCTGTACTCACCGGAGTTTAGAAGGATGAGGGAGGGGACCTAATTGAAACATACAGAATAGTGAAATGCTTGGATAGAGTGGATGTGGAGAGGATGTTTCCACGAGTGGGAGAGTCTAGGACTAGAGGTTATAGCCTCAGAATTAAAGGACGTTCTTTTAGAAAGGAGATGAGGAGGAATTTCTTTAGTCGGAGGGTGGTGAATCTGTGGAATTCTTTGCCGCAGAAGGCTGCGGAGGCCAAGTCAGTGGATATTTTTAAGGCAGAGATAAATAGATTCTTGATCATTTTGGGCATCAGTGGTTATGGGGAGAGGCAGGTGAATGGGGTTTGGAGGGAGAGATAGATCAGCAATGATTGAATGGCGGAGCAGACTTGATGGGCCGAATGGCCTAATTCTGCTCCTATCACTTATGATTGTATGATCTGAGCTCATCTTCACACGGATGCCACTGTAACCGCCCAGCCTGTTTCTTTTCAACTGTAGAAGACCCGATCATCTTCTGGCATTTCACTTATTTTGCTAAGTCCCTTTAATGTGGCGATGTTTTTGTAGATTTGAATAGTGTGCAATAAATCAGTATGGAGGTGGATGCAGTCACACCAACTTGTGGGATTATATTGATGTAAAGGACAGTGCTCATACTAACCACAAGAATGTGCGCAAGGGTTGCTGCCACTGCACTGAGATTCCTCACGATTGTTTATTTTGACCCTAACAGAGTTCCACTTGAAGCGAAGTATTTCACTCGCTCAGTGTTTTAAAATCTGTCCCGTGGAATAGGTCAAGGAACTGATACAGAAAGAAAGTTGCAACAAATGTATCCTTGGCCCGGCTGCATGGCGTTGCCTGAATGCGCATGTCTGAATGCCTTTTATCAGCTTAGGGGTGGCACATTGGCACAGTTGGTAGCAGCTGCTGCCTCACTGCATCGTGTTCGATCTTGACCTTGGGTGCTGTCTGTGTGGAGTCTGCACGTTCTCCCTGTGAGCATCTGGCTGCCATCGTATATCGCTACAAGGTGCAGGTTTGTAGGTCAATGTAAATGCCCCTGGTGTGCAGGGAGTAGATGAGAAAGTACAATAACATACTGTACTTCAAGCAATAACACCAGAACTATTGTGAATGGGTGATGGATGGGCTGAAGGACTTGTTTCCATGCTGTATGTCTGAAACTAAAACTATCCCTTGAAGCCACTATCTACTTATTATAAGAAGCCAAAGGACTAGTAGGGAAATAAAGTAGGAAAAACTCCTCCTATCGCCATTTTTCTAAGCTAATTGCAGGGTGATTGAGCCATTAGGTTTGCTCAGGCATAAGAGGCGGATTTTTCTTCTTGTAAAGTGCAGAAGGAAAGCCTTTCATCCCATGCCACAGGTGTCATAATTTGCAAAGCCACACAAACTCCAGTCACATGACTCTTGGAGAGGGGGGGTGGGTGGATCTATGGGAATGATTTAACTACTCCATCAGGTGCAGGCAGCGGAGATTAGTTTAATATGGCATCGTGTTCAGCACGGACATTGTGTGTTGAAGGGCCTGTTGCTGTGCTGTATTGTTCTATGTCCTTTGTTCCCACTCCTTGACAATTTAGAGACAATCTTCAAAATAACTCTTGAGTATCCTTTGGAATATGAAAGAAGCCACTTTGAACACCATTCATACCAGTGGTATGAATATTGCTCTTTAACTTCAAGTAACCCCGGCATTCGCCCTCTCTCTCTCTCACTCCCCCACCCAAGTCACACCAGCTTCTCGTTTTCACCCAACATACAACCCAAAATGGCCTGTTTCCTTTATCATCATTGGTCAATATTGGTTGTTTTAAAGTGCTTAACAAATAAAGTTGGATTGGATTGGATCATTACTTTTTAAAATATCTTTCATTCATTGTTCTTTATCTCTCTGTATCATTGTCTATATCTCTTGCTTCCCCTATCCCTAACTAGTCTGAAGAAGGGTCTCGACCTGAAACGCCACCCATTCCTTCTCTCCAGAGATGCTGCCTGTCCCGCTGAGTTACTCCAGCATTTTGTATCTATCTTCGGTTTAAACCAGCATCTGCCGTTCCTTCCGACACCATTCATACTCTGTCGCCTTTGCCTCCAAGGGCAGTTTTTGAAGTGAAGTTTCTGAACGAGCTGCGTCGTTCAAAGAGTTTCTTCCTGATCCCAGGGATTGGGTTAACATATGAGAAATTGAAGGAGCTGGGCCTATACTCGCTGGAGTTTACAAGGATGAGAGTGGACCTCATTGAAACTTACCGAATAGTGAAAGGTCTGGATAGAGTGATCGGGGAGGATGTTTCTACTAGTGGGAGAGTCTAGGACAGGAGGCCATAGCATCAGAATAAAAGGATGTACCTTTAGCAAGGAGATGAGAAGGAATCTCTTTGGTCAGAAGGTGTTGAATCTGTGGAATTAATTGCTACATGGAATTCATGGATATTTTCAAGGTGGGAATTGACAGATTTCTTGATTAGTAAGGATGTCAGGGGTTATGGAGTGAAGGCAGGAGAATGGGGTTGAGAGGGAAAGATAGATCAGCCATGATTGAATGAGGGAGTAGACTTGATGGGCCAAATGGTCTTATTCTGCTCCTAGAATCTATGAACTATGAACTTATTCCTTTACTTTGCAAGTATACTTTGAAACCGGAAGTTGCTATCTGGTTTGCTGTGAAATGTGGTTGCACCAATTGGCTCGCGTCATTTTTATCACACAAGCCAGGCATTATTCTCAGTCGCCCAGCAATCCATTCACCTCCATTGACTCTGCTGCTTTAGACCCTGCTTTCTCTTTAGTTGAGTTTAGAGACACAGCACAGAAAGATGACCCCTCGCCCTCCGAGTCCTCACCCACCAGCAAACCCCATACGTTCTACCGCACTGTTCTACACACGAGGGATAATTGACAATCCTCACCAAAGCCAATTAACCTACAAACCTGTACGTGTTCAATATGTGGAAGGAAACCGGAGCACCCGGGGAAAACCAACAAGGGTACGGGGAGAACGTACAAACTCAGTACTGACAGCACCCGTTGTCAGGATTGAACCCAGGACCCTGGCGATGTAAGGCAACAACTCTACCGCCTGTGCCACCGTGCCGCCCCCTTCTCTCTGGTTATTAATTCTGTAACCCTGCATGATTTCTACCCCTCATCTTGACATCTACTGAAACCTTCTTCCTTTTCTTTAAACAATTATATTTCTTTAAAAATACATGAGTGGCTTTGCCGTTTCCTTCACCTATCTTGTGGTTTGAAGTCTGAAGATGTGTCTCGATCTAAAATGTCACCCATTCCTTCTCATGCAGAGATGCTGCCTGTCCTGCTGAGTTACTCCAGCATTTTGTGTCTATCTCGGTTTAAACCAGCATCTGCAGTTCCTTCCTTCTTATACTTTTTCACATTGGTTCTAATTTTTACATTCACAATGATGAATTTGGGTTCAGTGCCTTGGGTGCAATGCCACATGTGTTTCAGAGTGTGTTGAGCAAAATGGCACGAGCAGCCAAAGCTGTATTTGTTCTGCCAGGGACATCCTGCACATAATCTGTTTACGTGGGTCGTTGCTGTGACTTGTGATCGATCCATCAAACCTTAGAATAATTTAAAAATCAAAATCCAGAACGTTAATCAAACATAATTGAGGGATAGATTATGATCACCTGGATGGATTTTCTACTGCTTACTAATTGGTGACTGCAAGACACCGTTCTCTTCTAAGGAGAGAGATTTACCAAGTGTCTCCTTTGTGACAGTATGCATGTGGTGTATTGCCTTGCCTGGACTTTCCTTTCCCAGACGCAGACTTGCTAACCTGGTGTGCTGCCTTTTGCAAACTGTTGATTGAAGTGCAGAGTATTGTTAAGGTGGAGACTGACAGATGTTTCATTAGTGTGGGGGGTTATGGAGAGAAGGCAGGTGGACGGGGTTGAGAGGGAAAGATAGGTTAGCCACGATTGAATGGCAGGGTAGACCCGATGGGCTAAATGCCCTAATTCTGCTCCAATGACTGATGAACTTATGCACACTCTCCCGTCCCTGGTTTCCCGCAGGTTAGCTAACTCTAACTAAAATGGTGGATTCTCCTCCCCTTGCAGATGACCGCATTTGCTCGCCTCCATTTATGGAACTCGCCAGTCAGTGTGGTGAAGACACGATGGCAGAGCTGAAGAAACACAAGCTGACATTCCCATTCAGTAAGTAGTAGAACAAGCAACTGAATCCCTGGGACAGCCACATGCTTCCTGCTGTTTCTGCATGCTCAAATGGTACCTAAACACGTTTGAAGCTGACCTTATTGCTTGTAATACATTTCTGGTGGCGGTCTGTACATGGGGAGAGTGTGATTTGTGATTTTTTAATATTGAAAGCTGCTGTGATCATTCCTCCACGTTTGTCACAGTGACACAGCTGGTGGAGCTGCTGCCTCATAGCACCAGAGATCCAGGTTCAATCCTGACATTGGGTGCTGTCTGTGTGCAGTTTACGCCACCTCCCTGTGACCACGTGGGGTTCCTCCTGGTGCTCCGGTTTCCTCCCACATCCCAAGGACACACAGGGTGTAGGTGGACTTGGAGGCAGACACAAAATGCTGGAGTAACTCAGCAGGACAGGCAGCATCACTGGCTGGCCTCTGTAAATGGCCCCCGATGTGGATGAGTAAGTGGAATAATGTGGAACTAATGTGAGGGGAGGATCGATGGTCAGTGTAGACTTGGTGGGCCAACGGGACTGTTTCCATGCTGTATCTTTCAGTCAATTCAATCAATCAATTGATCACCCAGCATCTGACATGTTTAGTGAGCCATCCTGTCAGATCGATCCCACCAGCACAGAAATAGTACAGTCATGAAGATGCATCTTCATCAATGAATTCCACAGATTCACCACCACTTTGTCCAAAGTGCCAAAGCATCCCTGCACCCCCACCAAACGTTTCACTGTGTATAAACCATTCTCCATTTCATTCTGTTGCACCTGAGATATGAACTTCAGATTCTGCTATTTTACTTTCTCTCGCTTCTTTTGTTGTGCTTTTTGCTGCCCCATTTGTTTAAATTCCAATCTCTCCTCCTCAGCACAGAAGCATGGGTTCCATTCTTTCCCGAGAGGAATGGGCAGAGAGACATGTTGAGATGCCGCCAGAGCTTTACTGTGTAAGCTCATCGAGATCCCGTGAACTGCCTTCTGATCTTTTCAATGTTTTAATTTATTTAAAAAAATAATGAATGCTCTCCTCCGTTTCCACTCGCTGTCTGCTCCCGATGAAGTTATCAATATCCCCCTGCATGGTAACACTTTGTGTCAGCCTATCCCTTGGCGTGTTTGGCTGTGCGTGTGACTGTTCACGGTGAGGCATTTGTGACCTTTAGGAAGGGGTGAGAGAGCAGGAATCTGGCTGGAATGGGTAAGATGTTCGGCCCACTTCACCTTCACACCGACACTCCATCTTCTCCACCACAGCTCTACAATTGTTTCCGTCCCGTTGCCTTGCATAGAAACATAGAAACATAGAAAATAGGTGCAGGAGTAGGCCATTCGGCCCTTCGAGCCTGCACCGCCATTCAATATGATCATGGCTGATCATCCAACTCAGTATCCTGTACCTGCCTTCACTCCATACCCCCTGATCCCTTTAGCCACAAGGGCCACATCTAACTCCCTCTTAAATATAGCCAATGAACTGGCCTCAACTACCTTCTGTGGCAGAGAATTCCAGAGATTCACCACTCTCTGTGTGAAAAATGTTTTTCTCATCTCGGTCCTAAAATATTTCCCCCTTATACTTAAACTGTGAGCCCCTGTTCTGGACTTCCCCAACATCGGGAACAATCTTCCTGCATCTACCCTGTCCAACCCCTTAAGAATTTTGTAAGTTTCTATAAGATCCCCCCTCAATCTTCTAAATTCTAGCGAGTACAAGCCGAGTCTATCCAGTCTTTCTTCATATGAAAGTCCTGACATCCCAGGAATCAGTCTGGTGACCCTTCTCTGCACTCCCTCTATGGCAAGAATGTCTTTCCTCAGATTAGGAGACCAAAACTGTACGCAATACTCCAGGTGTGGTCTCACCAAGACCCTGTACAACTGCAGTAGAACCTCCCTGCTCCTATACTCAAATCCTTTTGCTATCAATGCTAACATACCATTCGCTTTCCTCACTGCCTGCTGCACCTGCATGCCTACTTTCAATGACTGGTGTACCATGACACCCAGGTCTCGTTGCATCTCCCCTTTTCCTAATCGGCCACCATTCAGATAATAGTCTACTTTCCTGTTTTTGCCACCAAAGTAGATAACCTCACATTTATCCACATTATACTGCATCTGCCATGCATTTGCCCGTGCATCAGCAAATCTTCTTGACCAAGGAGCACCTTTAGATTTTAGAATTTTGAGAGATACAGCGCAAAAAAATGGGCCCTTCAGCCCGCTGAGCCCGCACCGATCAGCAATCAACTCGTACGCAAGCACTATCCACACTGGGGACATTTCCACAATTTTATCAAAGCCGATTAGCCTACAAACCTGCATGTCTTTGGAGTGTGGGAGGAAACCGGAGCACCCAGAGAAAACCTGCGAGGTTACAGGGGGAACATACAAAACTCCGTACAGACAGCACCCGTAGTCGGGATCGAACCCAGGTCTCTGGCGCTGTAAGGCAGCAACTTTACCACTGTGCCACCCTTATGCCACTGTCCCACCCCTGTTGAGTGGTACTGTCCACTGTAACTGTTTCTGGGATTAGGTCACTCCAGGTTTGGTGGAGGAGATATTTGGGAACATTTGCCAGGGGTTGCCTGTGATCAAGCATTTTAATGATCTTCGTTTCTCTTTGTAGTTTGCAAAACCAGAGTGGCACACGGCACCAACTCTCACGAGGTGAGTGACTACAAAGGACTTTGTGGGGGAAAAAAAAAGAGTTGGCTACAGTGAGAAATCTGAGAGCATCATTTTAAAACTGGATGATGACAATTAACTGGATGATGGCAATTATGGAAAGACATTGTTGCCATAGAGGGAGTACAGAGAAGGTTCACCAGACTGATTCCTGGGATGTCAGGACTTTCATATGAAGAAAGACTGGATAGACTCGGCTTGTACTCGCTAGAATTTAGAAGATTGAGGGGGGATCTTATAGAAACTTACAAAATTCTTAAGGGGTTGGACAGGTTAGATGCAGGAAGATTGTTCCCGATGTTGGGGAAGTCCAGAACAAGGGGTTACAGTTTAAGGATAAGGGGGAAATCTTTTGGGACCGAGATGAGAAAAACATTTTTTACATAGAGAGTGGTGAATCTGTGGAATTCTCTGCCACAGAAGGTAGTTGAGGCCAGTTCGTTGGCTATATTTAAGAGGGAGTTAGATGTGGCCCTTGTGGCTAAAGGGATCAGGGGCGTATGGAGAGAAGGCAGGTACAGGATACTGAGTTGGATGATCAGCCATGATCATATTGAATGGTGGTGCAGGCTCGAAGGGCCGAATGGCCTACTCCTGCACCTATTTTCTATGTGGATAGGAATTAGTGCTGCAACTCGGGAAGTATTTCCCCTTCATTGGACCAAGTTGTCAGGCATGTTGTCTTCCAACAGTAAGGACGACAAATTTCTCCTGCTCTCTGCTTTAGCCCAAGCAGCTCAAGGCGACACTGAGCTGATGGAACTAGCAGCTTGCGAGCAGTGAATGAGACCAAAACAAATGGAAGCATTGAAGGCAGGCACAAAAAGCTCAAGCGACATCGGTGATGTTTCGGGTCGAGACCTGTCTTCAGACGTCCAACTCTCTCCTAAGAAAGTTTTGCGTGTCACCTGTTCCTTTTCTCCAAAGATGCTGCCTGATCTGCTGAGTTACTCCAGCTTTTAAAGGGTGCTCTTTGAGAAAGGAGGTGAGGAGGAACTTCTTTATTCAGAGGGTAGTTAATCTGTGGAACTCATTGCCACAGAGGGCTGTGGAGGCCAAGTCAGAGGATATTTTTAAGGTAGTGATCGACAATTTCTTGATTAGAACGGGTGTCAAGGGTTATGGGGAGAAGGCGGGAAAATGGGATTGGGAGGCAGAGATCAGCCATGATTGAATGGCAGAGTAGACTCGATGGGCCGAATGGCTTAATTCTACTATAACTTGTGAACTTGTGCCTGTCTTTGGTTTAAACCACGCCTACAGCCCTACACAAATGGAAGCATCTGTCTTGAATGTAGTTATCAACTGAGCTTCCACAGTCCTTTTGGGTACAGAATTCATAAGATTCACTATCCTCTGGTTAAATACATTTATTTTCCTCATCCTTCAAGGTCTACCTCCCGACTTTGATCCCAAGTGCTAGACACCTTGGCAGGGAGAACAGTAACTCCATATCTATCGTTATGAGCTTCCTGAGAAATAAGATCTCATCTAATTCTGTTAAACTCTCGAGAGTGCAGGCCAAGTCTGCCTAATCTCTCGATCTGGCCATCCCAAGAATCAATCATTGCACTCTCTCATAAGTACGCCCTTCGTTTGGTAGAGAGAGACAAGATCAGTGAACATTATTCCAGATGCAACCTCACTGGGGCCCTGTATAATAAGAACAATATGTCTCTACTCCTGTACTCAAGTTCTCTTGCCATAAAGGACAAAGTACTATTTTGGTATGCGCTCGCTCAGTTAGATTTCATGTATTAATGCGTCTAGTTACTCCACTGGTATTCTCTTCTAGATCTGTGGGTGTTGCTTCAAAGCAATATGTACTTTAAGGACTACAATTCCTCAGTCACTGAAAGCCATGGCCTTTGTTTTTGTTTGGCATGACTGGGAACTTCAGAGCTTGGGACTTTCATGGAAATATTTATTCTTAAAATGGTGCTAATTCTGTTTTTTGCAGTAACGATATCGTGGGTACAATGTGGCCAGAAAACAGGGCCCCCATCTGTGGTTAATTGGATGAGCTCCAGTTGAAATCCATGGATAGTTCCTAGAACAGCACCAGTCAAGTGTAAAGTTCCCAGACGCCTGCTCCGCACTCTCCCTAGTTAGCAGTGAAGAACGTGTCCTGCTGTTCAGGCTGGCTAAGCACGCCAGTTCTGCAAACTTCTAAATCTCCTCGACACTTGGACAAAGCTCTCTGGAAGCAGACTCTGTGGAGCCAGCTATGGCTCCGGGTCTGTTTAATTCACACTCCGGCCTCTGATTTGGCTGTGGAAGTTGCAATAAAGGCCTCTTTGCTCGGACAGTTATCAGGGAAAGCAAAGTCCGATGTCTGGAAACAAGTACTGTGCTTTGGCAGCATTCAGTTTGAAATGGTGGGGGGGGGGGGGGGGGGGGGGGGGGTTAAAGAAGTACTCTGTGTGCAACACTATTAATCTGGTAAATGTCTAAGAATTAGAGGCAGGTGGAGGTTTTCCAGTGGCCTGTCTGCCCTGCCATTCACTTCCATCCTGTCCCTCAGGCCTTGTTTTGCAACTGTTCAGGGGAGGTTTGCTGTACTAATGCCTGGAATGCACAACAACAGATACGTGGATAGGAGAGGTTTACAGGGAATAGACACAAAAAGCTGGAGTAACTCAGGCAGCATCTCTGGAGAGAAGGATTGGGTGGCACTTCGGGTCGAGACCTTGTCTAAAAGCCTCTTAAACATTTTAGCTCCTCTAGCTTTTGCGAAGACCGTCTCACTGGTAAGTCTTTGCCTGCCAGCCTTTACACTTGGGGGCAAAGACTATTGCGTCAGGATTTCGCCACCTGAGGCCAAAGCACAGATGCGTTTAAAATACGTTTCCTGTTAGCTTTCTGTGAACTCTAGTATAGCCAAGCTGACATCAAGTGTATTGTTGTGTTGACTGCTCTGTCAGTTCACAGGAGTCCTTCTGCAGCAGGTGACATGCAAGGCCATAAATATGATTCTACAGTATGAAGCAAAGTAAGGAGTTTTGTTTAATTTGTGGATATAGTGTGGAAACAGGCCCTTTGGCCCACCAAGTCCGCACTGACCTGCGATCCCCGCACATTAACACTATCCTATACACACCAGGGACAATGTACTTTTATACCAAGACAATTAACCTACAAACCTGTATGTCTTTGGAGTGTGGGAGGAAACCGAGAAATTCCCTGTCCTTTGAGTTGGAAATGTTCCCTTAGACACCATGCCTTATCTTTAAACAACAGCCGCAAAACATCACTGCTGATTCAAAACCTAGCACAGGTACCCCCCCCCCCCCCCTCCCCCCAGTTAGGGCAAGGTTCTGAAGAAGGGTCTCGACCCGAAACATCACCTATTCCTTCTCTCCAGAGATGCTGCCTGACCCGTTGAGTTACTCCAGCATTTTATGTCTATCTTCAGTTTAAAACCGCTTCTGCAGTTCCTTCCTGCACATTCTGTTTCTGAGGGAGTGCAGCGTAGGTTTACAAGGTTAATTCCCAGGATGGCGGGACTGTCATATGCTGAGAGAATGGAGCAGCTGGGCTTGTACACTCTGGAGTTTAGGATGAGAGGGGATCTTATTGAAACATATAAGATTATTAAGGGTTTGGACACGCTAGAGGCAGGAAACATGTTTCCGATGTTGGGGGAGTCCATAACCAGGGTCCACAGTTTAAGAATAAGGGGTAAGCCATATAGAACGGAGACGAGGAAACACTTTTTCTCACAGAGAGTTGTGAGTCTGTGGAATTCTCTGCCTCAGAGGGCGGTGGAGGCCGGTTCTCTGAATACTTTCAAGAGAGAGCTAGATAGGGCTCTTAGAGATAGCAGAGTCAGGGGCTATGGGGAGAAGGCAGGAACGGGGTACTGATTGGGAATGATCAGCCATGATCATATTGAATGGCGGTGCTGGCTCGAGGGGTCAAATGGCCTACTCCTGCACCTATTGTCTATTGTCTATTGAGAGTTGTTGGTAAGTCCTTGAGTCAGAAATGCAGCAGCCATGAACCAAGTTCCCACACGATCATGAGGATCAAGTGAATGTTTAATTATCATATGTATCGGCAATGGAACAATGAAGTTCTTGCCTGCTGCAGTTTAATGGGCCATTAGTGGATCATCAATAGCCGTCTAGGCAGAAGAAACTGGGGATGCTGGAATCTTGGTCAAAACACAAAGTGCAAGAAGAACGCAATAGGTCAGGCAGCATCTGGGGAGGGAATGCACAGACAAAGTCTCAGACTCGCGGTGGATAATAGCACAATATGGAAGTCTGTAGTGTAATCAAAAACACAGAGCATTGAAGATCACACTTGGTCCTCATCGGGAAGGCTGGCTCCGTCCTGGGGTGCGGAGTTGGATTCATGGGAGGTTGGTCTTGGAGGGGAGGACGCTCCTCAAACTGCAGAGCAATCTGGACAATACAGCTCGCCCTCTCCGTGACTCACTGGTCAGCCTGAGGAGCACCTTCCGGTTCCACTAAGATGCAGGACACAATGCTACAGGATATCCTTCTTCCCTGTGGCTATCAAACTGTACAACTCCTCCCCTGTCTATCGTGGGATAAACTGACTCTCCTTCCCCCTCCCCCTCCGCCCGCCATCCCCTATCTTTGCTAATCACCCAATCCTTTCCACTGGTCATTTTAATTTCATGATTCATCTATTTTGTGTTTTTATGACTTGGTAGATCAATTTTCCTCCTAGGATAAATAAAGTTCTATCGTATCATATCGTTGAGATAGTGGTTGGTGTTGCGCAGTGTTCAAGAGCCTGATAGTTGCTGGGTAGAGACAGTACTGGTCATGCTTTTCAGCATTGTGTGCCTTCTTCCTAATGGCAGGAATGAAATGTGAATGTGGACAGGGTGGTGTGGGCCTTTGGTGATATTGGCTGCCTTTTTGATGCAGTGCGCCCTAAAGATCGATCCTTTCGATGGTGGGGAGGTCAGTACCTGTGACGGATCAGTTGATCAGCCCGTCACCCCCATGTCTGCTCACAAACCTGTCCCATTCTCCACTTAGTTGCCCGTATGGAAGAATATAGAAATTTGAGCTTTCCTTGAGAAAACAAACCTATCTTTGGGTTCGTACCTGACACGGTTAATTCCCGGGATGGCGGGACTGACGTATGATGAAAGAATGGGTCGACTGGGCTTGTATTCACTGGTACTTCGAAGGATGAGAGGGGATCTTATAAAAACATATAAGATTCTTAAAGGATTGGACAGGATAGATGCAGGAAAAATGTTCCCGATGTTGGGGGAGTCCAGAACCAGGGGTCACAGATTAAGAATAAAGGGGAGGCCATTTAGGACTGAAATGAGGAAAAACTTTTTCACCCAGAGAGTTGTGAATCTGTGGAATTCTCTGCCACAGAAGGTAGTGGAGGCCAATTCACTGATGTTTTCAAGGGAGAGTTAGATTTAGCTCTGGGGGCTAAAGGAATCAAGGGATATGGGGAAAAAGCAGGAACGGGGTACTGATTTTAGATGATCAACCATGATCATATTGAATGGCGGTGCTGACTCGAAGGGCCGAATGGCCTACTCCTGCACCTATTTTTCCATGTTTCTATGAGAATGGATATTTGCAGAAGGGTTGTATGATGTTTTCCACTTGTACCTCTTAGAGATGCCACTAGATGGCACCTGAATCCCAGAAACAATGGAGTGAGCACACACACACACACACACACACACACACACACACACACACACACACACACACACACACACACACACACACACACACACACACACACACACACACACACACACACACACACACACACACACACACACACACACACACGGTGGGAACATGCTTATAGCTGGCTGCTGGTTCTGTAGAGACCAAAGCTGGAGGATTCTGTGCAAGCTTTAATGCATTCTGCGCCTCTATACTTGTACAGAAGAGTGGAGCGATTTTATTTTCTGGCTGTTCAGTTTTGAACTTGGATTCTTATTGATATGCAGGTTGGATTTGGGAAATTCTGGAGCATAACATTGATAACTTTTCCATAACAGACTAGAGAATTCGAAGATCCTCCAAGACACCAATTCCATTGCGGATATCTCCTCTTCCTCTTTCCAGAGGGGTTAAAGTGAGAGTGGATGGATTTATTCGTAATGTGAGGGGCAACCTTTTTCAGGCAGCATGTTGTGGGTATCTGGAACGAGCTGCCAGAGGCGGAAACTACAACTACATTTAAAAGACATTTGGACAGGGACATGCATAAAAAAGGTTTAGAGGGATGAGGGGCAAACACGGGCAGGTGGACTAGTGTAGATGGGGTACATTGGTCGGCAAAGGCAATCTGGGCCAAAGGGCCTGTTTCTGTGTTGTATAACTCCATGACTCTTAAGTATCAGATACCACAAGGTGGCCAGTTAATGTGCACCCAGAGAGAGTGCTTGCGTGATTAGAATCTTTAAAGTTTAAGAATGAGCAAAACTGAAGATATTTCCATATTTCCTTACAGCATACTGTAGAAGGAATCCGATCCAGGCGAGTTCAGATAGCAGTCCACTAATTATTCTCCCAACCACCCACTTGTACTAGGGGCAGGTCGCAGTGACCATTTGACCCTACCATCCTGCACAAACTTGGGAAGTGGGATGAAAACGGACCCCACGGAGCATGCTCCCGTGGTTGTATGAGGAGTGTGCAAATTCCACACAGACACCATCGGAAGTCAGGATCGAACCTGGGTCGCTAGAGCTCTGGGGCTACAGCTGTGCTGACTAGGGCCTCTGTGCCAAAAGGGTGGGGAGCTCACGGACCCAGAGAAAGAATGAGAGAATGGTGGTGGTGTGAATGAATGAATGAGAGGGTGGTGAATCTGTGGAATTCATTGCCATGGAAGGCAGTGAAGGTCAAGTCAATGGATATTTTTAAGGTGGAGATTGATAAATTATTGATTAGTACGGGTGTCAGGGGTTATGGAGGGGGAGTGGGGGGGGAGGAAGGCAGGAGAATGGGCTTGAGAGGGAAGGATAGATCACCCACGATTGAATGGCGGAGTAGACTTGAGGGGCCAAATGACCTAATTCTGCTCCTATAGACTTATGGCAGTAACTGTAATATTTCTGATGCAGACACTATTTCCACAGATGGCGATCATTTTCAGTGAAGACGGCTTGAAAGACGTGAAGCCCCAGTGTGTGATCCAGAGCTTTATCAACCACAATGCGGTTCTCTACAAAGTATTTGTGGTCGGAGAGTCGTATACAGTGGTGGAACGGCCATCACTCAAGAACTTTTCCACTGGTGTTTCAAGTCAGTCACGGGGTGGACCCGGTGAGAATGCTTCTTCAACCTGTGCCACTTGCTAGAAGTTTGCTGAATTACCTTAGAGTGATAGTGGTAGATCGGGTAGAATCACAGACACCTTTGCCCAGAGTAGGGGAATCAAGAACCAGAGGACTTTGTTTAGTTTAGTTTAGAGACACAGTGGGGAAACCGGCTCTTTGGCCCCTCCGAGTCTCCCCCGACCAGCGATCACCATCTCTAGCACCATCCGACACACTAAGGACAATTTACAATCTTTACCGTAGCCAATCAACCTACTAACCTGTTCATCTTTGGAATGTGGGAGGAACCTGGGGCACCCATGGGGTCATGGGGAGAAAGTTAAAACTCCGTACAAACAGCAACTATAGTCAGGATCGGGCCTGGATGTCTGACGCTGTAAGACATCAACTCTACCGCTGCGCCAACGTGCCACTCGGTTTACATAGGGTTAAGGTGCTGTGGGGGGGGGGGGGGTTGGTGTGTTGAACGAGCTGCCTTAGGCGGTAGTTGAGGCAGGCATTATCGCATCTTTTCAGAAACATTTAGATCAGTTATGGATTGGGTAGGTTTATAGAGATAGGGGCCAAAAGCAGGCAGGTGGGACTTGTTTACATGGGGCATGTTGGTCGGCGTGGGCAAGTTGGGCTGAAGGACCCGTTTCTACGCTCTATGACTATAATAGAGTAGTTGATGATTGATCTTACAGCCCATTAGCCCTGAGCCTTGCTTTGGCTGGGATTTTAATGCGTGCTATCCCGATTGGACCAGTTATTATCAAATATAGGAATGCATACCGACCGGGTTTGTATACCCGAAGGGCAGATAGTGTTGAGCCGACTGGTTTGCTGCAATGTGCTGGTAGATGTATCACGGTGATTACTCTGTTAAAAATCTGAGAACACCATGAATCGTTGGTCAAACGCAAAGTGCTGGAGCAACTCAGCGTCTGTGGAGGGAATGAACAGGTGACATTTCAGGTCAAGACCCTTCTTCCGTCTGATTGTAATGGGACCTGACCTGAAACGTCACCTGTCCATTCCCTCCACAGATGCTGCCGGACACACTGTGTTCCTCCAGTGCATTGTATTTTGCTTAGGATTGCAGCATCTGCAGTTCCTTGCGTCTTCGAGAATAATTGGTTCCCAATTGGTATTTCATTCCTGGTTATGAATGCTTTAGATATCTTAAAGCTCACTGCAGATCCATTTTGTTAATAGATATGTGGGGAATTTTGTGTAGATAATTCTAAAAAAAATCAAATTTTCATTGGTTGCAGATAGAAAAACAATATTCTTCAACAGCCACAATGTGTCAAAACCAGAATCGTCATCTGATTTAACAGCGGTGAGTTCTTGTGTGTGTGTGTGTGGGTGTGTGTGTGTGTGGGTGTGTGTGTGTGTGTGTGTGTGTGTGTGTGTGTCTGTGTGGGGGTGGGGGTGTGTGTGTGTGGGGGTGTGTGGGTGTGTGTGTCTGTGTGGGTGTGTGTGGGGGTGGTGGTGTGTGGGTGGGTGTGTGTGGGTGGGTGTGTGTGGGTGGGTGTGTGTGTAGGTGGGTGTGTGTGTGGGTGGGTGTGTGTGTGTGTGGGTGTGTGTGTGTGTGTGTGTGTGTGTGTGTGTGTGTGTGGGTGTGTGTGTGTGAGTGTGTGTGTGCATATCTGGAACTCAGCGGGATGGGCAGCATCTCTGGAGAGAAGGAATGGGTGACGTTTCGGGTAGAGACCCTTCTTCAGACTGCCGTTACTTTCTTTCTCTCCAGGGATGCTGCCTGTCCCGCTGAGTTACTCCAGCAGATTGTAGAGGGGAGGGCCTGGAAGCAAGAAACGACCAGAACAAATCAGGACCGGCCGCTCCTTGGGTCTCCATTTTGCTGTTTTAGATTAGTTTAGTTTGGAGATACAGTGCGGGAACAGGCCCTTCGGCCCACTGAGTCCCCACCGACCAGCGATCTCTGCACGCTAACACTATCCTACACATACCAGGGACAATTTACAATTTAACCAAGCCAATCAATCCACAAACCTGTTTGTCTTTGGAGTGTGGGAAGATACTGGAGTTCCCGGAAAAAACGCACGCAGGTCACGGGGAAAACGTACAAACTCCGTACAGTCAGCACCTGTAGTTAGGATCGAACCCGGGTCTCTGGCCCTGTAAGGCACCGCTGCGCCATGGGGTGCCCTTCTGGCTTATCCCATCCTCATGAATATCCCCATCATATTAATAATCCTGCAAGTGAAGTTGTTCATAGAACTCTCTGCAAGCGTGTGTCATGTGAATTTTGGATGGCGGGATGCAAAGGACACATTGATGAGATCTGAGTGTTTATGATGGAGCTGGCAATTCATCTGATGAAAATGTGGATTCTTGCACAAGTTGCCTGTGTCTTTGACGTATCTAGTGTCTAGTCTGGGAAACCAAGACCATGTAAAAGATCATGAGAGGAATAGACAAGGTAAATGTAGAGAATTGGGGAATCTAGAATCTGGAGACATTGGTTTGAGATGAGAGGGAAAGATTTAATAGGAACCCGTGAGACACTTTTTCACATTGAGGGTAGTGGGTATAAGGAATGAGCTGCCAGAGGAGGTAGTTGAGGCAGCTCATTCCTTAGCCCTTCGGCCTATCCAGTCTGCGCCGACCAGCGATCCCCGTATATTAACATTATCCTATACACTAGGGACAATTTACATTTTTCACCAAACCAATTAACCTACTAACCTGTACGCCTTTGGAGTGTGGGAGGAAACTGGAGCACCCGGGGAAAACCCATGCGGTCATGGTGAGAACATGCAAACTCCTTTCAGACAGCACCCATAGTCAGGATCGATCCCGGGTCTCTGGCGCTGTAAGGCTGCAACTCTACCACTGTCCACCGTGTCACCCCAATCTATTGGAATTACATGGATCACCAATGTGTTTTGCTGATGAGCTGTTTGAACTTTCTTAGCTGGATGTGGTGGAAGGAGTCTGCAGGCCACCGAGCGATGAAGTCATCCGGAAAATCTCCAGGAATCTGCGTGAAGCACTTGGGATTTCCCTGTTTGGCATTGACGTGATTATCAATAACCAGACTGGCCAACACGCTGTCATTGACATCAATGCGTTCCCAGGTAGGGTGTACGTTCAATACAACCACACTTCCGCGGGATGTCATGAACTTGGGGTGCAAGTCATCAATGTTTCTTTGAGAAGTTGACGTTTTCCAACTGCTTTGGTGGTAGTGAAAGGATGCTTTTCAGATTTGAGACCTGTGACCAGTAGTGTGCCACAAGGATCCGTGCTGGGTACACAGTTGTTTAGTTTAGTGCTGGGATACAGTGTGGAAACAGGCCTTTCGGCCCATTCTGTCCGTGCTGACCAGCGATTCTCTCACACACCAGCATTATCCTACACACACTAGGGACAATTGACTATCTTTTACCAAATTCTCAATGTACAACGCAAAGTGTGGGAGGAAAGCGGAGCACCTGGAGAAAACCCACGCGGTTAGGGGAGTATGTACATACTCCTTACAGACAGCACCTGTAATCAGGATCGAACCGGGGTCTCAGTAAGGCAGCAACTCTCCCACTGCTCAACCATGCAGCCGCTAATGTTCGTCACCTATATTAACGGTTTGGATGAGAATGTAGTTGGCATGGTTAGTAAGTTCGCAGATGAAGAAGGTTATTTAAGATTACAACAGGATCTAGAACAACTGAGGAAAGTGGACCAAAGAATGACCGATGGAATTTAATATGGACAAGTATAAAGTGTTGTATTTTGGTACGTTATACCAGGTCAGGACTTGCACAGTAAATAGTAAGGCCTTGGAGTGTGTCGTCGAGCAGAGAGACCTGGGGTACAAGTAAGGGGTTTCTTGAAAGTGGTAGCACAGGAGACAGAATGGTGAACATGTTGGGAATGCTTGCTTTCATTGACAAGGCATGGGTATCAGAGTTGGGCCATCATGTGACAACTATACGAGATATTGGTGAAGCCATACTTGGAGTATTGTGTGTAATTCTGGTCATCTCGCTATAGAAAATGCCACTTTGGGCTGGAAAGGATGCACAAAAGATTCACAAGGATGTTACTGGGATGGAGGTCTTGTTCTAATGGGAGATTGGATCAGCTGAGCTGTTTTTCCTGAGGTGAAGGAGTCCATATAGAGGTTTCTCAAATTTATGAGGAGCACTGCTGGGTAGATAGTTGCATTTTTTGTTTCCTGGGTCGGTAGTCTAAAACAGGAGGGCATAGATTTAAAATTAGAGAGGGAAAAGTTACGGGAGATTTGAGGGGCAGCTTTTTCATACAGGGCAGTGATAGGGTAGCTAATGTAACCCCACTTTTTAAAAAGGGAGGGAGAGAGAAAACGGGGAATTACAGACCAGTTAGTCTAAAGTCGGTGGTGGGGAAACTGCTAGAATCAGTTATTAAAGATGGGATAGCAGCACATTTGGAAAGTGGTGAAATCATTGGACAAAGTCAGCATGGATTTATGAAAGGTAAATCATGTCTGACGAATCTTATAGAGAAGGTTCACCAGACTGATTCCTGAGATGTCAGGACTTGCATATGAAGAAAGACTGGATAGACTCGGCTTGTACTCGCTAGAATTTAGAAGATTGAGGGGGGATCTTATAGAAACTTACAAAATTCTTAAGGGGTTGGACAGGCTAGATGCAGGAAGATTGTTCCTGATGTTGGGGAAGTCCAGAACAAGGGGTCACAGTTTAAGGATAAGGGGGAAATCTTTTAGGACTGAGATGAGGAAAACATTTTTCACACAGAGAGTGGTGAATCTCTGGAATTCTCTGCCACAGAAGGTAGTTGAGGCCAGTTCATTGGCTATATTTAAGAGGGAGTTAAATGTGGCCCTTGTGGTTAAAGGGATCAGGGGGTATGGAGAGAAGGCAGGTACAGGATACTGAGTTGGATGATCAGCCATGATCATATTGAATGGCGGTGCAGGCTCGACGGGCCGAATGGCCTACTCCTGCACCTATTTTCTATGTTTCTATTATATATAACAATCCATGTGTGTAATTATCTGTAACAAGCTGCCAGAGGAGGTGGAAGAGGCACATACCATTGTGCAAATGTGTTTAGATAGAATTTGTCAAATCTCTTTAGGAAAGTTTTATCGGGTTGTATGCAGAGGGCCCAACATGGGGCAGGACAAAGCTTGATCTATTTTCAGTGGTTTGAGCAGGGCTATTGACTGAAGTGTCAATTGGTGATCCTTTTGGGACCAGCAACCACAGTTATGTTAGCTTTAAAATAGTTATGGATAAGGACTGGGCTGGTCCACAGGTTCAAGTTCTAAACTGGGGCAAGGCCAACCTGGATGGTCTTAGACAGGAACTTGCAAAGGTTAATTGGAAGTTACTTGCGGGGAAAAGGGAAGTCCGGAAACTAGGATGTTTTTAGAAGTTTGATGGTGAGTGTTCAAGTTATCTATGTATGATTCAAAGTACTTGTTCAGCACCTTGCCTACTTCCTCTGACTCCAAGCATAAAGCTGCTCCTTCAGTAACAACTCCTATTAATGTATATACAAAATGCCTTGGTATTCTATTTAATCTGACTTGCCAATGACATTTTATGTCCCTTTCTGTTTCCCCTTATTCCCTGCCTGACTACATTCATGCTCTTTATATTCCTCAAAGGCCCTGTCTAATTTCACCTTCCTAAACCTTGCGTATGCTTCATTTTTTTTCTTTTTTGACCAAATGTGCCACCTCTCTTATCACCCAAGGTTCCTTTATCTTGCCACCTGTCTCCCTCCGTGTCACAACCGCCTTGCTGTAACGTGCAGGTCCTGAACTTTGATCAGCTGGTCTTTAAATGACTCCCAAATGTCAGATGTGGACTTGCCCGGTAAAGCTGCTCCCATTTATCTCCCTAGCTGCTGCCTAATAATGTTGTGATTTGCCCTCTACCAATTTACTTGTTCCCCCAAGGTAGAGACATAACTGTCTTAAAACCCAAGGACCCAAATAATACTGCCAGAAATCAGCCTGGCAACAGATAGCATTGATTAGGAGGATGAGTGTTTTTAGATAAAGCCTATATATCTTATTAATGTTGTTACCTTGGGTATGTCAGTCGATTTGTGTGGTGAATGGTGGAAGCGTTCAGTCAATAACATGTTTCTCCTGCAGAATGAGAAACGTCAGTGCACTAAGATATTTCAGGGTTCCCTTAATATTATTGCAAACTGCCCTTGAAAATTTTCATTTGAATACCATGCAAGAAGCAGACAGGTTAGGATTAGTGACACGTTTAAAAATGAAGTGGAAAATTTTAAAGCATTATTTGGATGTGAATTGGAGAGCCTTGACCCGAAAGATAGTATGATATTAATTTGTCTAATGACAGAACCTAATTTTAGGAAAGAGCTTTGAAGCTACATTCAGTTCAGTTTATTGTCACGTGTGCTGAGTTACTGTGGAAAGCTTTTGTTGCATGCGAACTAGTCAGTGGAAAGACAATACATGATTACAATCGAGCCATCCACAGTGTACAGATACATGATAAGGGAGTTATGTTTAGTGCAAGACAGCCGGTAAAATTCGATCAAAGATAGATTGAGAATCCAATGAGGTTGATGGTATGTCAGGACTGCTCTCTGGTTGTTGATAGGATGGTTTAGTTGCCTGATAACAGCTGGGAAGAAATGTGATATAAAAACTGGGTTCAGTTTGAACAGTTTTGAAAACAAATAAAGAGTACTTCTCCAGGGATTTGACTTAGTTATGACTCCTAGATACTATTTTGCGTGGGCATAGTCTTAAAAGGTGCTGGCACTTCACTGCACTGCCAAACCGGGGCACATTTGTATACAAGGGAATTTCCAGATCATTGCCTCTGCATTGCCGATCCCTATCAGTCTGTGGGGTTTTCGCCAAAAACGCATGTTCTTAACCTTATAAATATTGCTTCCACACATTATCAAAATCTGCAGCAAAATAATTGTTTAAGTGTATTTATAGGAAAACAACCCTTTGCCTTGATTTTATTGTTGGTCAAACATGGATTGTTTTCTCTGTGTAGCTTTGGAGCAGAGACCTGATTGAAGTATATTAAATTCTATAAAGCATAGATAGGGTGCACAGTCAGAACTTTTTTTTCCTATTGTGGAAATGTCAAAGACTAAAGGGCATAGCTTTAAGGTGAGAGGGGCAAAGTTCAAAGGAGATATGCAGGACAAGTTTTTTTACAATAGACAATAGGTGCAGGAGTAGGCCATTTGGCCCTTCGAGCCAGCACCGCCATTCAATGTGATCATGGCAGATCATCCCCAATCAGTACCCCGTTCCTGCCTTCTCCCCATATCCCTTGACTCTGCTATCTTTAAGAGCACTATCTAGCTCTCTCTTGAAAGTATTCAGAGAACCGGCCTCCACTGCTCTCTGGGGCAGAGAATTCCACAGATTCACCACTCTCTGTGAGAAAAAGTGTTTCCTCGTCTACGTTCTAAATGGCTTACTCCTTATTCTTAAACTGTGGCCCCTGGTTCTGGACCCCCAACATCGGGAACATGTTTCCTGCCTCCAGTGTGTCCAAGCCCTTAACAATCTTATATGTTTCAATGAGATTGCCTCTCATCCTTCTAAACTCCAGAGTGTACAAGCCCAGCCGCTCCATTCTCTCAGCATATGACAGTCCCGTCATCCAGGGAATTAACCTTGTAAACCTATGCTGCACTCCCTCAATAGCAAGAATGTCCTTCCTCAAATTAGGGGACCAAAGCTGCACACAATACTCCAGGTGTGGTCTCACTAGGGCTCTGTACAACTGCAGAAGGACCTCTTTGCTCCTGTATTTGATTCCTCTTGTTATAAAGACCAACATGCCATTGGCTTTCTTCACTGCCTGCTGCACCTGCACCGGGAGTACCTAGAGTGCATTGTCAGGGGTGATGGTGGAGGCTTATGGATAGGCACATAGATATGCAGGGAATGGAAGGACATGGATCATGTGCAGGCAGAGTTGACTACTTTAGCTTGGCACTATGTTCAATGCAGACATTGTGGGCCGATGGGCCTGTCCCTGTGCTGTACTGATCTATGTTCTGTGTTCTATTGCAGGATATGAAGGTGTGCCGGAGTTCTTCACAGAGCTGATAAACCACATTCAAGTTGTCCTGCAAGATCAAAATCCGGAGTCTCCTCAGTTCAGCCAGAACAACACTGCTCCCGAGCAGGCCGCAAGCATTTGTGGGGACCGAGCCTGTCCTGCCGCCTCGGGCTTTGTGACCATGGCGACCAAGGAGACGTGGCTTATGGAAGACGACCCGAGCAACAGCAAGAGGTTGCAGCACCAGCGGCTAAGTTGCAACTCAGCTCTGCCGCCCAACTTTCAGAACTGCGTCGCTCCCATGGCAACTAAAGCTTCTTCGCAATAAATACAGACTAAAACCGAGAGAGAGAGTGAGGAAAAAAAAATCATTAATGGGGATCAACATGATTCAGTTTCTTAAATCAATAGACCAATTTATGTTGTGTTTGAATGAGTTCACAGACTGGTACAGAAACTGGAGCACAGTGTCGAAAGGTTTCTTGACGAGCAGTTTGTAGACTCTTTGATAAAGTGTGGACACTCAGTCTAGTTCTTGTCAGGCATTGATAATAGCAAAAATCGCGTAGATAGGGTTTCACCATTCTCATCAGGAATCCGTTATAATTGGCTAATTTGGTTCATCAGAAATCCTTCCCCTTCCATCCCTCCTATTCGGGCATTTAATTTCCCCCTCTCATGGCAAACCGCTCCTGTCAGTGCAAAAGGACCTCTTTTTAAAACCGTTACATAGTTTTGCTCTCAGGAGCTGCAAGCTATTGTAAGAGTTCTGTGTAGTCGGCTAAACTCCAGTGGGACTTGTTCTGTCAATTTGTAAGAATCGTGTTGGGGTTTGGGACGGGACATTCGGGAGGCTCTATCTGACAAGCCAATACAAATTCTGCACTTAAATAAATTTGCAAAAGATAAAGTTGAGGCGATTGTTGAAATATGATGAGGTGGGATGGGTCCAAATAATAGCACAGTTGCTTGTGAGCTAAATGACTTCTGAAAATACACAGGATGGAATCCAAGAACACAGATATGATGATATAATATCTTTTGTGGTCTAATTATTGTTACATTTAATAATTGTTAGCAATGTACTTCCATGTGTCTCTTGGTTTGAAAGAAAGGTGTGTACAAAACTGCAAATAGCTGCAATGCCTCATTTGTTTTCCACCGTGTCCATAGATCGTGGTGTCATTACTTTTCTGATAATCCCCTTTCGAAGAAGGAAAAAGAAGAGTGACTTTGAGGAATGTTTGGGATGTTTTGGCTCATATACCAGGCCTGCCGTTTGCAAGCTGTGGATTGCTGGGGTCTCAAAGTTCTTTCCCATGATGAGAAGGTTTTGGCATTTTGGAGTTTCAGAGACAGTCTGCAGTGAATCTGTGTTTGGATGAGTTTAGAAAGTAATGGCAAAAGAAAGTGCCAGAAGTGCTCAGATAAACACTTGATAAGTTAAAGTTAGAGGGGAGAAGTTAATCTCTTGAAACCAAAGGTAAGTGGGCATTTGTATTTCACAATTCCACGATCTCTTACATCCACTGCTCCTGGAGGCACCTTGTTTTACACAAAACTAAAACCTATATTTTTCTGACTCAAATCCAAAGTCATTATGTATGAAGATACATGGAGATTCAAGGCTAAATGGACAATGCATCCAAATAAAATCTGCATCATTTTTTGGTTTAATAGTCACTCCAGTCACTTGATTTATTTACAAAAGCATTTCTGAGAAGATTTTATTGAGATTATTCTAAATAGCTATGCCTTTACACTGGCCTAACCTTGCAGCTTTTAAATGTAACCCAGGCTAGGGAATTATTTGGATGTGTTCCTCCTCCCCATGGAAACCAGGGCCAAATATGTTTACAGCACATTGTCTAGTGCACTAAATATTAGACAACCACTTTGGCATGTTAGCACATTTCCTCTCTTGCCTCGTTGGATGAGACTAGTGTGAGGCGGTGGAGGGACTGCCATTTAACACTGGTTCATTCTTCAATATCACTACTGAAAGGTTCATTTAGCAGTTTTAAATCATGAGAAGTTAGAACTTTTAATTTTGTTTGCTATTGAATTAGAGCTTCACAACTTTCATGTCCATGTGCAATATTACCAGGAGGTGGCACTTTTCGTTAACGTTGATGGTTCCTGAGTGGATGGGTACGGGGCACCTGCAGTTTAGAGTCATGTGGAGAATTTAACGTTTGATCTCCCACGTTCCTGCTTGTGGAAATTCGGAACAGACACATCTCCCTCAAATTTACCAGAAGACATTTGAGGGGGTGGAGGGATGGGAGGTGAGGGGTGGATTTGGGTTGGGGTGGGGGAGTTGTACTCTGGACCTTAACATGCACTATTTAGTAGTCATATATAACACAGGAATAGATGCTCTGGCATACAATGTGCAGGCTGAACACAATGCCATGCTAATCTCCTCTACCTGCACCGAAGATGGACACAAAATGCTGGAGTAACTCGGCGGTCCAGGCAGCGTCTCTGCGGAGAAGGAATGCATGAGGTTTCGGGTCAACATTCTTCTTCAGACTGAGAGTCGGGGAGAGGGAGTCTAGAGATATGAAAGTGTAAGGTGTGAAAACGACGGATCAAAGCAGCCGATGATCAAGGGAAGTGTAGAATGGTTCATTGTTAGCTGAGGGGAAGGTGACATAGAGGCATACAATCAAGAAAATTAATCAGGAGGACAGTGAAACTAGTTGGAAAACTGGGGTGGGGGAGGGACGGAGAGGGAGGGAAAGCATATGTTATTTGAAGTTATCTGCACATGATCTAGACAAACTTAATGGCAATATTAGATAACGATTATTTGTATCGTGCAGGGACAAACACCTGGATTCACTACTGTTGGTAGGTACATTACGAGGTCATATTCAAGAAGATGTAGATTTTGAGGGGAAAATGGATTTGCTTTTCTTCCAGGTCCATGTTTCCCAGTTGCTGCCACCTTGTGGAGGGTCAGTGCCAAGATGATGATTCTTTCCTGTTTATCTGTGTTAGTATATGAGGTAGGGTGGTTTGGGTGAAGCACTATTTGGTGTGGAAGGAGTGGTGGTATGGACAAACCTGGCAGAGCTTTGGAAAAATGAAGCCTGTTGCTAGGTTGAGAAGACCTACTGTTGAGGAAGATGTACAGCAAACTATTTCAGGCATTGTACTTTGTACAACATTCTTTTCTCAGCAGCTGTTTCTATAAAATGGCAGGCAACTGTGAAATGTTCTTTAGAGCAGCAAGGTAAATGTTCTAGGTTTGTACGAGAAGTTTTCTTTACACGGCACGGCAACATTCAATCCTGACTACGGGTACTGTATGTACAATGTTTGTACATTCTCCCCGTGACCGTGTGGGTTTTCTCCGAGATCTTCGGTTTCCTCCCACACTGCAGAGACATACAGGTTTGTAGGTTAATTGGCTTGGTGTAAATGTAAATTGTCCCTAGTGTGTGTAGGATAGTGTTAGTGTGCAGGGATGGTTGGTCTGAAGGGCCTGTTTCCACACAGTATCTCTATATGAATAAACTAAACTAAACTCAAGAATGTGAACATTGCAACATTGAACTCATTCACTGTGAAGAGCAATTTTCTTTTGCCTGGAATGATGGGATCATGAGACCCATCCTACAAGGTACGAATGATTTTCTCCTTCCATACATTTAGTTGTTCCAAAAGGCATTGTGCTCTGCCGATGTCATCCACAAACAGATGCATGCAACTGGTCGTGGTCAACAAATTCCTGGCTTTGTCTGAACCTCAGCAGCTCACAAGTAAACTGGATGGATTGGAGTAAATTTAATCCAATACATTCATTCAACTGCCTCATGTAACATTACCCAAAGCTTTCTGGTAATATTGCACAATGTTTAGTGCTGTGCACACAAGTGACTGGTGGAGTGTGTATTTCATGTGATATGTACTTTGTGTGACACCAATATTCATAGTCTGCACACCAGAATGTATTGAATTTTAATTTATCTGTTTCTAATTTTACCAACTGCTGCTTATATAAAACCAAAAATATTTGATGTTTAATCTGCGATTTTTATTGCATGAAGAACTGTCTTGTATAAGTGAGTCATATTACCGAACATTCTCCAGTTGGTCCATTCGGAAAGATTTTTAATATAAGAGTCTGGGTCTGAATGCTAATAAGACATTCTGAAAGGTTCCCTGACCAAGGAGGGCAGACCAATTTGGGCATTGCGACTTTTGTCCGTTGATTTTTGGGTTGTAAATCAGTTTGGATACTTGCCTTTTTATAGCATAAGGGATTCCCTGCACACAGTGCCCTACAGCAGTTGTTCAGTTCCAAACAGTTAATTGCAAGAGAAAATGTGTAAATGATGTGACTCGTAAACCTTCCTTTACAGTATGTTTTTTTCTTTTGTAAATTTTGCAATATTGCAAGAGTATATCAATAAATATTCACTATTACGAATGGACCAATTCTGGTGAGAACAGTGACAATGGGCTGACCAAGCCTAGGGAACAGGGGCAAATTAGATGGGATACTAAAAAATGGTAGCTATCAGAACACATAAGTATGACAATGAACAAGGAAATTGGAGAAATTGAACAAGGCAATGTAAGAATTTATTTCCATTCAAAGTGCCTCCTGTATAACAAACAAGAAATTTGGCCAGGTGGGGAATGATGTATCGAGAATGTGCAAGAAATGAGCCCCTTTTGACATAATCCTTCAGACTAATCGATTTCAGCTTTAGTTTGCAATTGCACCCATCGAAAACATGGAGAAAAATATTATTTGAATGGAAAAAACAGAATCTAGCTTTGTCTTTGCCAAATTTAACAATGTTTTCTGTTTTATTCCTGTGTGTTTAGTAATTAAATATTATTTTTTTCATATATATTCTAATTCTGTTCTTTGAACGACTTAAAAAAGCTACTGCAGACTAATTCAAACTGTGGTTAGATCTTTGACTAAAGTCATGTCCTGCCTTGTAATAGTGTTGTTGCAAAGAATAACACCAGTTTTAATGTGGTTTATGCTGACTTCAGAGGGCTGCTTGAAAACTCTAATGTGACCTGGGCTTTAAGCATAAGTTTCCAGTATTCGAGTTTGGAGAAGGTTGAGAATAGGTAGGGAAGGCTGGATTAAACTTGGTAACTAAAACTGTTTGACTGTGTCTTACCTCAGTAATGGTCGCACTCCTTGTGGGTTAATGAATCCTTTTGAAATAAACAGGAACAATGGCATTGTGATGGTTGACTACATCCAAGTTACAGACATACTTATTTGATATTTAAGTGTTGCTTCAGTTCTAGAAGCCAACAGGCCATTCAACTTTGTGGGTCTTCAGAAACTGATATGTGCTTTGACAGGGGTAGAGTTGCTGCCTTTTTCACACAGAGAGTGGTGAATCTCTGGAACTCTGCCACAGAAGGTAGTTGAGGCCAGTTCATTGCCTATATTTAAGAGGGAGTTAGATGTGGCCCTTGTGGCTAAAGGGATCAGGGGGTATGGAGAGAAGGCAGGTACAGGATACTGAGTTGGATGATCAGCCATGATCATATTGAATGGCGGTGCAGGCTCGAAGGGCCGAATGGCCTACTCCTGCACCTATTTTCTATGTTTCTATGTTAAAGGGCCTGTCCCACCAGCATGCGACTCCATGCGACAAGCGCGACCTAACGTGGTCGCTTGAGCCGTACGGCCTCGCGGGGCCAGTCCCACTTCGATCGCCGGAGCCGTATGGAGTTGTGCGGAGCTGGTCCCGACATCGTGCGGGGCTCTGAAAAACTGACCGTGTTCAAAAATTCCGCGCGGCAACGGCCTGCCGGCCCGCAGCTGTATTGAGGCCGTACGCACCGTATCAACGCTGTACGTCACGCGCGAACATCCCGCGGACTTCGCACGAACTTCACGTCACTCACTTCACGGCCCCCGCTTCCGGTTTGGTCGCGCTCGCCACATGCAGGTCGCATGCTCGTGGGACAGGCCCTTTATAGCACCAGAGACCCAGGTTCGATCCTGACTACTCTGGTGCAGTCTGTACGGAGTTTGCACGTTCTCCCCATGACCGTGTGGGTTTTCTCCGGGAACTCTGGTTTCCTCCCACATTCCAAAGACGTACGTGTTTGTAGGTTAATTGGCTTTGGTAAGAATTGTAGATTGTTCCTTGTGTGTAGGATAGTGCTAGTGTACAGGGATCTCTGGTTAGCATGGACTGAAGGGCCTAATTCCTCACTGTATCTAAACTAAACTAGACAGTGAAATCTGTGCGTCTTCACATGAGAATCCTGGCTAATGTTACTTGTTACGCTGCCTCCCCCCTTTCACAAAGACACCTAAAGCCAGTTTTACTCGCTGTCCTGTCCCAACCCCATCCACTCCTATCAACTGCCCACTTCCATCCGACTTTCTTAATCAACATAAACCAAGGACTGAATCTGAAACTGTTGGGTTTTATAACTCCAGTTATTCAATGCATTCATATATTAAGCCCATGTGATAGGTTTGTGTGAATGTTTCCCTTTCAGATGAGAATCCATGTGACTATTTTTGCTGCCTCAGTCATACAGTATGCAAACAGGCCCTTCGGCCCAACTCGTCTATGCTGACCAAGATCCCCCATGTAAGCTAGTCAGATTTGCTCACAGAGGCCCATATCCCTCTAAAGCTTTCCTATCCATACACTTGTCCAAATGTCTTATATGTGTAGGAAGGAACTGCAGATGCTGGTTTAAAACAAAGATAGACACAAAATGCTGGAGTAACTCAACATCTCTGGGGAGAAGGAATGGGTCTCTCCAGAGATGCTGCTTGTCCCGCTGAGTTACTCCAGCATTTTGTGTCTATCAAATGTCTTAAATGTTGTTTTGTACCTGCCTCCACTGCCTCCTCTGGCAGCTCGTTCCAAAATACCCATCACCCTCTGTGTGAACAAGTTGCCCCTCAGGTTCCTATTAAATCTTTCCCCTCTCTCATTAAAATCTTTCACCTCTCATCAGTAATGGCTGAGCCACTCATTAATGAGTTGTAGACACAAAATGCTGGAGTAACTCAGCGGGTCAGGCTGCATCGCTGGAGAAAAAGGATAGGTGACTTTTCAGGTCGGGACCCTTCTTCAGGCAGTCTGACAGTCAGAGATGCTGCCTGACTTGCTGAGTTACTAATAATAATAATAATATACTTTATTGTCATTGTAAATACATGCAACAAAATTTCAGGCGCACTGCCCGAGTGGAACTCCAACGTATCAGGTAAATAATAACGACAAGAAAAACGTCAAGTCAGAATGTGCAATATTTCACAGTGGTGTTGTAGCAGTACAAAATATTGGCTATGGGGGGGGAGGGGGGGGGGGGGGGGGTGTATTCAGTGCAGAGTCCAGAGTGGTGATGGCCTTGCGGTAGAAACTGTTTGTTAATCTTGTGGTGTCTGGTTTGATGGACCTGTAACGCTTTCCTGAGGGCAGAAGGGATGAGGCCTTTTGGATGCGTGATGCCGAGCAGTTTGTGACTATCTTAGGAAAATACGAGCATCTGCAGTTCCTTCCTCCACATTAACTAGTTGTGTCTGATCTCCCTAATGTTCAGAGTCACAAGAAACGCACCACCTTGTGACGGTAAATCTTGGAGTTCTGTCAAAGAGTATCACTTTTGGTGAAAATAGGACTTAATCACAGCTGTGATCGTGCGGTGTTAGACCCCAGATTAATAGATGTTTTTTAATGATTCTGATCATGGTAGCTGTACCTTTCATTAATTGTCCACAGGCTGTAGCTGAAGTTGCTTGCACTGAACAGCTGTCTATCTGTCTGTCTACCTGGGAGCCACATCACTGGAATTGCTCAGATCAAGATGTACATTTGGAAATCATCAAATTACTTGTTTCATATATAATGTACTGTAGTTCCAGACTGTAGCAATGCACACCTTGGACACCGCAGCAGAACTGTGTCTACAAGCAGTACTGCTGGTGCTGGTGGGTTCTGGTCAAGTGCTGCAGTTCAACTTCCACATTATCCTGACAATGCAGTGTTGGCACTGTGGAACGTTATGATGACAAAGGGCTATGTTAGGTACAGGTTGCTTTTGGATATCGTTGGGTTATGTTGGTTGATTGGAATAAAGTTTTTCACTGAGGCTGTTTGTAAATGAATTATGTTTATGACATGGGCCTTAAGATAATTGTTGCCTAGAAATTGAGCTTGGCCTATTATGTTAGATGCACAAAAACATCATTTGGTAAGGTCCCACATAGGAGATTAGTGGGCAAAATTAGGGCACATGGTATTGGGGGTAGAGTGCTGACATGGATAGAAAATTGGTTGGCAGACAGGAAACAAAGAGTAGGGATTAACGGGTCCCTTTCAGAATGGCAGGCAGTGACTAGTGGGGTACCGCAAGGCCCGGTGCTGGGACCGCAGCTATTTACAATATACATCAATGATTTAGATGAAGGGATTCAAAGTAACATTAGCAACTATGCAGATGACACAAAGCTGGGTGGCAGTGCGAACTGTGAGGAGGATGCTATGAGAATGCAGGGTGACTTGGACAGGTTGGATGAGTGGGCAGATGCAGTTTAATGTGGATAAATGTGAGGTTATCCACTTTGGTAGCAAAAACAGGAAGGCAGATTACTATCTAAATGGTGTCAAGTTGGGAAAAGGGGAAGTACAACGGGATCTGGGGGTCCTTGTTCATCAGCCAATGAAAGTAAGCATGCAGGTACAGCAGGCAGTGAAGAAAGCGAATGGCATGTTGGCCTTTATAACAAGAGGAGTTGAGTATAGCAGCAAAGAGGTCCTTCTGCAGTTGTACAGAGCCCTAGTGAGACCACACTTGGAGTATTGTGTGCAGTTTTGGTCCCCTAATTTGAGGAAGGACATTCTTGCTATTGAGGGAGTGCAGCGTAGGTTTACAAGGTTAATTCCAGTTAATTCCAGTCATATGCTGAGAGAATGGAGCGGCTGGGCTTGTATATTCTGGAGGTTAGAAGGATGAGAGGAAATCTTATTGAAACATACAAGATTATCAAGGGTTCGGACACTCTATAGGCAGGAAACATGTTCCGATGTTGGGGGAGTCCAGAACCAGGGGCCACAGCTTAAGAATAAGGAGTAAGCCATTTAGAACGGAGATGAGGAAACACTTTTTCTCACAGAGAGTGGTGAGTCTGTGGAATTCTCTGCCTCATTGGAGGCAGGTGCTCTGGATACTTTCAAGAGAGAGCTAGATAGGGCTCTTGAAGATAGCTGAGTCAGGGGATATGAGGAGAAGGCAGGAACAGGGTACTGATTGGGGATGATCAGCCATGATCACATTGAATGGCGGTGCTGGCTCGAAGGGCCGAATGGCCTACTCCTGCACATATTGTCTGTTATATTTGACTTTAGCACCAAGTCTGCTACCCCACCAGAAAATCATAAAACAGACCAAATTGAAATTTGTGCCTGCTGCAGTGATTTACACCCAAAATAATGAGTTAAAACAGACCCATGCATTTGCTGAAGGCAGCTTTAGTTTAGTTTAGAGATACAGCGTGGAAACAGGCCCTTCGGCCCACTGAGTCCTCACAGACCAACAATCACCCCCGTACACTAGTTGAATCCTACACACTATGGACAATTTACAAAGGGCCAATTAACCTACAAACATGTACATCTTTTGAATGTGTGAGCACCCAGACGAAAGCCAGAATGTGATCCTCAGTTTGTTCGGCCAACATCCCTCCTCACTCCAATACTATGAAGTTTACTGCTGTGATGGAGGCCAATGCCATGGTGGCTGAATGCATCACTGATCAGTTAAGACCAAAGTTGGACCCTTGAAGAATGAAAAGGGTGAATTTATTATGGGGAATGAGGAAATGGCAGATGTGTTGAACAGGTACTTTGGATCTGTCTTTACAAAGGAGGACACAAACAATCTTCCTGAGGAACTAGCCAGAGGATCTGGGGTGACGGAGGAACTGAAGGAAATCCACATTAGGCAGGAAATGGTGTTGGGTAGACTGATGGGACTGAAGGTTGACGAATCCCCAGGGCCTGATGGTCTGCATCCCAGGATACTTAAGGAAGTGGCTCTAGAAATCATGGATGCATTGGTGATCATTTTCCAATGTTCCATAGACTCAGGATCAGTTCCTGCGGATTGGAGGGTAGCTAATATTATCCCTCTTTTTAAGAAAGGCACGAGAGAGAAAACGGACATAGACCAGTTAGCCTGACATCAGTGGTGGGGAAGATGCTGGAGTCAATCATAAAAGATGAAATAGCCGAACATTTGGATAGCAGTAACAGGATCGGTCCGAGTCAGCATGGGTTTACGAAGGGGAAATCATGCTTGACTAATCTTCTGGAATTTTATGAGGATGTAACTAAGAAAATGGACAAGAGAGAGCCAGTGGATGTAGTGTATCTGGACTTTCAGAAAGTATTTGATAAGGTCCCACATAGCAGATTAGTGGGCAAAATTAGGGCACATGGTATTGGGGGTAGAGTGCTGACATGGATAGAGAAGTGGTTGGCAGACAGGAAACAAAGTAGGGATTAACGGGTCCCTTTCAGAATGGCAGGCAGTGACTAGTGGGGTACCGCAAGGCTCGGTGCTGGGACCGCAGCTATTTACAATATACATCAATGATTTAGATGAAGGGATTAGAAGTAACATGAGCAAATTTGCAGATGACACAAAGCTGGGTGGCAGTGTGAACTGTGAGGAGGATGCTATGAGAATGCAGGGTGACACGGACAGGTTGGGTGAGTGGGCAGATGCATGGCAGATACAGTTTAATGTGGATAAATGTGAGGTTATCCACTTTGGTAGCAAAAACAGGAAGGTTTATTATCTAAATGGTGTCAAGTTGGGAAAAGGGGAAGTACAACGGGATCTGGGGATCTTTGTTCATCAGTCTATGAAAGTAAACATGCGGGTACAGCAGGCAGTGAAGAAAGCGAATGACATGGAACGGGATACTGATAGGGGATGATCAGCCATGATCACATTGAATGGCGATGTTGGCTCGAAGGACCGAATGGCCTACTCCTGCACCTATTGTCTATTGAATTTCCCATTCATTTCAGTGGTAAAGATCAGATGATGTACTGAGGTACATTTAACAAGACTGCAACTAATGTTGGAGCGGGGATAAAATGGTTGGAAGAACATTTTTGATCATTGGAATATGAGCCGTTTAGATATTGGGATCAACATATCAAAGGTCAGAAGGGAGAGCCTGTAATTCAGCCTTCACGGGGATTACAGTCTGTTGTGTTCTTGGTTTTTTATGACAGTCACACATTGATTATTCTCCCAACATCAGAGATCCGGTCTCATTGGTGTACAGGGGTGGTATTGAGCGCATTCTATGCGCATCTGACACTACATCAAGATGACCCAAGTCCAATTTTGTGAGGGCACAACGTGCTACAGTAACTCAGCAGGTCAGGCAGCATCCCTGGAGAACATGTCGGGTTGGGTCGAGACCCTTCTTCGATTCTGTGAGGGTTGCGAATTTGCGATCATGACTTTTTCTCGATTAAATTGAATGTTAGCACAATTAGCAAAAGCAAATAGTAATTTCTAAGAGTTTTAAAGCTCTGTTCTCATTGACCAACGTCACTATCAACACACCTTGAAAGAGACAAAGATCATTGCCCACAAGGAAGGGGATGCACAGGTATGACCTTTAAGTTGAAGATAAACACAAAATGCTGGAGCAACTCAATGGGACAGACAACATCTCTGGAGTAAAAGGATAGGTGAAGTTTCAGGTCAAGACCCTTCATCAGACATGTTACCAATTCTGTTGAGCTGCTGCAAGTAAGAAGTGTTCTTTCTGGGACAGATGACAATAAAACATCTTCACTGTACGATTTTCTCCAGAGATGCTACCTGACCAGCTGAGTTACTCCAGCATTTTGTGTCCATCTTTGATATAAACCTTGTTATTACATTATGACCGTTTAGAGGGAATTTGAGAAAGATTTGGGGGGGAATTTGAAAAAAAAGTTTCTATAGTGTAATTTTTAAATCCTTGGTCAGCATGGAAAATTATTGACAGGGTAAGCTAGTTCGCCAGTCCCCCCCAGTTTTTCTGTTCAAAGCCAATAGCCCCCATCATCATCTAGAAGCGAGGACGGAGGGATATAAACTGCACACATATTGCCCAGCCCACTCCATGGGCACTATGTTGCTTTCCAACAGAAGCAGCAGTATGAATGTTTATTGACGTTTAGAACTACGCTTCAGTTTCAAGTTAGTGGGTTTGAACAAACTATCTCTCTTTATTTGCTCTTTCCCGCAGGTTCTGTTGTTGTTTTATTTATCATGGAACCTTGTCATAAATTCGCATTTATTCTGTTACTTTTTGACATGCTATTAAAATTAAACGGTGTTATATTTAATCTACACTGAAGGTTAGAAATCATGTTTTTATGCCATCTTTTACTCACGTTTGTATTATACGAAGTTACCACTTACAGTGATGCATTACTTGAATGGCTTAGCAGGTGCAACACCATTCCACGGAAACAGTGCATGCTGACTAATTAATTGTTTGCAGTTACAGCGATATGGATTTGTTAGCTTGAACGGCAGAGGGCATTGAAATGAGATCCCTTTCACCTGTGTTCAAATCTGACATTGTGAGTGGAGGGGATTCGCAGCTGCCTGAGGGCACAAGTAGGGGGGCAGTGTGTGGGTCACAGGCCAAGGGGGAATGACAGTGTCTTTGCTGAGATTCACATACATCAGTCAGTTGTGGATGACAGCGGACCTTTGTCTCATATCTCAAGTAGGTAAAGTAGAAGTTAAGTTCAGCTGATACTCACCAGAGTCGAGTCCGGAGTCAGGAAACGTGCGGTCAAATGCTTTCCATCAGAAATACTCAATTGCTCTGTGAGCTGAGGTTTACAAAGAAACGTGACTCAATCTGCTGATCATTGCCAATGCACTACACCTGTTTTGTTGTGGAATAGTTTCTGTTTCAAGCATAATGTTTGAAATGATCCCGATGTACCATTTGCTTGCTGCCGTTAGCACTGCCTGGTGTAAACGTTACCACTGTATATGCAGCTGACCATGGATGTATGGCCAGGATTCACTACCTCTTATAGCAAATATCCACTGACGTGTGTAAGTGAATTGTGGGTTTTTTTTTAAAGAAAAAATTGGTTCATTCTGAGGTGTCTGAAATGCTTGAAAGAAATTGAGGTGAAGTCTCTATTTGAAATCTATTTTGTAGTAAAGTCTGTATTGACCGAATATCTGCCTCTCCTTTGCAGTGCAATCAGTTGGGTTTAAGCAATGCCCCCATGTGCCTTGAATCTAATTGTGCTCATGTTCACTGTGTGCATGATCTTACTGTCACCAACATAGTAAAAAAATAAAAGACAACATTTGGAGTGCTCTGCCTCTTATTGCTTTGAAGTGTGCAGCCTTTCATAGAAACATAGAAAATAGGTGCAGAAGGAGGCCATTCGGCCCTTAGAGCCAGCAACGCCAGTCATTGTGATCATGGCTGATCGTCCCCAAATCAATAACCCGTGCCTGCCTTCTCCCCATATCCCTTGATTCCACTAACCCCTAGAGCTTTATCTAACTCTCTCTTAAATCCATCCAGTGACTTGGCCTCCACTGCCCTCTGTGGCAGGGAATTCCATAAATTCACAACTCTCTGGGAGAAAAAGTTTTTTCTTACCTCAGTCTTAAAATGTTGTTCTTTAAAGCATTCGTTATGATGATGTATTTTTTTCTGTAAAAAAAAACAAGTTTCTAAAGATTGTGTCAACTAAATAGTGGGCTGTGGACATTCTCATCAGATCAGGCAGCAGTTATGGGAGATAAATATGTCATCAACCTTAACTCCAGATGAAAACTCATGTGAAGATCATTCATTTCATTTGAGCATTTTGGCTGGAATCCAGAATTGCCACCTGCAATCTATACACATCAGTCCTGGGCCACATGGGGAGGGTCAACACACACAGGCCACCTGCAAGCTCTAGTTAAATGGCAAGGATGGGTTACAGTTCTTCCTTGGACATTGTAGTGTAGAATTCTACCCACTGATGGGTTCTGACAAAGATTAAACTGGCGATGGAGCTGCTATTGATTTAAAAAAAAACATTTTTTGAATGTTGTTAACATTGAAAATAAGAATTTGTTTTATTAATGAATGAGTTAATTGAAAGTACATAAACATAATTAAGCATTTGGCTTAGCCTCCTAATCTGCAGCCCTGGAACTCCAATCCTGTACAAGGTGTGAGTGGTGATGCTTCTGCAGCACAGCACCACTGGGCCCAATTGTTGGACTCCATGGAGATAACAATGTCAGGGGAACATGAAAATACAGACTTTGTACCTTCAGCTGATCCAGGCCTTCAGTTGGGACAAGAGTCAGGAAACCATGATGCAGCTTGACAGGACTTTGGTCACCTCACAGTTGGAATATTGCCAGCAGTTCTAGCCGCCCCAACACAGGATGTGATGGCTTTGGAAAAAGTGCAGAGGACCAGAAAAGGTGTATCGGAATAGTGCCTGGATTAGCTACCAGGACAGGCTGAACAGACTTGGATTGCTTTATCTGGAAATACATAAGGTTGAGAGGATGTTTAAGAAGGAACTGCAGATGCTGGAACAATCAAAGGTAGACAAAAATGCTGGAGAATCTCAGCGGGTGAGGCAGCATCTATGGAGCGAAGGAATGGGTGACGTTTCGGGTCGAGACTAGCCTTCTTCAGACTAGAAGGGTCTCGACCCAAAACATCACCCATTCCTTCGCTCCATAGATGCTGCCTCACCCGCTGAGCTTCTCCAGCATTTTTGTCTACCTTCTAAGGTTGAGAGGAGATCTGTTAGAAATACATACAATTATGAGAGGCATAAATAGGGTGTGCAGGCAGAACCTTTTTTCCAGGATAGAAATATCAAATACTAGAGGGCATAGCTATAAGGCGTGAGGGTAAAGAATAAAGGAGATGTGAGGGGCAGATTTCCTACAGGGGGGGTGATTGCCTGGAACACGTTGCCATGAGTGGTGCCAGCATGTACGATAATGGCATTGCAGAGACTTTGGATAGGAACATGGACATGCAGGGAATGAGAGTTCTGGATTATGTGGAGGCAGGTAAGAGTTGGTCTTGGCATCTTGTTTGGCAGAAGCAATATGGGCAGAAGGTCCTGTTTCCGTGCTGTACTGTTCTATGTTCAGTTGTTTTCAATGGTTAACTGCCGGCCACTGCCAGTGATGTTTGACTCATTGCTTCTCAGCTCATGCTGCCTCAGAGCTCAACTTGTTCAACTGTACCCTAGTAAGACCACACCTGGAGTATTGTGTGCAGTTTTGGTCCTCTAATTTGAGGAAGGACATTCTTGCTATTGAGGGAGTGCAGCGTAGGTTTACAAGGTTAATTCCCGGGATGGCGGGACTGTCATATGCTGAGAGAATGGAGCGGCTGGGCTTGTATACTCTGGAGTTTAGAAGGATGAAAGGGATTCTCATTGAAATATATAAGATTGTTCAGGGTTTGGATACGCTAGAGGCAGGAAACATGTTCCCGATGTTGGGGGAGTCCAGAACCAGGGGCCACAGTTTAAGAATAAGGGGTAAGCCATTTAGAACGGAGACGAGAAAACACTTTTTCTCACAGAGAGTGGTGAGTCTGTGGAATTCTCTGCCTTAGAGGGCAGTGGAGGCGGGTTCTCTGGATACTTTCAAGGGAGAGCTAGATAGGGCTCTTAAAAATAGCGGAGTCAGGGGATATGGGGAGAAGGCAGGAACGGGGTACTGATTGGAGATGATCAGCCATGATCACATTGAATGGCGGTGCTGGCTCGAAGGGCCGAATGGCCTACTCCTGCACCTATTGTCTATTGTCTATTTGGTGAGCATTTTGTTACTCAGGCCTTCACGAAGCAGCATTATATTGGACCTATGAAACTTAAATCCATGAATAGAAACACTTGTGCTTTTGTACAGCATCTATCACAAACTTAATATGATACCAAGGTCTAATAGATGGAGTGTCAACGTGCTCTAGGAATAAACGTTCAGTACTAAAAAGGAACATGTGCATGTGATTGCTGGCTTGTGAAGAGAAAAAAAGCCATTAACGTATCTGACCCATAGCAGCTCACGTGCCTCTTCTAAAAGTACAAAAGTTCACATTATTCTGTTTAATTTCTCTGACTATATGTTTTGTCAATCAAATCAGATCAGCAAAAAGCATTGAATTTTGACCAAGGTATTAGAGCTAAAATTCAATTGTTTGATGCCCCTCTTGTTTGATCACATGCCTAGTACAACATTGTTTTAACTGCGTGAGATGAAAGAGAGCAAGTAGATCCTTTAGGTCTGAATTTGACACCAATCCTAAATATTCAGACCATGTAAAGCAAAAAAACAATTCTACCAACTACATTGGGATAAAGTAGAATGTGCTGGAGGAATTCTGTGGGTCAGGCAGCATACGTGGAGAGAAATAGCCAAGTTTCTGCGCAGAAACATTCAGACTCTTCCGTCTCCTGAGGGGATGTTGATGGAGAAGGGAGACTATTAGACTAAATGAAAACCTACTAAAACAGTCAGGAAGCTGGAATTTGCGTTGTGGTACATATGACTATATTTTCTTGGTGTATTCAATCTAGTTGAATCGGAACAAAAGATCTCATCCTCATTTGTGGCATTCATAGAAACATAGAAAATAGGTGCAGGAGTAGGCCATTCGGCCCTTCGAGCCTGCACTGCCATTCAATATGATCATGGCTGATCATCTAACTCAGTATCCTGTACCTGCCTTCTCTCCATACCTCCTGATCCCTTTAGCCACAAGGGTCACATCTAACTCCCTCTTAAATATAGCCAATGAACTGGCCTCAACTACCTTCTGTGGCAGATAATTCCAGAGATTCACCACTCTCTGTGTGAAAAAAGTTTTTCTCATCTCGGTCCTAAAATACTTCCCCCTTATCCTTAAACTGTGACCCCTTGTTCATCATATGTTCATAAGTTATAGGAGCAGAGTTAGGCCATTCGGTCCATCGAGTCTATTCTGACTGATCTATTATGGCTGATCTATCCTCCCCTCTCAACCCCATTCTCCTGCCTTCTCCCCGCAACCCTTACTAATCAAGAACGTGTCAAAGGAAGACACAAAATGCTGATGTTTCTGGTCGAGACCCTTCTTCAGACCTGTCAATCCCCACTTTAAAAATACCCACTGACTTGGCCTCCACAGCTGTGTGTGCAGTTAATTCAACAGATTCACCACCCCCTGGCTGAAGACCACAAATTGATCGTCCTGGCTAAAGATGATTAGTCAGTAAATTCACATTGTACGTTTCCGACGATCTCTTCTATTATTGAAGTGTTGTTGCTTTGACTGTATAGTTTGATGATATGTTGGGCTTGGGCCAGTCAAAGATATCTTAATTGATATCCTTGTATCCACAGGGATCCACATGTGGCTTCCTTCCATTTCACCCTCACTCGCTACTGTCCAACTCTTCAGCAAATCACTTCACGCTGCACGTTTCACCTCTTGCCTGTGGGTATAATTTCACACCTGTACATCTGCCCAACTCTTCTCCCAACTGTGTATAATTTATTTGGCCATTAATTGCCAGATCTGGCCAGATTATACCAAGTGCTATTGGACAACTGTGTTTACTCTTAATTAAAATGTTGGATTCATCTGTGATCCATCCAAAGACCAGTCAGTTCTTTACGACTGTTTCTGCTATATTATGAAAGAACTATGATACGGGCTCCATTACTGGTGGATCATTTGGTAACAATGGTGATTAAAAACAGTATTTCCAAATGTAGGTAAATTGTTTCTGTACAAGTAGTTTCAAATAATTTGAACTTGTAAGTCCATTCTTAGCCTTTTTTTAAAAGCTTAGAATTATCTAGAGATATTTTCCATCCAATGCCAAAGTGTTATTATTATGTGACTGACCCTGAAAACTGCTTGCAGTGATCAAATGATCGCTGTTCCAAAAGTTTCAACCTTCTTGACACTTCTTGGCATACAAGCTGTGAGGGTGTTTACGTGTGGTCTCTCTCTTGTCAATGGAGAAAGCCCAGTACAGAAAGCTCAGCGCGCGTATGGGAAGAGGAGTTAAAATGTTTTGGCAACCGGGAGATCCCATCGGCCTTGTCTGAAGAAGGGTCTCGACCCGAAACATCACCCCATTCCTTCAATCAGGAGATGCTGCCTGGCTCCCATTTTGTGTCTATCTTGACAGTAACGTTGATGTCTAAGATTCAATCACAATGATTTTAATAAAATGTGCATTTTTAAATGAATATTTTAAACATTTAAAAAAAAATTTAAACTTCAAAACATATAGGGTAATCAAGAATCTTTTTCACAAACTTCATAAAAAATAAAGCATTATATATTTTCCAATTTTATCATCTTAAAAAAAATTTGAAGCGTTACGAGTGAATTATAATCAATATGCACCAAATGCCCAGAGAGTTTAAGTTGTAATTATGGATTAAGAAACTATTAAAAGTTCATTTAGACTTTTTCCAGAAAGGCGTAAGATTCTTGGCATGTTGTGTAGGGATAATCAATCCTAAACACACAAAATCCATTTGGAAAACTGGATAGACTTCTCGAAACTTTATTGAATAGTTAGAGGCCATTCAGCCCTTTGGGGGGCAAGGCTCTCAGTTTTACTGAAAGGAGCACAAGGCTCCTATATGGCAGAGGGGAAACTTGTAGGTGCCCAAGAAACCAGCCACATCCACATAGGAGCCTGAGACCAACTGGGATAATAGCAGCAGCTGGTGAGGGATGAGTCATTGTGCGTTAGTGAAGTATAGCACAGAAATGGGCTGAAGATAGACACGAAATGCTGGAGTGGCTCAGCCGGGCAGGCAGCATCTCTGGAGAAAAGGAATGGGTGGTGCTTCGGGTCAAGACCCTTCAGACTAGAGATGCTGCCTGAGCTTCTCCAGCATTTTGTGTCTATCTTCGGTGGAGACCAGCATCTGCAGTTCCTTCCTCCACAGAAATGGGTCCTTTAGCCCACAGAGTACACAATGACCATCAACCACCTAGTTACACTAATCCTGCATTAAATCCATTTTAATTCTCCCCACATTCTCATAGAATCGGCACACAGTCTACAACAGACCAATTATTAGTGCCAACTCACAGTGGGCAATTCATCTACAAACCTGCATTTATTGGAATGTGGGAGGAAGCCCCTTTGGTCACTGAGAGAGAGCGCAGATTCCACGCATAAGTCACCAGAGGCCGAGCTTAATCCTTGGTTGTTGGGGCTGCTAACTGACTTCTCTACTAGTTCACCACTGTGCCAGCTGTGCTTTTCAAATAAGAGGTTGGCTCACTGCAAATTCCACAGCTGCTGTGTCATCGCAACAATCAATTAAAAATGTTGTAAATATGCTTGATTCCTTCCTTTCTTTGTTTACAACAAAAAGTGGAGGCCATTCAGCCCATCAAGTCCCCCCCCCCTCCCCATATCATTGTTTTCCTGCTGCCCTTCAGCTTGTACATTCTCACAAGTCTTCTCTCATGCATGGTCTGCCCTTACACAGTGGTAGCCTCTGAGGAGTATTAGCAAGATTGCAGGGTGACTGGAAACATCTGTTCCATGTTGTCCATTGCCTGAGAGTCCTGTTTATGTGTGGGATTGAAAGTGACAGGAGTAGGTTTGAGAGTATCAATCACCATTAGTGTGTGGAGGAAAGGGGATTATGGTGATCAGTACTGCAGCTGTTCTTCCCCACCGAGTTGCCTGAAATTGTCAACATCACCCTTGCTTAACATTAACCACTTGTTTATAAACTATGAATGCTGGTTCATTGCTCATTGTGGATTGACATGTTTAGTTTAGTTTAGAGATACAGCGTGGAAACGGGCACTTTGGCCCACCGAGTCCACACGTATCAATGACCTCCCGCACTCTAGTTCTATACTACGCACCAGGGACGATTTACAAAAGCTAATTAACCTACAAACCTGTAAGAAGGAACTGCAGATGCTGGTTTAGACCGAAGACTGACACAAAATGCAGGTGTAGCTCAGCAGGGCAGGAAGCATCTCTGGAGAGAAGGAATGGGTGATGTTTTGCATCGAGACCCTACTTCAGACTCACGTTTTGGGTCGAGTCTGAAGAAGGGTCTCGACTAGAAACGTCACCCATTCTCTCCAGAGATGCTGCCTGTCCTGCTGAGCTACTCCTGCATTTTGTGTCTAATCTGCAAACCTGTACGTCTCTGGAAATTGGAGCACCTGGAGAAAACCCACGCGGTCACAGAGGGAATGTACAAACTCCATACAAACAGCATCCGTAGTTGGGATCGAACTCGGGAATCTGGCACTGTCAGGCAGCGACTCTACCATGCCGCTATTTTATGCAAAAGGGTCATAGATGATTTCTTAGGTGTGAGCCCCTTTAGAAATATGAGCTGAATTTCCTATAAATAAAGATTTAAAATCCTGATTTCAGATTGAACTAAAGGGAACTATAAAACATAAGTCTCAGGTTAGTCGGGGTGTCTTAAAAGGGTAAGACACAGAACAATGGAGAACGTGGATAGGTAATCTATTGGAGGTACACAAAAATACTGGAGAAACTCAGCGGGTGCAGCAGCATCTATGGAGCGAAGGAAATGGGCAACGTTTCGGGCCGAATCCCGAAGGGGTTCGGCCCGAAACGTTGCCTATTTCCTATTGCCTCTTGCCTATTTCCTTCGCTCCATAGATGTTGCTGCACCCGCTGAGTTTCTCCAGCATTTTTGTCTACCTTCGATTTTCCAGCATCTGCAGTTCCTTCTTAAACACATAGGTAATCTATTAGATTGGGGGATTCTTCCGCGGTCTATAAGTGGTCCACTCGATCTTCACTGTAAGTGGTCCAGTCATTTAGAAAGTGAAGTTAAAAATAGATTTAGATTTTAAAATCGATGTATAATATTGCCAAAAAGCAACAGTAAGCTGGACAACTGGGAACATCTCAGAATTCAGCAAAGGAAGACCTAGGCATTGATAAGGAAATTAAAGATAGACACAAAAAGCTGGTGTAACTCTGCTGGGACAGGAGAGAAGGAATAGGTGACGTTTCGGGCCGAGACTGAGGTTTGAAAAAGGGTCTTGACCCGAAACGTTACCCATTCCTTCTCTCCAGAGATGCTGCCTGTCCCGCTGAGTTACTCCAGCTTTCTGTGTCTATCTTCGGTTTAAACCAGCATCTGCCGTTCCTTCCTACTCACAAGGAAATGGAAAGTTGAATATAAGAGTGGGACAGCAATGGACATAAATATGGACATAAACAGTCTCTATACACATTGGCCACCCCAATTAAACCAAACGAGATGCAGGAAATCTTTCAGGAAATGCTGGAAATTCTGAGCGGGTCAGGCAGCATGTGACGGAAGGAAAAGGTTGGAGACTCTTCATCAGATTCAGATTCAGATTCAACTTTAATTCACTGTCATTGTCAGTGTACAGTATAGAGACAACGAAATGCAGTACCTGATCAGATCTGTAAAGGCGACAAAAGAAGTTTGTAGAACTGCAGGGAGGATGGGGGAGGGAGAAGTCTCCGAAATGGTGAAGCCAGGCTGGCCATATGGATGAGCTGTAAACAGGTTACTTTGTCAATGAGTGAATGAGAGTAGTGAGGGAGAAGACCTTCCTGTAGACGGTTTCATTACCCTGATTACAGTTTCTCTAACTGCTCCCGTTCATTTATTGACCACATGCCTTGTTTACAAGTTCTACCCTTGCTCACCCCAGTTTCACCCTGTCAAAGTCATCACCCACCCTGCAGCTTTTTAAACTTTCATCCCTTTTCAGTTCTGACAAACAGACTCTGACCTCCATTCTCTCACCATTCTCTCTGACCTTATCAGGATTGAACCCAGGCCACTGGTGTTGTGAGGCAGCAGCTCTACCAACCACACCACTGTACCTAGGGTTGCCAACTGTCCCGTATTAGCCAGGACATCCCGTATATTGGGCTAAATTGGTTTGTCCCGTATACACCCTTGTGCCGTATTTGACTGCTACTACTCTGTAATAACCACTTAGACAGATCCTGAATCTGATACAACACCGTGCGTGCCTGTTGCATGTGCTGTTGATGCCACACATGAGTGATTCACCTGTTATCCAATTACAGGCCCCCTTATGCGCATCAGTTGTACGCTATATTTTGCCCATCTCTGTAACCCCCTCCCCTCCCCCTCAATGTTCCCTCCTCCTCTCCCTCAATATCCTCCCTCCTCCACTCCCCTCTATCTACCCACCGCGCCCCACACAGCACTGTCCCATCTCCCTCCCCCTCCTCCCCTCCCCTCTCCATCCCCTTCCCTCTCCCTCTTCCTCCCCTCCCCTGCCCTCCACTACCCCTCCCCACTCCTCCCCCTCTCCCTCCCCCTCCATGACCCCTCTCCCCACCCATCGCATTCCCTCCCATCCCATCGAATCAGTCCTGGGATACAGAGTCACACAGAGTGCCCACACCGCCCAACATGCCCCGTCTACACCAGTCCCTTATTGCCCCTTACATGCCCCGTCTACTCCCACCTCGTTGTCCCTTATTTGGGTGTGAGAATGTTGGCAACCCTAACTGTCCCGCCCTACTTGTGGCGATAATTCATAGCTTCAGTTACCAACCGGCAATATAAGTGACAACCTGCCCTTTAACTATTCTCCAGTGGCTAATTCTTATGCAAGCTTCAGTTAATTTATCAAGATAATGTACTGAATTCAGTCTGAACTATATACTTCATTTGGGGAATTGTTTAAGGCCTGAAAGAGGTATTAAAAAGTGATCTTTCAGTCCCTGTTATATCCTGTTCTGGTGAAGGGTCCCTACTTATCCATGTCTTCCAACGATGCTGCGTTACTCCAGCACTTTGTACCCTTTTGTTTGAAAACCAGCATCTGCAGTTCCTTGTGGCTACAGTGCTGGTGAATGTCAGGTGACCTGAAAGGTTAGCTCTGTATCATCTTTCACAGATGCTGCTTGCACTTGGAAATGTTTTCCAGTAGCTTATCTTTAAGTGTCAGATTTGCAGCATCTGCAGTAGTTAGTAGTTGATTGATTACAATGCAGGTCGCAGCATTCGCAGTCTCTGAAGCATTTGATGCAAGATCGCAGAGCTCAGCAGGAAATAATGCTGTTTCTGGAATTTTGTCAGATTTGTTACTGGATGATGTGCAAAGTTACACCATCCCCCAATTTTAACTCTTGAGGACAGACTGTCTCTAATCTCAGTGCCGTTTTACATCCTATATAATGGCTGCACTGTCTTTACTTGTAAATTGATCAAAATTACATTATAACACGGTGGGGCAGCGGTAGAATTGCTGCCTTCCAGGGGGAGACCCAGGATCGCTCCCGATTATGGGTGCTGTCTGTACGGAGTTTGTACGTTCTCCCCGTGACCTGCGTGGGTTTTCTCCGAGATCTCCGGTTTCCCCCCCACTCTCCAAAGAGAGACGTATTGGTCTGTAGGTAAATTGGCATAGTACAAGGGTAAATAATCCCTAGTGTGTGTAGGATAGTGTTAGTGTGCGGGGATTGCTGGATAGTGTTAGTGTGCGGGGATTGCTGGATAGTGTTATTGTGCGGGGATTGCTGGATAGTGTTATTGTGCGGGGATTGCTGGATAGTGTTATTGTGCGGGGATTGCTGGATAGTGTTAGTGTGCGGGGATTGCTGGATAGTGTTATTGTGCGGGGATTGCTGGATAGTGTTATTGTGCGGGGATTGCTGGATAGTGTTAGTGTGCGGGGATTGCTGGTTGGTGCCCCAGAGCCTATTTCCGCGCTGTATCAAATAATTTTAAAGACAACATGGGATTTAAATGCCTGAAGGTAATAATGCAGACGTTTCCTACAATGCCCCGTTTCACATGATTTTTAAAATATACGGATCCATTTTCTATTTTATCCCAGATCCGTAACGACTGCTGAGATTGTAAAAGAATCTCATCTTTCCACTGGATCTCATGATCTTAAATCTATCGATATTGACACATTGCCAGAAGGAATAGATTTATTTCTTAAACCACTCCATCAGGGGTGTTTGTCCTGAAGCCGTTATTAGGTCAACTCTTAATCATCTCTGTTCCTAGGAGAATGGGCTTAATTGTTCTGGTCTCTTATAGTTGAATACCATTATATTTGATTTATGGGAGATTTGGTATGTCTATGAATACTCTCTTGAACTTCTCCACAGGTGTACTGTAGAGAACATATTGATTGGTTGCATTGCAGCTGGGTTTGGCAACTCGAACGCCCGAGAATGACGAAGATTGCAAAAAGTGCACAGAATCTTGCTCAGTCCATCACAGGTGCTGACCAACAAGAGTTGCTGCCTCAAGAAGGTAGCCAGCATCACCAGACACCCACACCACCATGGCCACGCTCTCATTTCACTCCCGCCATCGGAAAGGGAGTACAGAGAAGGTTCACCAGACTGATTCCTAGGATGTCAGGACTTTCATATGAAGAAAGACTGGATAGACTCGGCTTGTACTCGCTAGAATTTAGAAGATTGAGGGGGGATCTTATAGAAACTTACAAAATTCTTAAGGAGTTGGACAGGCTAGATGCAGGAAGATTGTTCCCGATGTTGGGGAAGTCCAGAACAAGGGGTCACAGTTTAAGGATAATGGGGAAATCTTTTAGGACTGAGATGAGAAAAACATTTTATACACAGAGAGTGGTGAATCTCTGGAATTCTCTGCCACAGAATGTAGTTGAGGCCAGTTCATTGGCTATATTCAAGAGGGAGTTAGATGTGGCCCTTGTGGCTAAAGGGATCAGGGGGTATGGAGAGAAAGCAGGTACAGGATACTGAGTTGGATGATCAGCCATGATCATATTGAATGGTAGTGCAGGCTCGAAGGGCCGAATGGCCTACTCCTGCACCTATTTTCTATGTTTCTATGAAAGAAGGCATCGGAGTCTGCAAACTGCAACGTCCCAGCTCAGGAGTAGCTTCTTTCCGACAGCCATCAAGCTATTACCCACTGCAACGCCAAATATGCTCCGAACTATATAGACAGCAGCAATATTTTTGACTTTGCATTACTATTGTCTATTTATTTGTCTGTTTTTTTTTTAACATATACTTTACTTTTTTGGTTATTTATTATGGATTTTACAGATTAATATGTTTACATATCTGTTGTGCTGATGCAAGTAAGAATTTAATTGTTCCATTTTGGGACATATGACAATAAAACATTCTGGACTTGACCAGGGAACAGCCTAGTAACCACTATCCTTTAAAGCCCTTACAATTTGTTATCAAGATCAGTGCTTTGCTGTGTCCATGGCATTCCAGTTGATCCTTAATCAGTGACTATAAAGTTCTAATATTGCCTTTTCCTTTTATATTACAATGGTATTATATTGTTCTAACACACACCAACATACGTATTAATATGCCCGACCATCCATTAAGGATATTTTCGCACATTCACCCTTTAAATAAATCTAGCTTAAATTCAATTTTCCCCCCAAAAAAGAAAACAAAAGTTGCAAAGACCATGGGCGAAAGTTACTTTAATTACATAAATTGTATATAGAATGTACAGTACAATTAATTTGACTTGGCACAGTGACCAAGTACAACAATATTTCAATGAATTTCATATCTCTTTGTAGGATATTCTAAAAAGCCTTCGCATTTTAATCAATAAAATAAAATATTGCAAACTCGATCAGCTATGATGGAAAGAAAAGATCGCCATGGGTGTTGCCCGAAGTAAAATGCAAAATGATTTTTGTGAGCATAAGTATGACAGCACCTCAAAGAGTAAATAAAGGGATCGTGGTTCGAGCACTGGTGATTTTGGTGCACTAGATCAAATATTAATTGTCAAACAAAGTGTACTTTGAAGGTGCTGATAGTTGCTTCATTACTTAGCTTTGTCGCACTACATTTAACTACTACGCATCTCGTGCAACCTCCTTGCCATCGCTTCCAGTTCACTTTCAATCTCCTCAAGGCTCTCCACTTCTTGCTCCTGAGAAAATATTAAGAATTGAATTATTACTTGAAATGGACTTTGTCAGAATAACAATGACTGGCACTTTCAAAGTAAGGATATCGTAACAATTCACTTATTTTCCAGGCAACTAATGAGGTGAAAATAAATATGCACCAGCCATGTTTCCAAATGCAGGCATCTGCTGTGTTGAACCACGAGTTGCCACTTGCAAATCAATTCACATTTAAAATGAGTTTTGCAAATACATTTCCTAGAGCCAGAATCCAGTGTGATTGCAGTTGGCAGATGTGGACTCTATCTCACCAGAGGAAAGTGGAAGTAGTTTGAGCCTATGTTTCACAGGCAATTTGAGCCTCTATGCTCTTGTTGAATGTAACAAGTTTAGCATTGGTATGAAGTTGGAAATATTTGCACCAACACTAAACTTGTAGCATGAATGCAATATTAACACTATTTCATCCTTGCACATTTAAAAATAGGATCCTCTAACTACATATTCTGTCTTGCATGAATTCTGTACTTTCTGTTCTTGGCATGTGTGGAGTTACCCATTGAATGAAATGTTCCACATTTACGTGGTGAGTGAACGTAAAGAGTATCAAGTTAGTTCATTTAATCATCCATGTGTGTATGACTTGCATGCAGATCTATTGTGTGAATATTTTGCAAGTGGTGGCTTATGGAAAACGATCTCATGAACCCACCATCTGTTTTGTTGGCAAGTTCTACTTGTGGCAAGCAATGATCTATGTGAATCCGGGGTCAGTGTCAATGTTCTGTCATCCATTCTTGGAAGTGTGCAAAGCTTCTGTTTCTTCAGCTATGCCATCTAAATACTTATATTGAAAAGCACAGCAGTAGAGCATCTCAGATCCCTCAACTCACTAAACACCCAATTACAAAAAAGCATGGTGAAGCTCACAACCCAAGTGACCTGGGTTCAATTGTGACCCAAGGTATAGTATGCGTGGGGTTTGCATATACTCTCTAACACGCCCATGTGTTTCCTAAGGGTGCTTAGGGTCCACCCATATCCAGAAGTCATGCAGGTAGGCAGGTTACTGACTACTCCAGGTTGCCCCTGGTGTGCAGATGAGAGGTAGAATCTGGGATAGGGAGAAGGAGATGGAGAAAAGAAAAGGAAGCTGCTGGAAATATGAGGAGAGTGAAATGGGAAGAGTGCAAATGTGTGAGAGCTGAATGGGGTTGTTTCTATGCTGTATATGATTTCATTCTGTGGACCTGAAAGTGATGAGCTTGAATTCCTGGTGACTGTTCAAGACTGTTCAGCCAGAGAGAAAGACTGTGACAAATTAGCTTGCCGACAATGCTAATAAAGTCATGCTTTTGCAAATAAATATTACTGAAAGTGGGGATATCAACATATTGAAAGTTGTTCTGTCGCTTGGATGTTTTTTCCACAATGTTTGCCTCATATCCAGAGATCTAAACAAAATCAATGCTATTGTGGGAAAAGTTCATCTCATAATTCTGTATACAAGAGGCCTGTGTGGAATTTCTGGAAAAAAACTTATTTCCATTAACCGGTGAGAATGTGGAGATTGCTACCATTAGGAGTTGTTGGAATCAATGGTGCAAGTGAAATGTATGGTTGTGTGGAAAAATAATAGTTCATGTGATAGAAGCAGAATTAGGCCATTCAGCCCATCAAGGCTACTCTGCCGTTCAATCATGGTTGATCCATCTTTCCCTCTTAATCCCATACTCCTGCCTTTTCCTCATAACCCCTGACACCCGCACTAATCAAGAATCTATCTATCTCTGCCTTAAAAATAACAATTGACTTGGTCTCCACAGCATTGTGTGGCAATGAATTGCACAGATTCACCATCCTCTGACTAAAGAAATTCCTCTTCATCTCTTTTGAAAATCTATGACAATATTGAATGCGCTACCTATTTTGTAAATCAATTCTGAGCCTCACCATTTTAGAGCTTGCTAGATTTGGAAATGGCTTAACTCATACTGATAACAGACCTCTAATTTAGGCAAAAATCTGTAGAACACAAAAGATGAAGTGAACTCTTTACCCAAAACATATCTTAGATTGTCAATGAGAATGTCTAATTTGGACAATTGGGAAGGTTGCTTACATCTCCAAATCTCCAGAAGCATCTCCAAATTCTTGAAGGGGCCCCGAACCAAAATGTTGTCTGTCCATTTCCCTCCACAGATGCAGCCTGATCTACAGAGATCTTCCAGTACTTTTTGTTTGCTTAAGATTGCAGTATCTGCAGTATCTCTTGTGCCTCCATCTCCAAATTATTTACAGAATTCTTAAAATTCTATAACCACAATGCCATTGCAATTAAAGAAGTCCAAAATAAATAAATACATGGTGCGTTTATAGTATTTTTCTTGTAAGTGTTTTGGTCATGCTTTCAGGAACAAGAGACCACAATTTTGGAATACCCATTTAAATGTTAGCATTGTGACTGTCTGTAGTATCATGGTTTTGTCTACTAGGTGCTGCTTGGAATGCTGGTCAACGCAGACTTGGTGGACCATAGGACCTGCTTACGCGCTGTCTCTCTAAACTAAACGCCTGCTCTTGAAAGTTCGGGTCAATATGGATCTAGTGCACACCTGGATAAGAAGTTTTAAACTATCTTTCCACGTCACGTTGTTTTTATACAATGAGATGAGTGTTATTTACAATGAATGTGATCTGGAGAAGAACTGGTTGAGAGGATTAGCCATTGATTATAAATCCATGTCATTTTCACGTTGATTTGTTTCAAGTCTTATTTGAAATAGAGTAGACAAATGTCATGCATGCCCTGCCAACATTTTGCTAGCCAAATATCTCACACTTTGTCCCAATCTAGCAAGCTTCAAGATCCCAAACAAAAAGGCAGCCATGTCCATGTTTTTCTGATGTTGATGAGCTGCTCTCCCCGGGGACAGGAGTGGGAGCAACATCTGCTCCCCAATGGTTTACAGACTCAAGCTTAACAAGTGACTGTGCAGTTTTAGCGCCTACACATCACAACCATAATCCAGCGGGCCGTGCGGTGGTAGAAGCTCCCAGTGGACTGCGGCCTGTGGGCTGGAAGCTGCCCTGCTGGCCCCTGCTCGTCCCCTACGGCCGGATGCACCGAGACCCGGTGGGCCGTGATCCGTAGGGGGGAAGCCGCTGAGAAGATCCTGCTCTTCCCAGAAGACCAGAGACTGGGAGGGTGGTGCAGGCGATGACGACCGATGCAACGGGCGAGGAACAAGGCTGTTAGGAGGGGGGACCAGGGAATGGCCGACCTCGCCTTGCAGGTCTGTGGCAGGAGGCACCCCCAGGGGCACAAAGGTGGATGGGTGAGGAAAGGTATGTCAGTTCGCAGGTTGATCCACACGTCCAAGGGAGGTGGCAGCTGGAGGCCCTGCGACAGCCTGGAGCGTGTCTGGACCGGGCAATGCTCATAAGAACTAGAGCATGGACTGGACTCTGAAAATGGCACCAAAACATGGCACCTCATGCATGGGGGCTCAGTGGACTATTTCTGTACACTCTGCTAAATGGGATGGGCTTAGATACGGCAATAATCTACTGGACTGCTTGTAAGGAATGAATTTCACTCTGCATTTTCATGTGTGACAATAAAGCACATTAGTACCACTATTGATAGGAAACAACACAATACATCAGTTATGCATTTAACTGACACCAACCTCATTCTTCCTGATTGCACTTCCTTCCTCTTCCTTCTTGTCTTCCACATCAAGCTGTTTTCGCAATGCAGGTGATGCAATGGCCATCTTGTCCTTCTGCCTAACTTCCTCAGGATGAGATCTTCTGTTTCCCTGCACATGTTGGAGATGACCATGCCTGCCATGTGGTTTATGGTTTTCAAATCGGATCAATTTGTCTTCATCACTCGCTTCATGTTTTCTCAACCTCTTCTCTGGGACTAATTCTTCCATCTTTTGTTTTCCCTCCTCCCACTCCTCAGACAACTCCTCATCTTTTCCATCATTTTTGCTTGCAGATTCTTCCTCTACATTTACTGAATCCTGGTGCCTCTCGCTGTTTTCATTGGACCTCATTTCTTCATCTGAGCCCTTACCATTTTCCTTCACCTCTGAACTATCACTGTTGGTTGCTTCGTCTCCCCAGTCTTCTTGTGAGGGTTCCTCACTATAGGTTAGCTCCTCATCCTTACTGTCTTCGTTAGGGTTGTGAGTTTCTTCCTCATCCTCCTCACTACTCTCTTTGATGTGATCTTCACCCACTTCCTCGGTGTATTCATCTTCATGTGCTTCTGTGCTATGCTCCTCACTTTGCCTCTGATCCTGGGACGGGCCCACATCAGACTCACTTTCAGAGGAGCTACTTTTGAATGGCTCATCTCCTATTGGAACCTTCCTTGCTGTTTCACTATCTCTGACGGTTATAATGCTGCTCGAGTCTGTAGTTGTGTCCACAAGCTTCATATAACGGTGCCTTCTTACAGCTGGTTGTTTTTCCTTTCCGATTTCCTCCTCCATTTTCACTTTCTCAGCAGATGATCGATGCTGTTCTGCTGGATTCTCTTTAATGTTATCTGCAGAGCAATCAATACACCAAGTTAAATGTCAAAACTCCATCTTGATCATTTGCTTTGATTCGGTTATCATATTAATACACAATGGCAACATCTTCTCCAAAGTCAGCAGGGTGGCAATTTGTGTAGGAAGGAACTGCAGATGCTAAATTATACAGAAGATAGATACAAAGTGCTGGAGTAGCTCAGCGAATCAGGCAGCATCTCCAGAGTAAAAGGATGGGTGACATGTCAGGTCGGAACCCTTCGTCAGACTGCTAGGTAGAGGTTGTCTGAAGAAGGGTTCCAACCCAGAAATGTCACCCATCCATTTTCTCCAGAGCTGCTGCCTGATCTGCTGAGTTACTCCGGCACTTTGTGTCTATGTAGGGTAGCAATTTGTCTTTGACCATTAGTGTACGTTGGGCACCACAGTGCCAAATGCAGAGCTGAATAATACTGATAATAGGGCTGAATATTAGTGTAGCTGTAGTAATCAAAGGCAAATCTCTGTCCCTCCAATTATCAACTATAACAAAGGTCAACAAGTTTTCAGTGCTAAATGGAAATCATCATTTTAATACTACCCCCATTTTTTACCCATCACATGTTGGTAAAAACAACGTTCTTTGCTTTTGAGATGCATACCTGGATAAAAATGTTGGGAAACGAATAATGGAAAAGCAATACTAAACTAAATCAAAAGGCTGGAGAAATGCCATGCAGCAGGCAACATCTGAGGCGGGAATGGACCCAACTCTGAAGAAGGGTCCCAACCCAAAACATAATTTGTCCATTCCCTCCACAGATACTGCCTGACCCACAGTGTTCCTCCAACAGTTTAATTTTTTGCTCAAGAGTTCAGCATCTGCAGTTTTTTGTGTCTCTGTAGTGATACTATTTTTTTTTTTTTGCTTTGTAATTAATTTATGTGTTAGGCAACTTCTGCTGATGGATGTTTGTGAATTAAAATTGCAGTGGCATACATTCTTTCATCCAAAATGCTTCACAAACATTACTTAGCTGATGTTTTACTGATTTTGCTGATGATTGTAGTGTAGCTGGGACATTGTTGGTCGGTGTGGGCAAGTTGGGACGAATGGCCAGTTTTCACACTGCATCACTCTATGACTATGATTAGAAATCTGAGCTCAACTGAGCAGGTGTTTAGATTATGTTGAACTGTTGCCACACGCCTCTAGTGGGTTATCGCGACACGTACCCAATGATGATATCTTTTTGTTGGCATTATTCTTGAGAACTTCAAGTTGCTTTTCTTTGAAATCATTGTTCTGTTTCATCTGGAGTGCCTTCTCATTGGCCCCTGAAACAAAATGTCAAAGAAAATGTGTTAATGAAGCAACAGAGGTTTTCAGTTCCATCTGGACTTGTGTAGATTGGATTGAAATTAGTATTATTGCCTTCCTTGTATATCAAGCAGACTATATCCTTGACACCAATGCTTTGCCATCTTGAGAACTAAGTTACTCATCATTCACATTCTATGTCATAAAACATTGCAATAACATAAGATACATTTGGAAGTAGCATATTTCACTTTTCGTCAATGCAGATACTATTTTTTTAAATGATTTTTTAGTTTTGAGATGCAGCACAAAAACAGGCCACTCGGCCTACCGAGTCCATGCAGACCAGCGATCCCCGCACACTAACACTATTTTACACCCATTAGGGACAATTTACAATTGTACCAAAGTCAATTAACCTACAACCCTGTATATCTTTGGAGTATGGGAGGAAACCGGAGTACCTGGAGAAAACCCGTGCAGGTCATGGCGTGAATGTACAAACACCATACAGACAGCTCCTGTGGCCAGGATCGAACCCAGGTCTCTGGTGCTGTAAGGCAGCAACTCTACCACTGTGACGCGCATGACTTACTTAATGTTACTCAAAACACCAGATTACTATTTGTGTGCTTAATGTTGCACGATGGAATTAATGCTAATGGTGTAAGGTGGGTACTATATCCAATGGTCACGCTAGGACAATCGATTCATTTTTATTTGGTTTAATCTTGTGCACTCATTTCCAATAGGTAGTTAAGCTGAACTGCAGACACAGGTGCCTCTGCTTTACCTGGTGAGATGCTGGCCACAATGGGTCAAAGCTATAACCCTGCAAGCTTTCATACAATCTGTCTACATCTTGGTGGAAGGAGTGTGCCCCAATGGAGAGTCCTGCAGTCAATATTGGACAAGTAGAACCAGCAAAAGTGTTCTTCCAGATCCCAGAGGCTTGATGGGCAATTCCAAAACATACTGATCTTACCTCCCATGTCAGAAATCTCGACCCAGCAGCAAACACCATCTCTATTGTGCACAGCAAGTCCATTATTAAACAAAATTAACACAGAACCAAATGGGCTATTACCACACACGACAAAGCTTAGAGTGACAGCATCATACATCATAAACAAGTCCTTCAGTTCACTGGGTACATGCCAATTATCTAACTATCCTGTTATTCCCCCGGCACTCACAATCAACTCTCCCCAGATTGCAAACACTCAACGGATGATTAACCTACCAACCTGGTTCGTCACAGGAAGACCATTCAAACTCCATAGAGACAGCGCCCAAGGTCAGAATTGAAACGGAGTCATTTGAGCTACGAGGATGCATCTTTACAAGCTACCCCCTGTGCTGTCCTCCAGATGTCAAAGTAAACTTTAAGGTGACTTTTAAAGGACGCGGTGAGTGAATTCTAGAGTTCATGCTCTTTTAAGCTCAAGACAGTGCCAAGGATTATGGAATGGCTATATTCAGGAGGATCAGCAAGCCACATTAAAGATACAGAAATATCCAAATGCTGGAGATAGTCAAAAGAAAAGAGACAATAAAATTATTTTTTAACAAAATGGGGAATAAAAGACAACTGAATGATTTTAAGATGGGAATAGCCAATATTCGCTAAAGGTTTTTTTTTTGTTGCCTTTGGTGGGATATGTGGTACTTTGCAAAGTTGTGATTCTGCCCGGTCAAAAAGAACGTTGGTGGAATAGTATTTAACCTCCTCAATTAGGAAAGTTGCAGAAGGAATGGAATGTGGATGTTAAATGTGCAATTGCTGCACCCAAGTCTGGCACTATCCTGGACACGATAGTCTAGCCTATCCTGGAGCAGACAAAGGCTCTTGGTTTACAGTCAGTAACACAATTATCAGCCATAGACACAAAATGCTGGAGTAACTCAGCGGATCAGGCAGCATCTCTGGAGAAAAAGAATAGGTGACGTTTTGGGTCGAGCCTTCTTCAGACTCAGGCGGGGAGGGAAACTAGAGATTTGAAAAGGTACAAAGAACAAAAGATTGCAACCTAATCGTATTAATAATTTCACTGTGGTCCTGCTTTAGTTGTATCCACTCGACCCGCTGAATTACTCTAGCATTTTGTGTCTATATTCGGTGTAAACAGGCATATGCAGTTCCTCCCTACACAATGATCAGGGAGTACCTTCAGCAGCAAGTTCCTGAAATTCACGCAGGAGGTTTTGATGTCGAAGCATGCTGATTATTCTCTCATCTACAAAGGAGCACAGAATTACAAATATTGAAATTTCTAATTGAAATTAGCAGTTCACTGACTGTAAATCCAGGTATGTAATGATCAGGTATCTAAAGCTACTTCATGCTTAAGAGAGAGTGTAGATTTTACAATTAGACTGCACAAGGTTACAGCGACTTCAATTGATTAAATTAAAATCAATTGAATCTTTTAAGTAGGTATAATGTCTTCAAAACCCACGGAGGTGACGGTCCAGTTGTCATGAGAAATTAAATAGGTTTCACAATTAACTTAATGAAATGGTGATAGAAAATGAAAGGATTTGAGTTCAGCTTACCTCCCTTGAGAGCTTCCATGCATTCTTGGCTGATCGGCAAAGGGCTGGGGTTGGACAATGTGTCGGATATTACCTCCACAACACAATTCATGATCTACAAAAGGGGGGAAAAAGTATCTAGCACTCAATGCCGTTGAGGGGGAAAGTGGTCCCTCGGGGGGGAAATGCATCAAGGTCAGAGAGAGGTCAAACAACAATCTTACCTTGGCGTCGGCTTTCGATGGTTCCTTGGGCACAGGCGACGAGGAGGCTAGAGGAAGGGAAACATACAAGAACATGTAATCGAGTCTACTGCCCATGCGAGGAGGAATCTCAGCGGGGAGTACAGGAGCGAGTGGCTGCAGGGTGTTGGTCGAGCAACGAGGGTTTTAGAGACCGATTTAAACAGGCAGTTGCCATCACAATGTTGGGACAGATGTTGGCGAGCGGCTCGGATCAGCGACGGGTTTGGCAGCAAAGCCCGCTGTCCTTGGTGCTGAACTGGGTCATTGCGGTACCTCTCTCGTCTATCAACTTAATGTATTACAAATTAAGACAGATTGCAACAATCCGGAGATGAAGACTGGTGGGAATGGGAAGTAATAAATCCTCCTTACCTTGCTTGGCAAGTAAAAGTGTGAAAAATATCAAGGCGATCATTTTTCTTGCAAAATGTGCACAAGCCAAATCAGTGCAAAACACACTCTCTCTCTCTCTCTGTCTTTCCCTATCTCTCTCTCTCTCTATTTCCCCCTTTCTCTATTTCTATTTCTATTTCTCTCTCCCCACGCGTTTAATCCAGATCCCGCATCAAAAAGTCAAACATAAGTACAAGGCGAAGGCGAAGGTTCCGATGCGCTGTGAGTCGGATTGCGTTGAGCTAACTGGCTCCCGCAGCTCGCTGGAAGCAACGTGGATTGCAGCAATAACTCCAGCTTTAAATCCCAGCAGCCGGATGTGACAATCAGCACAGTCAAATGAAAGCCCGGCGGAGTCCAAGGCAGAACCAATCCAGGTAAACCTGGGTGAGCAGAAGCAGAAAGCAACCCAACCAACTGGCAACATTAGGTTCCATTCTCACCAGAAGCAGGCAGCAAATCTGCGTGTCCGATCTTTGTCCATCGTTACTTCAAACACTGTACACTGTACATAAATATAAACCTTCAGTTACCTGAAATGTTGCTTTAAACAATTAAAATGCCATCTGTGCCAAGAACACTTTTTGCTTCATACTTTTTCCAAGTACTGACTGAAACGTGTTGTAAACTCATTTTAAACTTTCCGAACTGAGTCTATAACACGTTTCAGTTCGTTTTCTGCATAAACATTCAACAACATATGGCATAGAAGGCGACCTTTCACCCATCAAGTCTATGCAGGCTGTGGAAACAAGGAACTGCGGATGTTGGTTTACCAAGGAAAGACACAAAGTGCTGGAGTAACTCAGCGGGTCAGGCAGCGTCCCAGGAGAACATGGATAGGTGACTTTTTAGGTCGAGTCCCTTTTTCAGACTTTCATATGTAAGCTCTTTTTATTTACATAAATAGTTACTTAACACAACTTTATAAATTTCCAAGTGCGCAAAACGACACTATTGCATTTTAAAGACAATAGTTATCTGAGCTTTTAATCTTTGCCATCTAATAATCTATAGATGCCCGTCTGAATCTACTCAGCAACTAAACCTCCATGTTCCAACTGAGGAATAAATGTCAAAGATTCACCATTCTCTCAGTGGAAAACGTCTCCGTTTTTTTAATTTGAGTAGCCAGCATAGATTGTGTAATATTTCCCTGGCAACATTCTGTTACCACATGAACACTTCATACAATTCAACAGACTGTATAGGACTGGAATACGAATCAGTCTCACCATACTTCACCTGCTGAAGTTGACATCTGTTTTTTTCAGACAAATTACAACATTTTGGCAACTGCCCTTTACAGTAATGGTTTGTGATGCCCTTTTTAACATCTGGTATGCTGATAGTTCAGTAAACATACTTACAGCAAATGAATTATGCTGGCAATTATGTGGGCTGTGGACATTCAGCAGTGGACATGTCAGATGGTAGCATATTGACTGTAATGTTAAAAAAGGATGATTATTCCATAGCCATTGACAACATTTCCTCAAGTCAGAATAGTTCAATGGTTCTTTATTGTCACGTATGTGCAGCACGATGACATTCTTCTGCACAACTCACAAATGCACAGTACCTAATCATTGAAGAGCCAGAACACGGTGGCACGGCAGCAGAGTTGCTGCCTTACAACCCAGGGGCCCGAGTTCGATTCTGACTACGGGTGCTGTCTGTACGGAGTTTGTACATTCTCCCCGTGACCTGCGTGGGTTTGCTCCGGGATCTCCAGTTTCCTCCCACAATCCAAAGCCAATTGACTTGGTAAAATTGTGAATTCTCCCTAGTGCATGTACGATTATGTTAGTGTGCGGAGATCGCTAGTCAGCGTGAACTCAGTGGGCCGAAGGGCCTATTTACACACTGTATCGCTAAACTAAACGAAACAGGCCAGACAATAGACAATAGGTGCAGGAGTAGGCCATTCAGCCCTTTGAGACAGCACCACCATTCATTGTGATCATGGCAGATCATCCCCAATCAGTATCCCATACCTGCCTTCTCCCCATATCCCTTGGCTCTGCTATCTTTAAGAGCTTTATCTAACTCTCTCTTGAAAGCATCCAGAGAATAAGCATCCAAAGCCTTCTGAGGCAGAGAATTCCACAGATTCACAACTCTCTGGGTGAAAAGGTTTTTCCTCATCTCCGTTCTAAATGGCCTACCCCTTATTCTTAAACTGTGGCCCCTAGTTCTGGACTCCCCCAACATCGGGAACATGTTTCCTGCCTCTTTCATGTCCAATCCCTTACTAATCTTATATGTTTCAATGAGAGACCTACTATCATCCTTCTAAACTCCAGAGTGTACAAGCCCAGTCGCTCCATCCTTTTGTCATATGACAGTCCCGCCATCCTGGGAATTAACCTTGTGAACCCCCTCAATTACCTTGTGCACTCCCTCAATAGCAAGAATGTCCTTCCTCAAATTTGGAGACCAAAACTGCACACAATACTCCAGGTGTGGTCTCACTAGGCCCTGTACAACTGCAGAAGGACATCTTTGCTCCTATACTCAACTCCTCTTGTTATGAAGGCCAACATGCCATCCGCTTTCCTCACTGCCTGCTGTACCTGCATGCTTACTTTCAGTGACTGATGAACAAGGACACTCAGATCTCGTTGTACTTCCCCTTTTCCTAACTTGACACCATTCAGATAATAATCTGCCTTCCTGTTCTTGCCACCAAAATGGATAACCTCACATTTATCCACATTAAGCTGCATCTGCCATGCATCTGCCCACTCACCCAACCTGTCCAAGTCACCCTGCATCCTAATAGCAGCCTCCTCACAGTTCACACAGCCACCCAGCTTTGTGTCATCTGCAAATTTGCTAATGTTACTTTGAATCCCTTCATCTAAATCATTGATATATATTGTAAATAGCTGCGGTCCCAGCATCGATCCTTGCGGTACCCCACTAGTCACTGCCTGCCATTCTGAAAGGGACCAGTTAATCCCTGCTCTCTGTTTCCTGTCTGCCAACCACTTCTCTATCCATGTCAGTACCATACCCCCAATACCATGTGCATTAATTTTGCCCACTAATCACCTATGTGGGACCTTATTTCAGAAGATTAGTCAAGCATGATTTCCCCTTCATAAATCCATGCTGACTAGGACCAATCCTGTTACTGCTATCCAAATGTGTGGCTATTTCATCTTTTATAATTGACTCCAGCAACTTCCCCATCACCGATGTACGGCTAACTGGTCTATAATTCCCTGTTTTCTCTCTCCCTCCTTTCTTAAAAAGTGGGATAACATTAGCTACCCTCCAATCCACAGGAACTAATCCTGAATCTACAGAAAGTTGGAAAATGATCATCAATGCATCCACGATTTCTAGAGCCACTTCCTTAAGTACCCTGGGATGCAGACCATCAGGCCCTGGGGATTGATCAGCCTTCAGTCCCATCAGTCTACCCAACACCATTTCCTGCCTAATGTGGATTACCTTCAGTTCCTCTATCACCCTCGGTCCTCTGGCCTCCACTACATCTGGCAGATTGTTTGTGTCCTCCTAAGTAAAGACAGATCCAAAGTACCTGTTCAACTCGTCTGCCATTTAAATTCGTCCCAGAATAAATTCATCTGTTTCTATCTTCAAGGGACCCACATTTGTCTGAACTAATGTTTTCATCTCCACATACCTAAAGAAGCTACTATCTACTATCCTCCTTTATATTCTTGGCTAGTTTACCTTCATACCTCATCTTTATTCCCCATATTGCCTTTTTTGTTATCTTCTGTTGCTCTTTAAAAGTTCCCTAATCCTCTGGCTTCCCGCTCATCTTTGCTGTGTTATGCTTCTCTTTTATTTTTATACTGTCCCTGACATCCCTTGTCAGCCACGGTCGCCCCTTACTCCCCTTGGAATCTTTCTTCCTCTTTGGAATGAACTGATCCTGCACCTTCTGTATTATTCCCAGAAATACCTGCCATTGTTGTTCCACTGTTATCCCTGCTGGGGTCTCTTTCCAGTCAACTTTGGCCAGCTCCTCCCGCATGCCTCCATGGTCCCCTTTGCTCAAATGCAACACTGACACCTCCGATTTTCCCTTTCTTGGGGTCCAGTACTAACCTGATTTTCCCAGCCTACCTGCATGTTGAAATCTCCCATAACCACTGCAGCATTACTTTTGCTTCATGCCAATTTTAACTCTTGATTCACCCTATATCTAGGCTACTGTTTGGGGGCCTGTAGATAAGTCCCATTAGAGTCTTTTTACCCTTACAATTCCTCAGTTCTATCCA